>NC_070609.1:10726666-11029696 GCF_027172205.1 Podarcis raffonei | reverse complement strand
CCTCACCGAAGAATTGTGATGGACCTTGAGCTCACTACAGATCCTTAGACATCCAGTAATCTGTTTCTCAAATTACCTAGGAAGATAATTTCCACTTGCAACGAGGCTAATATAAGCCTTGAGTTGTTGCTGAGAATTGTTTGGGGGAAATAGAACACATGCATTATTTTTCCTAAGAGGATGCATGTCATGACTTTAAGCAATTTTGAATCCACACCTGCCCGTTCATTGGGTAGATGGAATATTTGTCCCAAATAGCGACAAATAGCAGTACACAGCCATTTCCCATGGGTAGCGCTGGTAAATGGCCATTCTACACAAAGTAAACACAGTAAACAGAGAGTAAATGAGTCAGCAATCAGCAGCCCACAAACGCCTGGGTGAACAGAAATGTTTTTAATTGCTGGCAGAAACACATTACTAAAGGAGCCCACCAGATCTCTAAGGGGAACCTTTTTCACAGTGCAGGAACCGCAGCAGATAATTCTCTTTCCCTGATTGATGTGAGATGAGTTAAGGCAGGCCATGGCACCACCAGCTGGATCTCTTCTGGAGATATTTGTGGGGGCGTATAGGAGAAGGTGATTTCTCAGATAACTGCGTCTCAAGTTGCATAGGGCCTGGTGTTGTTAGCATCCATCTGTCTCGAGAGACAATGGAGTACGCCTGCAGGGATGAAGTCAAACTGCTGTGCTAGCAGCACCGAAGTGACTTCCATGAGGTGCAAGCCTGGGCAGTGTGTCCTGGGCTGCTCAGACGACAAGACCCTGCTTCTCACCTCACTGATGTGGTCCAAAGGAAAGCAGAGCAATGCGTTTGGCACCAGCTTGGCTGCAGGAGTTGCCAGAAGGAGGCGCACAAGGGGCTTGGGGACTCCACTGCAGATTTGTGTAGGGTTTACTCCTTAGCCTTTTCTTCTGCCGGAGGATGTCCCACAAGGCAGTGGAGTTTTAGGATCAGAGTTTTTCTTCTCCTAGGTGGGCTCCTTTCCCAGGTCAGCAAGCCCCACCTGCCCCTCACTTCCTTGTGCAGAAACCGCCTTCATGACTGCAGGGCCCACTATTGCTCTCATCTGTTCAATCCTCTCAAGCTTGTCTTTGAATGCTGGGGAAGTCTGTGCACAGGGCCCAGTAACAACAGTGCCTTCACCTTGGCTCAACAGCAGATTAGTAACCCTTGGGATTCCGTCATGAGAGATGTTGCGTGTGTTCAGTAGGATATACCAGTAAACGGCCTAGCCTCAGCATTCCGCACTACTTGCAGTTTCTGAACCAGTGGAGGGTGGTTCATTAGGGTCCCATTAACCTCAGCAAGTCCCCACTTGCTTTCTTTCTTACTTAGAACTGTCAGCTTCCTCCTCCTCCTCCTCTTTAGTCTTAGTGGTGGACCCTTGTAGATCTCAGGGAGAAGGGAAGGGCCAAAACTAGGCTTAGTTGGATCTGCCTGTCATTGGCCCTCTGCCGCCACCTACTGTTGGGCTCCCTGCCTTCCACACCAGCAAACCCCAGGGTTCCAAACCAAGCTTAAGGGCAGTCCGACATGGAACACTTACGGTAGCCCAGTTTTTAGGCTACCAGCACATAGGTCCCAATCCAGAAATGGTCATGGTTGGTGTACCAGCAGACTGGTATTGGCTGGTGTGCCAGTTGTACCTGGATTATTCATCTTGCCTTCTTGCTTCCTATGTGCAAGGGATGCTTTTGCAGGTTAGTTTGTTTTTAATAGGGGGCACTTGGCAGTGCAATCCCCCACATTTCATCTGAAGTTCTGCCATTGCAGAACTTGGCTATTTGTTCTTGGAGCAGAAGGGAAGGAGTGGGCTGTTAAAGAAGAGTAAAATGGAGGGGGTCCGTGTTTGGGGCAACAGAAAATGAGGTGGGGGAAGTTCCTAATTTCTCACTAGAGCAGGCAGGTTTGTAAAGGAGTGTCCTGGCTGTTATATGCTGGTGTATACAGTAGAGCTGCAGTGCAATGGCAGAACACATGTTTTGCATGCAGAAGTTCTTGGGTTTAATCCCTGGCATCTCCAGTGAAGAGGAGCAGGGAGCAGGTGATGTGAAAGGTGCTTGCCTAAGAGCTGGTGACAGTTAGTGTAGGCTTAGAATCATATAGTTGTAGAATTAGAAGGAACCCCAAGGGTCTACTAGTCCAACACCCTGCAATCCAGGAATCTTTTGCCCAACGTGGGGCTTGAACCCATGACCCTGTGATTAAGAGTCTCATACTCTACCAACTGAGCTATCTCCATTGCACTAGGCTGGATAGACAAATGGTCTGATATAGCATATCAGTGATGGCTGGTGCCCAGGGGCGAACGAAGGCGTTGTGACACCTGGGGCAGGGCGTCGCTATGTAGGGCGCATGTGCAGCATCGCTACGTACGACGCATGCACTGTATATAGCGCTGCCACACATGTGCTGTACATAGTGGTTTGCCAGCAGCGCCCCTCCAGCGCCATACAGCCGGTGCCAGGATCCCTCCGTCGCCGCTACAGACGAGAACAGAGGATCCTCTACATGTGGCTGTAGCGGCGACAGAGGGATCCCACTGCCGTCCATACAGTGTTTGAGTGGCGCACTGCTATGTACAGTGCATGTGCGGCATCGTTACATACAGTGCATGTGTGCGATGTTGCACATGCGCTGTACATAGCAGCTTGCCGCTGGCGCCAGGATTCTCTGCTGCGAATGGAGGGTCCTCCACATGCGGCTGCAGTGGCGCGATGGCTGCTTGAGCCCCCAGGGGGTGCCTTCTTATCACCCCCCAGACGTGGCATCCAGGGTGCACCCCCCCTCACCCCCCGTTGCGACGCCACTGCACTGGTGCCCCCCTGGGAATGGTAGAGCAGAATGCAGAAAGACCAATGGCAGGGGGAGCCATAGCTAATGGCAGGCAGAGCTGGAGCCAATAAGAGACAGAGCAAACTTAATTCTAGTTCTCTCCCTCTTTCCTCTTCTCCTCTCCCTCTGGAGGTAGTGGACCCTCCTTCCTTAAGAGGTTGCTTTAGTTGAGATCTTCAGTTGAGATCCCTGCATTGTAGGGGGTTGGACTGCATGACCCTGGGGTGTCCCTTCCAGCTCTACAATTCTATGATTCTCCCTCTTGATCTCTGTAATGGAAACACTGAGACTATGGAAGAGGAAGCTGGGCGTAAGAAGGCAAGCAGTTGGGGACTGGCTGAAGGCAGAACAAAGTTGGAGCTTTGCTCAGTTTTGCCCACAGGGTAGTTTCATTTTGTTCTGACGATGCTTGCTCTTGGTTTATGGGTTTGTTTTTTTCTGTTTCATAATTTCATTCAAACATACCTCGTTCAAAACTGTTCAGCTATATCCAGTAAAGGTGTTTCTAAAACTAAGGTGAGGAAGCAACTGCTTGAGCACCCCCAAGCATATAAACCATTTCTTGTTCTGCATCCCCTGTCCCCTCTGCCCACATTTTAACTTGAACTTCCGTATCTGTGGATGTGTTAAGGGGGGAGGTTCATCAATAAAATAAATAAATAAGAAAACAGAGGCAGTTGGCTTGGAAGACCTCGCAGGGAATAAATACAGTGGTACCTCGGGTTAAGTACTTAATTCGTTCTGGAGGTCCGTTCTTAACCTGAAACTCTTCTTAACCTGAAGCACCACTTTAGCTAATGGGGCCTCCTGCTGCCGCCGTGCCGCCGGAGCCCGATTTCTGTTCTTATCCTGAAGCAAAGTTCTTAACCTGAAGTACTATTTCTGGGTTAGCAGAGTCTGTAACCTGAAGTGTATGTAACCTGAAGCGTATGTAACCCGAGGTACCACTGTATTAGAACGGGGGGGGGGGGCGGGGAGGTGCAAAAAGGTTGCCTATGAGCTCACTGCATGTTTCAAGAACTCAGTAGGCAGGAATCAGGAAAAAATTGCTGAAATTTATTATTATTATTATTATTATTATTATTATTATTATTATTATTAATTTGTGTCCCACCCTCCCCGGCCAAAGCCGGGCTCAGCAGCTAACATCATATAAATCAGACAATAGGCATAATATAATATGCAGTATGCAAATAAAATAACATTCAACGTTCATCAAAATAGTATAGAATATTAAATATCAGCATTTCAATATTAAACAGAAATTCACTCTTAACAGTTACAATAAGTAATTTCTAAACTCCATTCAATAAAACAACTGCAAGCCACAGTGCACAACATAATGCGATACAAAACGAGAAGCAGAGACTGGAGGGTGGGGCAAGGCAGGAGGAAAGGGGCCTTGCCTGGTGGAGTCTCTCCCCTCACAGTTCTTCCTCCAGGACCAGCTCCCTTATGAGGAGTCCCAGGGCTGGAGGGTGGGGCAAGGCAGGTGGAAAGAGGCCTTGCCTGATGATTGTCATGTAAAGAAGGTGAGGAATGTCAGTTATCATAATGGATGAGGGGTGCAGTCTCCAGAGCTGCAGAATTTTTCAGAGGAGGATATTTGGGGGGGGGGGATCCAGCAGGGGCATTGCTAATTGCTAGATAGTTAGAAGATTAAGAGAACAGGCCCATGCCACAAATTTGCATTAAATCTGCATATACTAATATATATGTTTAGATGCAAATCTAGTTCTCAGAGCAAATAAATATGGATTATTATTAGGATGTATGTCCCCACTACTCCTCCCGAAGGAGTCCAGGGCAGTTGCTGAGGTCACGTCAGTACTGTGCTTTGCAGCATATTCAGAAGCCCCCATAAGCAAAGCAATAAATAAATAAACAAGCTAAAGCTTACAAAGTAGGGAGAGGAGACAGGAGAGCCTGAGCCCAGAGTAAACAGCCTAGGAGGGCTTGGGTCCACTGAGCCACAGCATCAGTCTAGAGGGATAAGCGCTCTTCATCCTAGTTCAATCCTGAAGCAACAAACATGGGGAATGCATGGCCTTCCAGATTGTGTTGGGCTCCAACACCCATCATTTCTAATCATTGGCCATGCTGGCTGGGACTGATGGGAGTTGGAGTCCAATGATGTCTACAGGGAGCCAAGTTGGCAAAGGCTGCAGCTCCACTTCCCATGGACTTTAAGCTTTCTAGAGATACTGGATGTTCTCTCTCTCTCTCTCTCTCTCTCTCTCTCTCTCTCTCTCTCTCTCTCTGTGTGTGTGTGTGTGTGTGTAAACTAAATTCCACTCCTGTAATGTGCAGGAAACTATCTATCTGCCCTTCCATCCCACTGTAAGATCTCTCTGTTTGACTTGGTTTATGAAGGCAGCCAGCATTAAGCCAGCACAGAGCTGAAGGGAGTTTAAGATCTGTTACATTCTTATGTGTTTTAATTGATTTTTAACAGGATATTTCTATTTGCTTTTTACCTCCTCTGAGCCTTTGGGATGGAGCAGGCTATAAATTTAAATACATATAAAAATCTATTCGCTCTCACTCTCTGGCATGCTGAGTTGTCCTTGGATTCTAACAGATGTTCATTGACTTTCTTAAAAGAAAGAAAGAAAGAAAGAAAGAAAGAAAGAAAGAAAGAAAGACCTTTGAAAGTGTTTTTAGGAGGCCTAGAAATTTGTTCTGCTTCTAATTGGCCCCTTAAAGTCTGCTTCAGCCCTTTGCTAGGATGCACCAGTTTTCACACTCAGGATTGTGGTTTTGTTGTCATAGTTACTAATCAAAGCACAGCTTTCCATACGCTGCTCCTTTCACTGGCAAAAGGACACCATCCACCACATTCAAGAGGGATGGTATCAGCAGTCCTGGAGAAGACTGTAAGGTTTGAAAATTGCAAATAAAAAATTAGGAGGAATGTAAGAGCTTTTCAGAAGGTCAGCAGTTCCGGGGTGAGCTCCGGTTGCTCGGTCCCTGCTCCTGCCAACCTAGCAGTTCGAAAGCACGTCAAAGTGCAAGTAGATAAATAGGTACTGCTCTGGCGGGAAGGTAAACGGCATTTCCGTGCGCTGCTCTGGTTCGCCAGAAACAGCTTAGTCATGCTGGCCACATGTACGTCGGCTCCCTCGGCCAATAAAGCGAGATGAGCGCCGCAACCCCAGAGTCGGTCACGACTGGACCTAATGGTCAGGGGTCCCTTTACCTTTTAAGAGCATGATAAGAGCCTGATGAGTCGAGCCATCGTCCCAGCTAGCCAAGCAGCCCTGTTCTCCCAGCGGCTAGCCAGGTGCCTTTGGGAAAGCTGAAGGATCCAAGCACAAGAGATCCTGTTGTTTCCCCTCCTGTTGTTCCAGCAACTGGTATTCAGAAGCATCGCTGCCTTTGACCATGAAGGCAGAGCACCGTTATAATTGCCTAGTCCTCATGGATTGCATTATCCTCCAGGAATTTGCCAAATCCTCTTTTAAAGCCATCCCAAACTGGTGGCTCTCACTGCCTCCTGCAGGGGATAGTTCCATAGTTTAACTATGTGCTAGATTAAAAAGTACTTACTTTTTTCTCTCTCTTTTTTGAAGTTTTATTCGAGTTCGGGATTTTTACATACATTACATTATCTCATTCCAATTTTAAATTTATCGTACAATTTTTTCCTTTCCCTCCCTCCCCACCCCATATCCAAACTATTATCCTCAGCCAAGCGTCTTTAGTTTCCACCGAATGTCTTTTGTTCCAGTAGTTTTTATCCATTGAAGATGGGGTTCCATCTGTTCCTTATCGTGGTGGACTTGACCTTCCACGTTGTTTCCTGTGACATAACCATGACAATGTCCGATTGAATAAGTTCAAACAAATAACTATTCCATGCCTCTACTGTCCATTTAAGAAGTACTTACTTTTATCCGTTGGGACGTGGGTGGTGCTGTGGGTTAAACCACAGAGCCTAGGACTTGCCGATCAGAAGGTTGGTGGTTCGAATCCCCGTGACGGGGTGAGCTCCCGTTGCTCGGTCCCTGCTCCTGCCAACCTAGCACTTCGAAAGCACGTCAAAGTGCAAGTAGATAAATAGGTACCACTCTGGCGGGAAGGTAAACGGCATTTCCGTGTGCTCCTCTGGTTCGCCAGAAGCGGCTTAGTCATGCTGGCCACATGACCCGGAAGCTGTACGCCGGCTCCCTTGGCCAATAAAGCGAGATGAGTGCCGCAACCCCAGAGTCGGTCATGACTGGACCTAATGGTCAGGGGTCCCTTTACCTTTACTTTTATCCTCCTGTGTTCAGCTTCACAGGATGTCCTGTGTTATGAGGGAGAAAAGCTTTCCTCTGTCCACTTCAGGCTGTGCATGTTTTTTAGAAACTTCTTACTTGCCTTCTCTCTAAACTGGAAAATCCCAAACACTGCAGCCTTTCCTAATAGGAGAATCTCTCCATCTCCTTGATTATTTTGGCTGCTCTTTTCTGAACATCTTCCAACTCTACAATATCCTTTCTGAGCTGAGGGGACCAGAACTGTACAAAGTCCCAAATGCAGTCACGCCATAGATTTTGTATATTAGCATTATGATATCAGCAGTTTTGGAGGATGACCCCCAAAAAAAACAGTGTGATGAAGACTGAACCTGCTTCCAATCCTGCACCCCAAGTTATGGTTCCCTTTGAACCCAGGCTGGAGTAGAAGAAATGGCAGGAGTTGTACTGGGACAATGGGCAGCTCCTATCTGCCAGGCAATGTTCCCCACCCCATAATATCCTTGCAATCTTCTCTTCCTCCTCCCTGTATAGCGGTGAAAAAATAACATGCAAAAATAAACAAAAGGCATGTCTCTGCAGGCATGAAATGCTAAATGTTGAGGAATATTCAGAACCAGAGCTGCATAGGGTGCGGAATAGATAGGAGCTTCCTGGGGGGGGCGTGTCATGGCTGGCTGGAAACCTGAAGCCCTCAATCTGCAACATTCTCTTGCAGGTCACACTTGCATGTTTGTGTCTTTTCCCCACATACAAGACTCCCTGATCCTACAAATGTAGTTTGTTGTTGTTGTTGTTTAGTCGTTTAGTCGTGTCCGACTCTTCGTGACCCCATGGACCAGAGCACGCCAGGCACCTCTGTCCTCCACTACCTCCCGCAGTTTGGTCAGACTCATGTTTGTGGCTTCGAGAACACTATCCAACCATCTCATCCTCTGTCGCCCCCTTCTCCTTGTGCCCTCCATCTTTCCCAGCATCAGTGTCTTCTCCAGGGTGTCTTCTCTTCTCATGAGGTGGCCAAAGTACTGGAGCCTCAGCTTCACGATCTGTCCTTCCAGTGAGCACAAATGTAGTAGGGGAGTTATAAAAGGGGCAATGCCAGGGTATGTGGGGGTTTGCATATGTTTTTAAGTGGGAGGGGCACATTCAAGCATTTTATTTTTTTCCACCTGCACTCTGAAGTGGTGTAGCCAGCAACAAATATGTCACTTGAGGTCACTGACAGTGTAGTTTCATCTGAAAATAGTCAGGAAGAAGATGAAAGAGAAAGGTTGAGTTAGGAAGGATGTGCTCCTGAGGCAGCTGCCTCACTCTGCCTAATGGTCGAACCGGCTCCAAACCTGTACCCTCACACAGCAGTCTCATTCATTCATTAATTCATTCATTATTTGTATACTGCCCTACTTCTGAAGATCACAGGGCGGTTCACAACATAATTTACTCCAGCGGTAGGTAAATAAATAATTCTTCTCTCATAATATTGGAGCTCAGGATCATGTCAGGAGAACCGATTGCTAGTAGATTCATGACAGGCCAAAGATTGGGGCTTCTTCACACAGTGTCCAATTAACTTATGGAAATCGGTGCATGAGATTTGGTGATGTCTATGGGCCTAAATTACTTTAATTAACAGGGGATTAGGCAAATTCATGGAGGATGTGTCTCCAATGGCTGCCAGCCACATCAGCTGAATAGAGCCTCCAGGTTCAGATTCAATATACCTCTAAATGCCAGCTGCTCAGGGGCAAGCAGCTGAGGAAAGCTAATCCATCCACACCCTCCATGTGGGCTTCCTGGAAATCTCTGCTTGTCGGGAACAGAATGCTTCACTAAGCTGATCTAGCAGCCTGGTTCTTACAGTGTTAGCTCATGCAGTAATGCCCTTCCCTTCTGTATTGTCTACCCTTACTCACCAGTGCATTGCAATATAGCAATACAGGAATGAAGGACTTTACTCTTGGACTAAACCACTGCTGTTTAAGAATGTGTGGGTGAAAACCCATCCTTAGAATCATGGAACCAGAGCTGGGAGGTGGCAAAGACCATTTTGCCTCCCCACCCACAAACATCCCCAGTTAGGTCTGTTTCACACATGCACAAACAATTGTTTATCACTGTGTACTTGGTTCAAATCTTCCCTCAGCCACAAACCCTTGAGAAGCCTTGATCCCTCAACTCCCATCCCTCAAATCTGTAATATCCACATACATACATAGCTGTCAAGTGTCCCTTATTTGGCGGGACAGCCCCTTATCCCAGCGCCATGTCCCGCTGCTGTCCCTTATTGATGAGGCTTCATTTGGCTGATGGCTGGGCTTTCTGCCTTTGGCTCAGAGGGGCTCAAAAATTGAACATACCTGTGTCCGGAAAATCCCTTATTTTGGCTGCTGATCCCTTATTTTCGAGGCTGCTGGTCCCTTATTTTCAAATCTGTAAGTTGACAGTTATGCATACATAAAATGCTCTGAGTGCTTAGGGAAAGTAATTCTAAATATTTAAATTCTAAATTTTACTATAACAGAGGCAACAAAAAGAGGAGATCCTGAAACAGAAAGGATTAGCAGTGTTTATTTACCGAACAACATTGGGCAGACTTAAGCAATGATCAGGTCGGATCATAGTCAGTGGATCTCAGATATTCTCTCTCAGTAAATCTTTATATGCTTGCTCCCTCACCGACCAAAGAAATAATACGTATGGAATAAAGCAACATAATTTAGGATCAGTTCACATACCGGTAGTTATTTGCAGTGGCAATGTTAATTTAGGGGTGTGGTTTTAAAACCAGGTCAGTTAATTATTTGCTCGCTTCCACTCTTCCGTGCTCCTGTAAAATACTGAAAACTTTAAAGGCACTGTAACCCCTTAATGGGCATATTTAACTGTACAGCATTTGTTAACACTTTGAATAATACAGTATTCCTAGCAGTAACTGTTATAATATTAATGCACCCGTTAACAAGCTAAACTGCTAAAGGCACACAGAAGCCCAGAACGGCACAACCTGCTTCAGCTGCATAGCATAGCTGTATTTACCACAGCGCCGTAGATTAATTAGCGCATATTAATTAATGTCAACTCAAGCAGAGGAAACAAATGTGAGGAGGTTCTATTATTTATTGGGCGATGGACTGGGGAATATTTGCTAAAGCCTAGTCTCAGGGGTTTGGAGTGTTTCTCCCAGGGATTCCAGATTTTAGTTGCAAGTGTCAATAAACCACTGTGGATTTATTTGCCCTGGATCCAGAACTGGTTTCCTTGACCAGACTGTGGGTGGTGGTGCCACTGGAGTTGCTCCTGTTTTAGGTACTAAAATACTAGTACTAAGGTACTAGTACTAAGGTACTAAGGTAAGGTTACCAGATTTTTTTTCAATGAATCTGGGGACACTTTTCAACTTCAATGGATTTTGTATGGGGACTGATTTGTAAATCCAGGGACTGACCCCGGGAAATGGGGGCCTCTTCTTAAATAAATAAGCTAAATAAGTTTTTGCAACACACCCAGGGCCTGGTTGAAGGCTATCAAACCAAATATTTGTTAGTGCTGGGCGACAGGCAACTTAGCAAGATCTGGGTTCCTTCTTAACCAAGGGCCATTTCATCCATTACATGGCAACAGAACTGGGTTTGCCACTGACCGTCCATGCAGCAGCAAACCACAGCCAATCACATTTGCCTACCAAGTGCATCAGTATGAAACATGTACGTCAACAAATACCGGTACATCTATATTGCATTCACACTTTGAATTTTAAAAAATAAAATAAAAAAATTGGATGTACACCTAAAACTAATATATATATATGGGAATGTACAAAAGTAGTGAAGTTAGTTATTCGATGCTTAACATGAGTCTTATGAACTTAATTAACAGAAGTTATGTTTTAGGGAAGTTATGTTTTTAGGGGGAAGTCAAAGCTCAAACGTGACAACGCTCTGAAAAGTTAATTCTGACATTCTGAAGTTGTGCAAATTTTTTATCCCCAGATCTTTGGTGGTAAATAGCTATTATCTACTGTATCAATAAAGGGACGTGGGTGGCGCTGTGGGTTAAACCACAGAGCCTAGGACTTGCCGATCAGAAGGTTGGCGGTTCGAATCCCCGCGACGGGGTGAGCTCCCGTTGCTCGGTCCCTGCTCCTGCCAACCTAGCAGTTCAAAAGCACGTCAAAGTGCAAGTAGAAAAATAGGTACCGCTCTGGCGTCAAGGTAAATGGCGTTTCCATGCGCTGCTCTGGTTCGACAGAAGCGGCTTAGTCATGCTGGCCACATGACCCGGAAGCTGTACGCCGGCTCCCTTGGCCAATAAAGTGAGATGAGCACCGCGTCCCCAGAGTCGGCCACGACTGGACCTAACAGTCAGGGGTCCCTTTACCTTTATCTTCACTGTATCAATATACTATTGCTATTGTTATTATTAGAGGAAGTCTCAAAAATAAGGCTCTGTATTAGGGGACACATAGATAGCTCAGTAGGCTAGAGGATGGTGCCAAGGTGGCAGGTTCGATCTCCGTATGGGACAGCTGCATATGCCTTCATTGCAGGTGGTTCGACTAGATGATCCTTAGGGTCTCTTCCAACCCCATGATTCTATGATCCACCTTTGATCCAAGGCAAAAGTTTCCTGGGGCAACTGCCCCCTCTCCTAGTGAGATCAAGAACCACAGCCAAAACACTCCCACCAGGGTAATAACAGCCACAAAGTTCCCAGTAAGAACAAGCTCCAAATTGCATTAAGCTGAACTGACAGCAACCACGAACCACCACCAGCCTTTCTGCTGTGCTGTTCTGTTTGGAGCAGTTAAAGAAACTGACTGAAGTTAAGGAGGGTCAGAGAAGAGGAGCAGATGAGAGACACTGAGCGAGTGGCTGATCTGGTGCAAGAGAGAAATTCACCCAAAGCGTTGGAACTTTTTTAGATCCAGGCTTATCCCTTACCCGAAACACACCTACAAAGCTACAGAAACTGTGTGTGGTTTTGTTTTTTGTTTGTCAGAAGAAGCGAAACCAGAAGGGACACTGAGAGTTGTTTGTAGGGCTCTTGTTATTTCAATAGCCTGCCGTCCCCTCTGATCTTATCCAAGCCCTGCTGAGGTGCAGCTCCCGGCCAAGTAGCGCTGGGAAGTGTTGCCTCTTCAAAGGACATGAACAACTGCAACAGCCCCTTCAGTGCAAGTCCCCATGTATATAAGGATTAGGGATGGTGGAGAAATTCTACTCAGTTTGCATTTAAAGGCAAATCTAACTAATCTGAAGTATCTGAAACCATATGCATACCGAGACTGCAGCTACCCTTAAACCTTTGAATTTTGCAGTGCCGCTCTCCAACAAAATCAAATGCATCTAGAAGTGAAAATAGCATGCAAACATTTTATATATCTGCAAATCCTCCATTGCAGGGAGTTGAACTAGATGACCTTTGGAGTCCCTTGCAACTCTACAATTCTATGATTCAAAGTCAGGGGGAAATATGCTTTGTAAATATGTGTATATCGGGCAAAATTGACAGATTCGCCCATCCCTGATAAGGATCATCAACCTGCTGGTTGGGTTCGAACGGGTGGCCATGGGTGACGGCAAGGAGAGACAAAATCCAGTCTTAAGAGCGCCTGAGCTTGCCAAGGACACATTTTGCCTCTTCATAACGTATGCACTTAGCTTGTGGAACTCTCCGTCACAAGATAAAATGATGACCGTTAGCTTTAACAGCTTTTTGAAAGGATCAGGCACACTGATCATCTGTCAATGGCTATTAATTATGATGATGAATTGAAGCCTGCATATTCAGAGGCAGTCTATACCTCTTGGCAACACCAATTGCTGAGGGAAAACTCCAGTGGGGTTAGCTACCTTGTGTAAGGGATTGCTCAGTTGGTAGAGCATGAGGCACTTAATCTCAGGGTCATGGGTTTGAGCCTCACGTCGGGCAAAAAGATTCCAGCATTGCAGGGAAGTCGGGGCCACTTCCAACTCTATGGTTCTATGATTCTATTATTATCTTTGAGGTCTGCTTATGAGCTTCCAAGGGTTGTGTAATTGAAAGCAGAACCCTGGACTAGATAAAAGGCCCACCCCCACCATACATTTAAGGCACTGATTCCCAGGATTCTTTGGAGAGGAATGTTTTAAATGTATGGCATGGGTGTCAACTGCAGTCTGATCCAGCAGGACAAATATTACATTCTTAAATATACTAGAGGCCTACAGCAAGGTTCATCTATCAGTGCTTCTCAAACTTGTGCCTCCACCTGTTGTTGGACTACAACTCCCATCATCCCTGACCACTGGTCCTGCTAGATAGGGATGATGGGAGTTGTAGTCCAACAGCTGCTGGAGGCACAAGTTTGAGAAACACGGCTAGCTGGTTGCATTCACAGATGGGAGCAGATCCACCCACCCACCGTGGCAGAGCATACCATTGAAATCTTGATATTCCCACAAGGCAAGAGGAGTCTCACATCGCGCCTCCTCTTTGTAAGCTTGTTGGGAGCGGCAGGATCTTGTTAGGACATCTCCCTTTGCTTCCGTTCAGTTCTGAACTTCTTGCCCTGCTCCTGAACTCCTCCTGAACTGATTCTAGAAATTTGGTTGCCCTTTTCTGAACCTTTTCCAACTGTACTCTATCCTTTCCGAGGTGAGGAAACCAGAACTTCACACAGTATTTCAAATGTGGTAGCACCATAGATTTGTATAATGGTGATGTGATGTTGGCTGTTTTGTTTTCAGTTCTTTTCCAAATGATTCCTAGCATGGAATTTGCGTTTTTCACCACTGCCACAAACTGGGTGATGTCTTCGTCTAGCTGTCTGCTACAAGCCAAGGTCTTGTTCCTAAACAATCACCACCATTTCAGACCCCAGGAATAGGTGGAATTAAGGCCTTTTTTTGCCCTGACATGCATCACTTTACACTTGTTTACATTGAATTGCATTTTCCATTTTACCTCCCATTTCCTCAATTTGGAGAGGCCTTTTAGGAGTTCTTCACAATCCTTTTTTTGTTTTAACGACTCTGAGCAAAGAATTTAACAACTTGGTGGCATTGAATATTTTCTTCATTTTTTAAAAGCATTTTTTGAGCATTTATAAACTGTTTCATATTTTAAATTTTTTAATCATTTTAAAATATTGAGAAACTGGGGTGGGGTGGAGTCTGGCAACCGGGTAGGAGAGGGAAATAAAATGTGTGAGCGATAGGTGGAAAGCTTGATAACTAGGTGGGAAGGGGAATTATACAGTGTGACTGGAATAGGAGGACAAAGACATCTGTATCTATCTATCTATCAGGCAGGGAACCTTCTTGGTGTAGTGGGCCAGATCCTTACTGGTCCCCACCCCTGTGGGCCAACTTTGACAGGTGGGTGGGACATCCCACCTGTCAATCAATCGACATCATGGTAAACAGCAGGCTAGGTCACTTCCTGGAAGTTGTGGCTGATGTTCATTGGTGCTGATGGACCCCTAATTTTGCCAATGAAAGACTAGTTTGTCCCTATCCTCTTCTCTGCTGAGTCCTAAGAGGGCAACACTGAGACTAAGGAAGCTGATGGTCAGGGCTATCCCTTGGACTGGATATGAGTCAGAAGACAGGCAAGTGGGGACTGCCAGAATGAGGTTGGTGGAGCTGTCCCCATTTGTCCTAATGGACCAGCCTCCACTGCTTCCTGGTTCACTCTGAGAATATACAACAACAGCATGGCTGGCTGACGTTTGGGGGGTACCGGATGGGAAATGAGGCCAGGGATGAAAAAATGGAAGTCCCAGAACTCTGATCCAGAGCATTCTGCACTGCAATGATGTTGTTACAGTGCTCCACTGTTTTTCTGTATACAGTGGATAGTAATGTATGAATGCTGGTGTAATTAGATATGTTGCTTGTGCTAGCACAACCTGCATGCTTGATTTGTAAATGAGTGTATGTAGTGACTTCACTGAAAAACATTGAGTTGTACATGATGTGAACTGCTGCCAAAGTTCAGTGTGTGGTTTTGGATCAGCATTGCTCCCTGTTGGAAGTTTGGGTGCAACTCAACTTGCAAAAGAAGGATGTGCAGGAGGTTAAGGCAGACAGAGGGAGGGATCTCCACATTCCCAGGCTATCCCTGTACCTATAATACCTAAACTGCCTTCTCTATCTCTTTGATGTTTAGATTGATAATCTCAGGTGTGTCCTGTTTGCAGCTTCCTCCTCCTCTTCCTCTGTCTCCTCCTCTCTCAAACCTCAGTATGAGAGATTACCCTGGATCTGAGAGGACAATGGAGCAAGCACAATTGCTTTTCTATCCAAGTTGTGTACTGCCTACAATTAAGCACTTTGTTGCTATTCTCACTCCACAAGCATCTCTCTATGTGATTAGAAACAGGTAATGTCTACTCTCCAACCAAGATTCACTAGCCAAACACTGCTCACTCTACATACTAAAGGATTTCAATAGGCAGTGGGACCCTGTTATCCCAATAGTCTCATTCACACATGCAAATCGCCACTTGAATTGAGGTAATTGACTTCTGTGGGCTGTCATACGGATGCATGTTTGCCACAAGAGTTGACCTGGATGTGTGATAACATTACTGGAAAACCTCAAAACATGGTGATAGCAGCTTTAATTTGCGAACAGATGCCATTGACAAGCATTGTGTTTGAGGAAATATGAACAATGTGTGTATGGTATTTATATCTATGGTGGCCCCATTCACACATGCAAATCACCACTCCATGCCAAAGGTGTAGGAGATTGATTGAGGATTAAATCTGTAGATTAAAATTTAAACTACCTATCCTATATGTGTGGGAGAAATGCAAAAGTAAGTGAAGCCTTTTTAGCAAAGTAGAACACTTATGCCTTTTGCAACTTGCTGAAGTTTAGGAATAAGGCAAGTACACATTTTAAACCCTTTATATTTGTAGTCTGCTGACTTCCCCCTCTTCACTCACATTGCAGAGAATGAACCACATGCTTTAGCATGGGCATGGCCAGGATTTATGTTAGGGTGGCAGGACTTTTGTTGGGGGGGCAGAATTGAGCTATCTGCAACTTGATTGGTCAGTTGGTTAATTATTTCATTTATTTGCTTGATTTGGGGGGGCAGCCATCCCCCTGGCTATGCCCATGCATTTTAGTAAGATAAACAAAAAAGCTTTACTTACATCTCAATGCAGGCAGCAACTACAATACAGGTAAGAAAAACTTCTCAGGTACAAAATACCAAAGTTGGCTGCAAAATAGAGTGCATGTGTGTGTGGAGCCCCCAGGCACATGTCTGATCAGTGTGGAAGCATGGTGGAAAAAAGAGTTTCCTCAGAGGCAGGAGGAAATATAACAGGTTACAGTGGTACCTTGGGTTACAGATGCTTCAGGTTACAGACGCTTCAGGTTACAGACTCCGCTAACGCAGAAATAGTACCTCGGGTTAAGAACTTTGCTTCAGAATGAGAACAGAAATCAGGTGGTGGCAGGAGGCCCCATTAGCTAAAGTAGTACCTCAGGTTAAGAACAGTTTCAGGTTAAGAACGGGCCTCCAGAACAAATTAAGTTCTTAACCCGAGGTACCACTGTATTTCCTTTGTTACAGAATTTCTGCCCAGAGAACACAGGGGAAGTGACCACACAGCGAGTCCTTTCTAGGAACTTTTAAGAACTCGCTGTGCACTAGTCCTGTGCTTGTCTAGCAAAACATGCATTTGTGATTTGGCTGCAAACCCCACAACAGGTATCAAGTTGTGGCTGAAACTCATTGGGCAGAAGGCCAGGAGTGTAACAGTAGGAGGCGCCAGAGCCAATGATAGGCAGAGAGAACTAATTCTCCTACTTGCTGAGTTCTACAGGGGGCAGCTGTGAGGCGGCAGGCAAAGAGGAGACAGTGCCACCCTCTGGACTGGTTGTAAGGCAATTGGTGGACTGACAGAAGGCAGGCTAGTCAGGGCACTGAGCTGCAGCTCAGTGGTAGATTATCAGCTCTGCATGCAGAAGTTCAATCCCAAGGTAGGACTTGGAGAAACTCCCATCTGAACCTCTGGAGAGCCGCTTCCAGTCAGTGCAGACATTCTGTGCCGCATGGATCAGTTGTCCAACTCCATATAAGGCCTGATGTGTGGCAGGTCAGTGAGTGAACTGACTTCATTGAGAAACAAGGCATTTCAGTTAATGATGAATGCTTGAGATGTTATATCTGCCAAGCCACGTTCACACATGCCGGCCATCGCTTGAGTTCACACTCCTCAAGTGGGGAGCAGGCTGGTTTGAAGCTGCTCCTCGTTCTCTCTGGCAGCTTTTGTAGGTTACTACTACTTCCCCTATCCTTCAAACCTCCCCATCACCCTAAACACTTAGGAGGGTCATAAGCAAGACATGCCCCCACATCACCCCTTCTATCCTGCCAACATTGTAGGTAAAGGTAAAGGGACCCCTGACCATTAGGTCCAGTCATGACCGACTCTGGGGTTGCGGCGCTCATCTCACTCCATTGGCCGAGGGAGCCGGCGTACAGCTTCCGGGCCATGTGGCCAGCATGACTAAGCCGCTTCTGGCGAACCAGAGCAGCGCACGGAAACGCCGTTTACCTTCCCGCCGGAGCGGTACCTATTTATCTACTTGCACTTTGACGTGCTTTCGTACTGCTAGGTTGGCAGGAGCAGGGACCGAGCAACGGGAGCTCACCCCGTGGCGGGGATTTGAACTGCCAACCTTCTAATCGGCAAGTCCTAGGCTCTGTGGCTTAACCCACAGCGCCACCCGCATCCCTACCAACATTGAGGTGGTGATAATTCGGCCCTGTTACAGCACCAAGGTTGTAAGGATTACTGAGATAATAGAAGCCTTATTGGCACTCCACAGAGTGAAATATAAATGCTAAGCATTGTTGCTGTTTCGGATATACACACATGTGTAAACCACCCTTAGTCTGGGCTTTGGGGCAGTCTGTGTACACTCACAATATGAACGGGTGCGCATGATAGGCCTAAGCATTCACAACTAGGCAAGAGAAGCACTGATTCTTTAACAAAACAGTACCTGGAAGAGTCCAGGAAAGGGCTTGCTTGCTTGCTTTTTGTTGTTTAACGCTTTGCTGGTATTTCAGATTTGCCTCTCTCTATTTCGCTGGCATTTATCTCTCCCCACGCCCAATCCAACAGGCGCGTGCCCGCGCGCTGCAAAGCTCCTTTCCTCCTCGTCTCCCCGTGGCTGCCAGAGGCGCCCCTGACAAATTGGGTGTGCGATTGGGAGCCTAGAGTTCAATTAGCAAACACACTGAGCGAGCCATCGGCGTAAGTGACCTTACAAGTTTAATTAACGTCCCATCATTATGAGAGATTGAGATCAAACCGCCGTCACTTTGATAAATTAACAAATTATCATCCTCGAGTCCCCGCGCCCGCTCCCAATCCGGAGAGCGTGCTAGGATCCACTCCCGTTGGCCGGACTAGTGGCAGTGCTTCATCCGAGAGCTCGCTCCGTTCTCCGGCTCCCCAGCCCAGCCGCCTCCATTCCTAAACACACATGTAAAAGCTGCCAGCCTGCCTACCTTGACGGGGTTGGCGGAAGAAGTACTATACGCACTTGAAGGTATGACATTTCAGCAGAGCTCACTGCTCTCTGGCTCCAGCGCCCCGATTCTGAAATGACCTAGAAGCAAGATCCATTGACCATAATGGGACAATTCTCAGTGAATGGATTTGAGGTGCTTCTTTGGAGGTGCGAGCCGGGGGGGGGGGGGGAGTAACGCCCAACCACACTTTTGGCATGTCTCCAGAGACTTCAGACACAAGCAAAGTTGCTAGCGGGAAAACCTTGGCAACAATGCAGCGGGAAGGTCTCCTGCGCAAAGCACCCCGGAAATAAAATGGAGGGAAGGCAGCGGAAGACCCTTATTCTCAGCCCTAGTCGGTCACTTGGCCCCGCCCGCTATCAAAGATGAGGACCGGGCGACACATCTTTAAGTACGTAGGTACGCGTACCTGATTCCCCCTTCCCAACAGGTGTTTGAGACAGGTACGTGTACCACTCAGGTGCGTCTCTCAGAGAAAAAGCTGAAATGGGGGCACTGCTCTCCTTGGGCGACACACCCGAGTTGGTTTCTGCGTCGTGCGCGAAATCTCCCTGAAAACCGGGTTGATATAAATGATACAGTTTTTTGTTTTTACTTGTTTGTTTTATATAATAAAAAAATTTATATACCGCTACGTCACAAAGAAAAATCAAAGCGGTTTACAGCAATAAAAAGCATAAAACGTAAAGAGGCACATTAGTTTTACTCTGCCATGAGTTGACCAGGGCGGAGGGGAGATAGCTGGAGTTGGGGAGAAGGTACATGCTGCGCCCAGCCTTGCTGGTCGTGGGAAGGAGATCCAGGAAGTAACTTTTCTCGTTCTCAAAGTCCCGGGAACCTTACGAATATCGGTGTGACTTTAATAAGGGCGGACACACATATGCCTGTTCACATGGGCGTAGCTAGGAGGGTGCGGGGAGGGGGATAGCTGCCCTCCCCTAAATCAAGTAAATAAATAAAAATACTTAACTAACTGACCAATTGCGTCACAGATAACTCGGTTCTGCCCCTCAATAACATAAAACCTCCCCCCCCAAAAAAAATCTTGGCTACGCCCGTGCCTGCTGAACACGTGATGGTTTAGTGTTTCCCTACTCCTCAACTGGACAACAGGCCTGGTGAGCTTGTCGATGGCTCCACAATGGCTCCATCCAGGTCACCCACTTGATGCTGCCAGAGTCTTTACGAACTGCTCGGTGTCCCACGCTAGAGAAGGAATGAGATTCTTTCATTCTTTCTCCCTCTTGCATCCAGATTTCACATCCTATTTGTTTTGCAGCCCGGCGCTTCAGTCCTCTCTCTCTCTTCCCCCGCCCCCTACCTCCTTTCGCAGCTTAAGGCCAATCCACCCGCTTCTTTCCCAAAGCTCTCTCCCTAACATCCGCCTGCCTCCTCTTCCCCTTTCCCTCTGGGATCACGAACAGCACAAACAGCCCCGCAGCCGCCTAGATGCTAACGAAAAGGGGGGAGAATTTAAAACGACGCGCAATTGAATCATTAAAAAAAACAAAACCCACACTGGGAGTTTTAAAAAGAATGGGGGATCTTTTCTTTTAGAGGGAACAAACTTGTTTTTATTTGGGCAGGGGGTCGATCTCAGAAGCATTTGAGAGAGGGGGGGAGGGAGAAAGAGACCCTATGTGGAAATAAATGAGGGGAACCGTAAAGAAAGGTCACCTAAGGATAGGAGGCGCCGTCAAGGGGATCTTTGCTTTGGGTTTTTATCTCGCCTGTAGCGCACCGTCTTTTGCTCGGAGCTGGGTGGGGAGAGTCGCTTTGATGTGACTGAAGATTTCTCCAGTCTCCCCTCTCCACTTCCCGGCCCCCTTTTGCGTCCTTGCCATAATCTGGCGCGTATTAGAGCGGCCTAATTGCAAATCGATGCCGTTCGCAGCCCGCTGGGTGTTTGCAAAGTGGTTGTGGATGTTAATACCAATACAACACCCCCCTCCTCCCCAAGTTCGCCAAACCAGTGGCCTTGAGGATCTCCCGCACCGCCCAGATCCATCAGCGCGGAGCCGCCTGACCAAGATAGGCCCCTGCGCACCGTGGGTGCCCCACCACCCGGTCTGCGTTTCCTGCTGTCTTTCCAGTCCAATTCTTGGAGACATCTCCCGGGAGAGAAGCGGTTTCTCCTGATCTGCGCTTCTCTCCGTCAAGGGTCGCTCCGTTTCCACAATTCTTCGGTAAAGGCGTCTGAAAGGTAGCGAAACAAAACGAGGTGCCTGGAGGATTGAGACCCCCTTTCTCAGTTCGCGTTGGTCTACTTACGCGAAAAGAAGCACCGTGCGCTCTGGCGTAAATCGCGTGCAGTAGACGACAGGGATGCTTAGGTTGCCAAACTAAATACACTTATTCGAGAGTACCGGTATGTCCCACTGAACTTATGTCTGGGTAACCCTAATCAATCTCTGTAGTTCTTAAACACACACACACACAGAGCAAAGCATGGGAAGTAATCAACGCTGCGAGGAAGGCGACTGAGATTTCCCTTCCCGGGCACCGAATATTTCCAGGCTGACCTTGGCCTCAGTGCGCCAATAAACCCCAAGCAAAGGTTTGGTTCAGACGTGCGTGTCCGTTACCTGGTGACTGCTGCACCAAGGGATTACCTCCATGTCTGAATGGGTCGAGACAAATCTGATGCCACTTCCGCAATTACTGGGTTACTGGCAGATCAGCAGGTGGCGTGAACCGATTTCTGTTAAGTGCTTGAAAACTTGGGTTTCCCGCTGGCACCTTCACACGTGCATCTTATCATTTAATGCTTGAACCAGGCGGTTTGCGCAGTGGCAGATCAAACGCCGCAGACCTAGAGCCTGCGTCACCTGGCGCCACCTCAAACTCGTCGTTTTTCCATAAGTGAAAGCAGTTCACACGTTCAGCAGCCTCTGGAAGCGAGTTGTCAATGGAAGTGTGTGCGTGTGTGAATCATTGCCCTTCAAGTCACAGTGTTACAGAACTTATTCCCGCTTCCACATACCCCCGGCGTTTGTGGGGGGTGCCCGATCCATCACCACCACGCCAACTCCTCCTCTCTTCAGTGGCTTTTTAAAAAAACCACTTTCCCCCTTTGCACATTTTGCTAAACTGCGCCCTGCTTTCAATTTCACGCGCCCCGTTTAAGGCAGCGTCTCGCTCCTCCGGCCCGACGCTACTTGGTAGGCAGAGCGCCTGGGCGCTGCAGCAGAGCCCGGCGGCCGCTCGCTGAGCAGCCCCCCCCCCTGAGGATTCGTCGCTCCGCAGCCGGCCACGTCCCCCCCACCCCGCACCCTCCGCTGACAAAAGGGCGTCTCGGTTGGTTTTTACATTTTCTTGTCATGGTGGAGAGTAACCCTGTCAGGCTATTCCAGTCCCCGAGTGGGAGGTGTGCTCAAAAGCTGAATATTCAGGGAGAGATGGCGACCCGGGCCAAGAGGAGAGAGGATGGGATGAGGCCCTTCCCGACAGCCTCCGTTTGCGGGGGGGGGCGCGGTGTAAGGAGAAAATGAAGGAAGGAGAAAATGAAGGAAGGAAAAAGAGATTTGACGGATAGATAGACAATGCATACATGGAAAGGGGAGATAAAAGATATGCATAGATACAGAAAAAGAAAGGAAGAGAAAGATGGATGGATAAACAGATACATTCGTCAGAAAGGGATGAAAAGACTGAAGAGAATGTCGATGGATTGTGGGTACTGATGGAGAGGAAGCAAGGCTTTATGTGTGTTTTGTGTGTGATTGTTTTTTTATATATATAAAGGCTGAAAATCTCTGCAATGACCTGGAATCTCTAATCCCAGATGTGTGTGCTGGTTAGCTGTAGTTAGTGGTGCTGCGGAGCGCACTCTGTACATACCCAGAGGCACTCTCCTTATTTATTACTGCCTCCAATTATGATGAGGCTGAACCTTCCGAACAGGTTGTGGTGGTGAACTCTTGCTCAAATTAATCCCAGGGTGGTTCGACATGTGGATATGGATGGTTGTAGGGAACGGCTTTGTGTGGAGTGGTATGCACCAGAAAGAAGAAAAAGAAGGAAAAAAAGATTAGGAAGTAATATAGGAGACACAGTTCAGTTGGGAATGGATCCATGAATATATAAGTAGGTAGGCAAAAGATATATATATATTCACACACACAGTCTTTATCATCTCATGAATACCTGCAAGTTGGGGGGGGACTACTTAGGCAGGAATATATATATAGCTATATTATATAGAGAAAGAGGGGGGGAGGGAGAGGGGGGTTGTGGTGCCCCACCCCCCACCCCTGGAACTCCCATCCTTTTAGGAGATCTGTACTGTTGCAGTTTTTTGTTTGTTTCTGCATTACTGTTTTTAGTGTAAACCACTCTAATATTCTAAAGAAGGGAAGGGTGGGATAGAAATTATTTTAAAATAAATAAATGATGTGCTCCTTGAGTTTTCAAAGCACCTCACCTACATTGCCTAATAACATATAAGGCTGCGTACATTATTATTATTATTATTATTATTATTATTATTCAATTTTGTATACCGTCCTTCATCCAAAGACTGCAGGACAGTTCATAACATCAAAATACAAAATGAGAACAAAAAATACAGGTTTTAAAAACAAAAACCAATAACAGCCCCCCCCAAAAAAAAACATTTAAAAGGCCATATAATGTTTAATGAGCCAAAGGCCTGCTTATAGAGAAATGTGGTACCTGGTGCCTAAAGATATGTAATGAAGGCACCTGGTAAGCCTCCCTAGGACAGCATTCCATAAACGGGGAGCCACCACAGAAAAGGCCCACCCTCGTGCTGCCACCCTCTGCACCTCTGGTGGAGTGGGCACACGAAGAAGGGCCTCAGATGGTAATCTCAGGCCAGGGTCCAGGCTGGTTCATATGGGGAGAGGAAACCACCGCCTTGAAGGGCTCTATGGGACAGAGACTGCGACTTAGCTGCTTCCCCTCAAGGCCGCCCAATGAGTTCATGTCTGCCTGCCTGCCTGCCGCGGAAGTCCCTAGAAGAGCCTGTTTGCCGGTTCCGGCGGAGAGGTGGCTGGCCAGAGAACGGCATTTAAAGGGTGCAAGGATGCTCAGCACGGCCGCAAGGAGTCTCCTGGCTGTTTCCTTGGTGGCAGCGCTGCTCTCTTGCGCCCTCCAGGGGCGAAGGCCACTTCAGCGTCGCGCAGCTCTAACCAAGCGCAGATTCTGGAGGAGTTTGCTGAGTGAGCTTCGTGGGGGGGCGGGGGGGGCGCTTCCTGCCACTACCACACCCCCCTCCCGCAGCTGTCACCTCTGTCACTCTTTCCTCTGAATCCAAAATGGGTCCAAAAGTTTCTCGAAGCTTTGCTAGGGACGAGGGAAGCGAGCTTTTTTTAGCTTTGGGCACAGCAATGGCGGGAGGTGACGGGGAGCGGGGGAGTTTGATTTCATCTCCCCGGATCCAGAGTGTATATATTTATTTATGACACTCTAGTGCTCCGGGAGATGTTCATTAAGGGGGAGATTTCAAAGGGAAACCAAGCACCCGGGAGGGGTTTCTCGGTGTGTTATGCGTCTCCAAAGCAGCGATGGGGACGGGGGGATAAGGGGGCGGGTGGGTGGAAGAGGTGGGTGTTGGGATTTATCAGCATTTTAACTTCTGACGGTTCCCCTTGGTTCTTTTTTTTTTTCTTCCTTAAACAAACAAACAATAAATAAAAAATCAGCCACTCAGGGACAATTTTCAGCCTTCTCCACTTTCATGCGCTTTCATTTTTGCTCTTGTTTATCACACACTCCCCATTACTTGATTCTTTCCTTCTTCCCCTTCTCCTTAATACTTTCCTTTCTTTTCCTATGAGAAATTACTTTTCATCAGCATTCTTCCCCCAGTGCGTATCCATTCCTTTCTATTCACCTCTTCCTCTAATCTTTGGAAAGGGAAGGGGGTCCTTTTCCTTTACTCCTGATTACCAGTTCCTACACGATCCCGCCCGCCCCAAAAATGTGGTCTATCTCATTATTCTAGAATAATTCACCATTTAATCTATAGGAAGGAAGGGACTTGTTTTAAAGTTGGTCAAAGTGTGGTTGACTAGATAAGCTGCGGTATCTGGATGGGACTGGCTGAGAATTTGTGTGTGCGCGCGATAAAAGCATTACGATTCTTTTTTAAAAAAAACCTTTTAGGAATTAAAGGGGGAAATGAGTGGGAAAAGTTAAGGGACCACAGCAGTGCAAACCTTTGGAATTCAGAAGAGTGAATACGGGGGGGGGGGGAATCAGGACCTTTCTATAAAATCTTCACTACAATCTCTTCTTGAAGGGAATATAAAATGTTGCAATATAGAGCCATACAGGTTTGGCCATCACCGCCGCCCCCCCAAAAAAACATGCATTTGTTTCTTTTCACTGGCGACACGCGATTTTTGGGGTGGGCTTTTTTACTTTTTCAGATTGTGCCCAATGTCTTCCACTCTCGTGAACAAATAATCGTCGGATCGCCATAACTGTCTGGATAGGAAAACTTTCACAGCCATTGGAGAAAAAAGAAAAAGAGATGGGGGGGGACGACGACGACACCCACCTATCTCTCACCCCAAGTGACAGAGAGTGACATTGTTTTTGTCCTCTCTCCCCCCCCTCTCCTGCTCTCTTGCTCTTTATTTTAGAAAGATCAGAGAAAATATGAATTCTTTTTAAAGGGAAAAAAGAAAAATCAATTTTAATTTCAGTTTAGAAGATTGTGTTAACAGGGGAGCTTGGATGGTCCGTATCACTTTAGTCTCTCTCTCCCCCCCCCCCCCTCTTTCTCGCTTTCTCTCTCTCTGTCTCCTATTCAGCTTGGACGCTTTTCTATGCATTGTTCTGACTTTCGAGAAAAAGCAGTTGCAACAGCCGCCTCCCCGCGCATACTTCCTTTCTCGAGCCAATTCATGAAGCCAAGCGGGTTCTCTCTTTTTTTCCCCCATTTCTGAAACATATGCTTCATTATCCTTGGATATTTGCGGCGCGCGGGGCGGGTGGGGGGCGGCGGCGGAGGTGGTTGAAGAGAGAAACACAGTAATTTGTCAAGACGAGCATCTCAAGCCGGACGACGAACGCTGTGGTCTTTAAACACACATTTCAGCAAAGTAGCCTCTTTGTCCAACTCACCACCCCGCCTCAAAAGAATAAAAGGCAGGAATGTCTTTGCTGAGGCTTCCCCCCCCCCCACACACACCTCCCTGTAGTTTGAGCAGAGAGGAAGATGGAAGCTATTTAAAGTGGAAGGGCTGTTACTCTTAGAAGACCTCGCGCGCATTAAAGGCTGCAGACGTTAATGGCCTTTGACACACTTGAGCCTGAGCTTCTCCCGAGCAAAATGAGACTTTATTCCGACGAAGCACACCTGGGATCGCGCTGCCAGGGCCAGTGGTCGTCGCTCTCCCCCCCCCCCCCGCTCTTCTTTTGGAATGCATGTTGGATATAATACGTCTGCCTGGCCAGACGCCTGTCTCTGTCACATTTGGCTTTTATCCCCATCTCATCTTTCTCCTCTTGTGTCCGTCCTTGTCGATATTTAAGGGTGTGATTCTCCAGGCCACGTTCCCATCTCGCTGTTTTCAATGCCAGAGTGAAGGCTGCCTTCTTAGTCACGCTTGCCCTATTAAGTCCCGTTGTACTTACCGAGCTTTCGCCAACTGGCGCCCTCGAGGAGTTGCTGGACTACAACTTCCATCAGTGCTGGCTGGGGCTGATGGGAGTTGTTGTCAATAACATCCGGAGGGCACCGGGTTGGCAAACGCTGTGCTTTTGTATGCACGCCTAGCCAGAGGCTCAGATTTCTTCTCTCTCTCTCTCTCTCTCTCTCTCTCTCTCTGGGAATTAGGAGTGGTTCACTTTTGGGCTGACTCTGTTAAGAGTAAGAGCCTCGAGGGCTGGATGATGGGACTCTGTAGAGCTCCCTGTACCCTAAAGTGTGATGCTAATGAAAACAGCTGGCTCTAGCAAGTGAGCCAAATCACACACTGGCATGCGGCCAGCCTCAACACCCTGTGCTTGCGTACTTAGAAACAAGCACGTGCAATGGGCCCCTGGGTAAATGTGCATATCACCGCAATCTAAATCTTTCTGCATCTGTGGTTCGGCATCCGCCTCCTGATAACACACAAACTCTGGGCTAGAGTAGATTCCACTTTCTGTCTGCACATCCACTTCCCCTTACGACTGTACTCTTTCAGGAAATGCCTTGCCATTCCTCTCCCTCCCCCTCTCTCCTACAGCCTCCCTAATGCAATCATTATGGATATGAGATATGTAAAGCGCTTTGAACGCTTAGTGGGAAAGCGATAGACAAGTAACAGAAGCCTTGGAGCATCTTGACGACTTTTTAGCCTGTACAATCATGGCTTAAGCTTTCCCTACTGCACCAGATATAATCGGGGTTCTCATGACTGGCATCGGTATCATTATGGATTCTATCCTTTCCACGACTCCTATTCATGCACATTTATTACTACTACTACCATTATTATTATTATTATTATTATTATTATTATTATTCCCTGGGTGACTGCCGGTACGCACGCTTGCTCAGAAAAAGAGTCCGCGGAGCTTAACGAGCCTTACGCTCAAGTAAGTAACGTGGAAAACTTTTCCTCCAATTGACACACGCACCCGAACACACACACACACACACACCTCTAACACACACACACGCTATATGAGGAATTGTTACAGAAGCAGTACCAATAAATCCAGAGGCGGCAGGATCCAACCAGTCTATGTGTTTTTAAATGTTTTACTGTAATGTTATCCTTGCGTTGATACAGTTCGTCACCTTGAGTTCCTATTGGGAAAGAGAAGCGGGATATAAGCGGAAACGAATCACCAAACGAGTGCAAGAACTGGTGCATATACACAATATAGATATATTGCCATTTCCTTGGGGCCGGGTTCCCTTCTCCTCCACCCTCTATAAAATATTTGAGGGGGTTGCTCTCTCCCAAAGTTGATGGGCATTGCCATTCAAATGGTGTGAGCGCGCACGTCTTGTGATCGATGATGTGAAGCGGGGCTTACCTGCCCTCCCCCAATGCTTTATTCAAGTTGGCACCCCCTATATATTCTCCCTATAGGGTTGCATTTCGTCCATATAGTGCATAAACAAAGCATTAGAGCAGTTTTATCAAACAGCATACAGCCCGATTTAAGCACGTTGAAAACCTCGTTGATTTTGATAGGCGAGGCCATAATCAAGTGTCGAGCTCTCACGTGGAAAAAACGGGGCATTAAAGACACGTCATTGCGATAAGATGGTACCCACCGCAATCTGTCTCAGAATGGATCATTAATATATTATATCAGTATATTATATGTACTGGTTATGTGCACTGGTCACCATTAAGTTCATCTATTTACCCTCTGTAAAAACAAAACAAAAAAACCAGACCTGTACGCGCAACAGAAATGATAAGTTGCTATATTATTAGCATGAACTATTTATATGGCGCCATCCCTCTAGCTCACGGTTTGCAAGCAGAAGGCGGGTCTCTCTGCCCCGGATAACTTGCAATATATCTATGCTGGGAAGTTTGCAAACTCGCAAGCGATGGGCGAGGCTTTAGTTTTACGCACCTGGGGAGCTGAAGTTCCTCCTCTCCTCTTGCTCCTCTCATTAGTAAGTTATTATCAAAATTGTGATTCCTCCCCCGAGGCATTTGTTCCGGGGTCGGTGGGTGAGAGTTTCCAAAAGCGGTATGTACGCAACAATGAGGTTGGATTAAGATTTACGCACCAGGGATCTAAGGAATAATTTGGGGGGGGGGTTCGGACTGTCAGTGCCAGCCTCCCTCCTGGGATAGCTGAGGGGGTGGTGGTGGTGGAGGGCGAAGGAATATCGCCAAAAACTCTGATATTCGGGGTGTGGTGGTGGGGAGAACGCCAAACAAACAAAGTGTTGTTCTGAGAACTTCTAAGGACATTAAAAATAATCAAACGAGGCAGCACAAGGCGTGGGGACCGGAGCAGCCCTATTAGACTGTTAAAAAAATAATTATTAATTACTTTACTTAATAAATTGCAAGCTCGCTTTCCCGGAGGGCTGCTGGATGTGACCGTAGAGACGTGGGCAGTATAATAAGCGGTGTAGTCCTCCACTGTTGGTCATTGCCCACCCCGCTCCCCCTCTTCGCGTGCAACTCACAACCCCCTGCTCTTTCTCGTTCCTACCTCGCCGCCCAGAAAACCCGCGATCCTGCCCTTGCTATTGCCCCAACCTCAAGGGGGCGCCCTTTCCCGTTTCCCGTTCTGCTTCCTGTGTGTGTGTATCCAGCGCCTCCCACCCACTCCAAAATCCCTCCATTTAAGGAGTCAGACATTTCCCTTTCTTCCCCCTGAAACTCGGGCGATCCTCGGTTGTTAAACTTGCAACCTGTATGTTTAAATATTTGTCGGGTATTTAAAGCTCGCCGGCTCCCTCGTCTTTCCCGGCCCCCTGCCCGCCTCGCCTCTCCCTCCCCTCGCCTCCCTTCTCTGTCTTGTTAGAAGCAGGTATTCGAGTTTTGATCTGAGATTTCAGATCAAAGAGGCTTCGCTGGCTATTAGTTTCATGCCTCCGCATTGATCCCCCATTGATCGAGCGGAGTTTGCCCTAACATGTGTATAGGGGCTCCTTAGAACAGGCCTGGTGGATTGGGCTGGGGGGAAGGGGGTGTGAGGGGGGGGGTGTCTTCCAGCTCTGGCTTCTTTCGCCGGAGGTTATGGAACAATGAGGGGAGAAGGAAGAAACCTTTTCATCCTCCAAACGCCGCCGCTAGATACCCAAATCGATAATTAATGACAATGAATAATTTACAGTATCGATTCCCCAAAAAAAGAAAGGAGGGGGCAGGTCGGCAAACATATCCTTTAAGATTAAAAAGAGAGAAGCGGTACAAACACCGAATTCCCCCCTCCCAAACCCAATATAACGAGGAAAAACCCCCAGATTATTATTTTTTTGCATCGGAAAGTTAGATGCTATTAGCATTTCAAACCTTGCGCGAATGAATACGTGCCCTCTCCCCTCCTGGTTTGTGTTTGTATATGTGCGGTGTGTACGTGATAGAAACAGGCTTGTGTTGCAGCTTGTGCACAAGTGTCACTTCTGTGCTTTATTCTGGTAACAACCCATAGGGCGCGCGTGCGTGTATGGATCCAGGCTGCAACCTTTAATCGGTGGATTAATCAACTGGCGCTTTAGTTGATTAATCGGCGAAGACCAATTTGTATCCGCGGGGTTGCCAGTGCAGAGCACACCTGTTTATTTTTTGAGTCTGCATGTTCTGAAATAATCAAGGTTAGATTGTGGCTTTTTCTTCCACGGTTACTGGAGATTTCGCTTTATTAAGGTGCCAGTTTCCCCTTCCTTTTCCTCAGCGTCAAGGCACCCATACTGAGGTTTTGGTAACCCGCGAATTTATCATCAGTTGAATCGGTTTAAAAAGGCAGAGGCGTATTAACTTAAATTACTTACTCGGTTGACAAAACACCCACCCACAAAATGCAGCGCCATCCTATCCATGCGCACTGATAAGTAAGCTCCATGGACTTTCTCTCAGGTAAGCACAGCCCTGGTAAACAGGCGCGGGTGCTTCTCCACCTGCCCACCTGTCTTCCAGTGTGCTCCACAAAGTGTGTTCATAGGTGGGCTTTTCAGACAGGTATGGCAGCTTTAGGCATGAGCCGGGTGTGCGCGCCTGAATATGTGCATGTCGCTTATGTGAGTCTTACAAGTGAAGAAACCAATGCACGCGTGACTCTGCAGTGCGTTTGCGGGTTTTCGTCCGAGGCTGTAATCCTGCACACACTTCCCACTGCATTCAACTGGGCTTGCTAGAAAGTAAGTCCTGTTGAACCCAGTGGGGCTTGCTTCCAAGTAAGCAGTTTTGGAGTAGGGCTGGAAATTCTGCTGAACCGAACATGGACGGAATACTCTAGCTATCCTCTCCCTTGAATGAACACAGCGATGTGCAGAGGAAGCACATTTACAGAAAACATTTAATCCTAACCAAAAATAACACCAGACCCCACCCAAAATAAAAATAGAAAACCTGGGTGTCTTGATTTTATAATCCCTCTGACCTGAAACGCTAACTTTCAAAAAATATTTTTGGATCTCTCGAAAAGATCGCGTGGGGAAAAATTGTGGGAAGAGAGTGAATAAATAAATAAATAAGAAAGTGGGGGTCTCATAGGGGTGGAGGCGGCGTGGTGGTGGGGGCGTCCTGGGTGCCTCGTGTCTTTCCTGAATCCTTCTTTTCAGTTTTGGACGGCTGGGTGCTGTTTTACGCCCTCCTCGCTTTAGAAATATGCAGAGATGAGACCGAGCGAGAAAGCGAAGGGGAGGGGGCAGAAATGGAGGGAGGGAGGGAGGGAGGGAGGGAAGGAGTGGGGAAGCAAAGAAGGGAAAATTCCCTCGGCTACTTGTTATAACATTTCTCCAGGAGGTTGGAGGGAAGTTGAAAGCCTCGGTAACCGAAATCAAAACTAACAAGGAAATGATCTGCGCCTCTCATCTGGGCCCCGGCTCCTGGGGGCCTGCGGGGGGATCTGCTAGCTTCCTCTTTGATTTGTAAAAAATGCATTACCTCCCAAATCAAACGGAAAATTACTGCAACCAAGGACGAGAGGCTGGGAGCTGGCGGCGGGGGGCGCGCAGAGAGGAAGACGGGGGCTTCGGTGACATCCTTGGAGCTCGGGAGGGGGGGGCAGGTGAGGGGATAGTACATGAAATAAGGTGGCAAGGGGGTGACACTGGGTGGAAGTTATGTCTATCCGTATTGCGTTCTGTGTTGGGTTGCTTGGAAGAGAAAAGCGCCATTTCGCTATTAGGCGGAGCTGTCCCCGGTGCTGAACGCGGGGACACAGCTGCGATGTCCCTGTTATCTATCGGCGTTTTTTGAACACCCCGATCTCTCCGATTTCAGTTGCTAATGTGTCTTGCTAAACTGGTCTTAAACCGACTCTGTTCCAGATACGATGTCTAAATACACCTCTCTGTGGAGCGTCTCCCCATCACTCCACCTGCCTCTCTATCTTCTCTCGCTCCTCAATTTCCGGTCATTCATGTTTCTTCCTCCGCCGTCTCCCAGCCACACACACACCCTGCTAAGGCCGGGTCACCAGATCTCTGGAATTTGATCTTATGTCCCTGCGCCTATGTAGGAAGTATTAAAGCCCCCGCCTTTGTAAATACAGAGATAGACGGACATAACCTGCACAGGGAAGATGGGCATAAGCAGGTACGCGGCTGGAGAGCAACTGGGCGAAGGCAGGTGGAGGCTTCTATTTGTCCACCTGCATCCCAGTCTGAAAACACATCACCCCACCTCCAAACTGGTAGCATCCGCTTGAGAAGACACACACACAAGTGGTTCTTGTCAGAGGAGAGCCGGACGCCACTCCTCGCCCACACTATACCGCTTGAATCAAAGTTTTGGGCCATTCCGCCGCCAATACTTTTAACTCCCTCTTGCCTTGGGAAAGATCTCTTGTTCAAACATGTTTGCGTTTACAACTGCGGGAGGGAGGGAGGGTGTTGACTTTTTGCTCCCTGTTCCTCCTCTCTCTCTCTCTCTGACACACAAACACAACAACAACAGTCAGTTGTGTGGCAGGGAGACGGTGTGGTGGTGAGCGCAAATGCTCCTTCCTCGTCTCTTCCGGCTGTTTTCCTATTTACTTTCGCTTCTCGCAGCGAGAGTCTCTTTCATCGCCGCCCCCCTCCGCCTCCCCCACGCACACCCCCGCCACGCCAGCCCGCCTTATGCCGGCGGTGGAGCTGTTGTGGGGAAGTGAGGAGTAGTTACAAGCAAACACCCGCCCCTAATGAAGACAAACGGAGCCGAGCGCTGAGCTCAGGCGCCGTCACCCTTGGAGCGGCTTCTGCCGCCGCCGCGCCCGGACACCTCAGGAGACGGCTGGAGCTCGGACCTTCTCCCCACCCGCCCCATCTCATCGCCCCATCGCCCTCCCTCCTTGTTTCTAGCGCTCCTCGGGTGGAGGGGTAGAGGGACACAGAAGGGAGAGAGGGAGGGCAGGATAGTGGAAGAGTAGAGTGCGAAAGCGGGGGAAGAGGAGGAAGAGAAGGAACTCAACATGGGATAAGGAGCGGGCGTGGAAGGGGGAAGAAAAGGAGGGAACGCGAAAGAGGCCCTGAAAAGGAGGAGGAGGAGAGTGTGGAGGTGCAAGGAGGTGAAAGAAGAAGAAGGGAGCGAGGCTGAGGAGGAGAGCGCGAGAGGGAAGGAAGGAATGTGAATAGGACGGGAGAAGGGAGAGAAAAGGGTTGCGTGGTTGTCTGTGTGAAAGGAATAAGGGAGGCGAATGGAAGGCTCCCGGGGAGGGAAGCGGGAGAGAAGTTAAGAGAAGAAGAGACGGAGCGGGGAGAAGAAGGGAGAGGAAAACAGCGGTGCCGAAAAGGGAAATGTGCAAGGGACTGAAGGGAAGAAGGAACGAGCGTGTAAGGGGCAGGCGAGGAAGACAGGTGCGCGTTCCCCCCCCCTCTCTCTCCTTCTCTTCCTCTCCTTTCGTGTCCGGGGGGCGAATCCATAAATGATGCGGCTCTCCGGGCCGCGTGTCACTCGCCAGGCGCCGAGCGGAGTCGCCCAGGGCACCGGCTCCTCCGCCGCCGCGGTAATTATCTGACAGCCCGGCCAGCCGCGCGCTCGGCCCCGGGGTGGGAGTGCGGGTGGGGGCGAGTGAGGGGGAGGAGGCGCGTTTCAGCCGCCAAATAAGCCGGCTGAGTGGGGGGGGGGAGGGTGGCTGATCTGGGGGGCGGGGGGGTTTGGCGGAATGCTTGACGATGCTTCTTGAAGAACCAGGGAGGACACTGCCCCCGCTCTGGGCACCCAAAAAAAATCCCTCGGATGGACGCGTGGCGCGGGAAAGAGGTAAGGATGGGCTTTAAACCGTTGTGGGGCGCAAATGGGGCAATCCGTGGGGAGAAAGGAAGCAGGGGACAAGAAAGGGCGCGGCGGGGTGGGGGTGGGAAGCTAATGCAACTTAATAGGAATATGCATCTACATGCGGGGAAACCGTAAGTATAGACCCTTCCTCGGTTATTCTGCTGCCTTTCCTCCTCCTCCCTTCGTAGTTTGTAAGTTCCTTGCGGGCAGAGACTTGTCCTTTTCCATTTCCTCTTTCTTTTCGCTTCCCTGCTTGCTACCGTGTAAAGCGCGCTGGTGGTATGAGTACATTTGCTGTTATTTATTATTGCTGTTGTGAACCTGAAGTTTTGGCGGGGAGAATCGGACATTCCGAGTGTGATTTTTGGGGAGAGGTGAGCGAAAGAGCTGCGATGAGGTCGTGCTTCGGCACGCAGAAAGGCCTGGCTCGGTCATGGGTATCTGTAGATAGAAAAAATGCCTGGGGAGCTTTTGCCGGTCGGTGTAGGCAGGGCTGAGCTAACTGGGCCAGATTCCTAAGAGGGCGGCTGGGCCCAACAAACCCTATTCTGCTAGCTGGCGTGGAGGAAGCAGGTGAGTATTCTGCGGAAGCTGCCCTGCCCTCGTGCAAGGCTGCACTCCAAGGGTGTGCAATATTCGTGTGTGTGAAGAAGCCCCCTCTCCAATTAAAGGGGAGCCCTTCTCGGGCACTGAGGGGGCTTGGTGCTAGGCCTCGATCCTATGCCTGCTTTGGGGGAAGAAAGTTCCATCAAATGCAGCGTGGGACGAACTTTCAAGGAGCTGTGTTTAGGATCGCGGTCTGTTTTTTGTTCTAATTGCGCATTCTAATTGAATGAGGGCTACCTGTTGCCCACTCTTTCCCTGTGGCTCTTCGGTTGAAAGGGGTTGGGTAAAATGATAATGTGCAGGTTACGAACAGAAACTTCACCCTCCCCGCCCTCAATATTCGCTTTGTTGGGTGGGCTGCTGCGGGTATTTTGGGGGTAGACTTGTGGGGCGTTATACAACTGGGCGGAGGCTTCTCGGCATGCGAGATGGCGCCAAAGAAGCAGCTGGCGGCGGCGACCAGCCTCCCTCTCAGACGTATATAATAAGTAATACAATATACAGATTTAATAAATAACAATTCTATGGAAATCAGCACCCAAGGGCCAAATGGATCTACACAAGTACACACACAGGGTCACGCAGAGGTATATGTGCAACGCTCTTGGGACGTGTTCACACAACCACGAGTACACAGCGTTTCTTAATGCACGCAGACGCAATTGCTCAGGCCGACATAACACCAGCAGCCCAACTCGCAACAAAGCCCACGATGCCTCGGGGTTGAAGCCAACAAGTTTAATTGGAAGGAAATGCCAATTAATTCGACCGTTCCCACATTCCAGGGGAGCAGACCCACAACTAGTAACTCGTGGGTCCGGCTTATTTCCGAGTTCGGATCGTCCCATTCCGAGTACTTCAACTGAAAAGCGGCTTGTGGGGAGAGGGCCAAACTTCTGGGGAATACAGAGGCAGGCACCCCAAAAGAGAGGCGAATAATTCGCGGGTTCAGCGGGTCCAAGGCGCGGGGCTCTTTCTCCCACTTCGCGCCGAGCTGCGCTGCTGAGCTTTTTACGCAACGGCGGGCGCAGGGAATGGAACTCGGGTCGGCATTGCTGGCTGGCTGGCGACTTCGGCCTTAGTCCGTGAGTGCTCGTAGTCCTTCGGATGCAGCAGGAGGCCCGTCGCCCTCTGGGAGCGCCGCGAGAAGCTGGGCAGAACTTTATCTCCTCCGCTGTCTCCTGAAAAACAACCACCACTTCCCCCCTACCCCACTCCATTTCTTTTGAACTCGTTTCCTCGCTGTTCTAATGCATTCACCCACTTGTCTCTCTCAAACGGTACAAACCCTGCTTTTGCTTGTGCTTCCTCTCCCCAGTCCACCCATCCAATCTCACGGCCCTCCTCCCCTTCTCCGCCTCTGCAGGTGTAACCTTCTCGCGCCATGGACTGTAACTGCGTCTCGGACCTGCTGCTCACCTCGCCGGTTCCTGCTCTCTGGACTCCAGGTAAAATTGCCTTCGCTTTACCAAGACACACACACACACACACACACACACACACACACACACACACACCAGTAGCGGGGAGTTAATTTCAGGGTAGATCCCGCCATAGACCAAACCGGCCCAGCACTTTCCCAGGTGAGACCCCAGCGTATCCACCACTTTTAAAAGTTTATGTTTCTTTATCTAGAGATTTATATCTCAATCTTCCAGTTCCTATAAGCAGCACCCAGGGTGATCTCACTTGGCCAGTGCTGCTCCCCCTCCCCCAATGGGAAATCATAGAACTGCAGAGTTGGAAAGGACTTGTAGAATTGTAGAGTTGGAAAGGGACCCTGAGGATCATCTAGTCCAACCCCCTGCAATGCAGGGAAATGCAGCTGTCCCATACGGGGATCAAACCTTGATTCCTGCATCACGGGGGGTTGGACTAGATGACCCTTGGGGTACCTCCCAGCTCTACAATTCTATTATTCTGTTACTCTATGACCTTGGGGCTATCACCACTGGGCTCTAACCAACTGAGCTACCTCAATTTTTTAAATGAAAAGATACAACTAGAACCAACATTTTTCTCCTTTGCCTTCCTGCTTTTTTATTTTGCCGTATTTATTTATTTTTATTGCATTTATACCTCACCTATTTCCCCCCCCCTCCAAGAAGCTTAAGATGGCCCACCACACCACTGTGCACCTTCAACAGGTTGGGGATGTACCCAAGAAGTCAAAGCAAATTTAATCACCACCATAAAAGATAAAGGGACCCCTGACTATTAGGTCCGGTCGTGGCCGACTCTGGGGTTGTGGTGCTCATCTCGCTTTACTGGCCAAGGGAGCCGGCGTACAGCTTCTGGGTCATGTGGCCAGCATGACTAAGCCACTTCTGGCGAAACAGAGCAGCGCACAGAAACGCCGTTTACCTTCCTGCCGGAGCAGTACCTATTTATCTACTTGCACTTTGACGTGCTTTCGAAATGCTAGGTTGGCAGAAGCAGGGACCAAGCAACAGGAGCTCACCCCGTCGCAGGGATTCGAACCGCCAACCTTCTGATCGGCAAGTCCTAGGCTCTGTGGTTTAACACACAGCGCCACCCACATCCCACAATCACCACCATACCCACCTACAAACTTACACAGATGGCGCTGTTTGAGATGTTGTCTTTCCCAAATCAGGAAGTCAAGGATTTAGCAAAAATATTAATAATAATATATATATATAATCTTCCCAAGGGCTCTATCCAACTCAGAGTAGAACCAAAGAAATCAATGGCCCTAAGTTAGTCATGTATATTGACTTTAATGGGTCTACTCTGTGTAGGACTAGCTTTGGAAACAACCACAAGTCCTTATTATTGTCACTTTAGCTGAGCCTTCAAGGAGAGATCCAATTTCTCCAAGGAGAAAACCAATGCGGTTTCTGGAGCCCAGTGGCCCTATCCTAATAATTATTAAACTCTCTTTCTTTTAAAACACATGTTTCTTTTTAAACACGTGTTTGAGCTCAGCTAGCTACGAATTCCAACAGTTGGCAATTGATGTTTTAATTTATTTATTATTTCACTGTTATCCCACCTTTCATCCAGTGAGTTTAACACAGTGTACAAATCCCCACCACCAGCACATTTTATACTTAGAACAACAACCCTGTGAGGTCGGTTAGGCTACTGGCTGAATGTCACTCTGTGGCTGAGTGAAGGCTTGAACCCGCATCCCAGACAAAATGCTTTAAATCATGCTGCACAGGCAGAACAGAGGGACATAGTCATTCATACACACACATTTCGCACCATGTGTGAATGGGCATCAAGAATGCCTTCATTTCTGTCCTGTACCCTGATTCCATACAGGGGCTTGGGTGAACATATTGTCTTTCCCAATGACATGAAAATAAATGTGATTAAAATAAATCTGTAGAAATCGTTCCTTATTGCCTGAGCTGGGATAGCTCAGTTGGCAAAGCACGAGACTCTTAAGCTCAGGGTTGTGGGTTTGAGCCCCATGTTAGGTGAAAGGGGGTTGGACTAGATGACCCTCGTGGTCCATTCCAGCTCTACAAATCTATGATTCTATGAAACACTGTTCTTCCAAATGACCACGAGTGCAGTCTGTCCACCTTCAGTGGTGAATAAGCTCTGCAATTCCTGAGAGGCACAGTGTTCTTCTATATTATTAGTTTGATTAGCTCAGGTAAAAACAATTTCTAGGACCTGGTGACAAATGGCTCAAAAGAAACTTTGGGAAAAGCTAAGTTAACTTATTCCTTGCAACATGGACACACTGAAAAGAAAATAATGGATACTACTGTTCTGTTTCCCATTCATTTTAATAGGACTTGGCAAAATGTTCTGCTGCAGTCTGTTCCTTTCGGTTAGTAGAAATGGGTGTGCCATTTGGTCGGTTTTTAATGCTAGCTGCACAGTATGTAGATAATAGGGGAACTCTGAGCATGTGCAGAATTTCTTTCTCTCCTTCATTAGCTCCTGCACAGACAAGGTGAAGTGTTCAGTCCATTATTTATTGCATGCCCAACATCAAACCAAGTTTGATTTGATACCTATGTACATACATACTACTGCTATCGTGCAAAAGAATGCTACACATTACTGCTGCTGACATATACAATAACACTGAAATCAACATTCACAAATATTTGAAATCCGCTGTTCTTTCTCTATCAAAATTCGGTATGCAAAAATTTCATTTTCAGAATTCCAATTCGACATTGAAGGTGAAACCATTATCTCAAGGGCTTTAGACCTGTTGATATCTCTGGATTGTTTTGATACTGACAGGTGTCAAATGTCAAAAAGCACTACATACTATTGCATGTCAACTATCAAATGCTACATGCCATTGCATGCAACATGGAAAAAAACGAAGTTATTTGTTTTTAAAATGTATGCCTAACTTTTATTCAGTGAATTCATAGCAACAAAATAAATTAAAAAATTAAATTAAAAAAAATGCAAGTGCAGCTGTGAATAATAAAAAGCAACCGCCAGAAAACAGGGGACTGAAGAAAGGTAGGGAACATACATTATCATATGTAAAATATTCAGCAGTTCACTCGCAAATATTTGAATAGTCAGTGGATATCTGGTAAATATAAAACATAAGAATTTGAAGAGGAGATTTTTCTGCAAATGGATCCAGTATAGAGACCATCCATTGAATAAAATTCATTGTCCTGTACTGTATGAGACACAGCCATCATGGCTTCTACGTTCATCCTCTCCCAGTTAGAAACAAACAAACACACAATATCATACCCACTCATTTCACACAGCTAATAACTGCACCCTCCCCCTCTCTCACAGCAAAATCTCCCCCAAGGGTCTAGACTGCTGTGGAGTTTGTAGCTCCAAGCTGAAGGCTGGGGGGCAATAGTGACAATCAAAGGAGCTGGTTTTAACCGCAGGGCACTCTTTTCCATGCTGGGCCTCTGAGGACAGAAGCCTTGCATGTTTCATTAGCCAGCTGATTCTATTTTTCCCCATACACTGAGGCTAAAGCCATAGCAGGGCAGTCAAAGGAAGAATCTTAGCAGTCTGGTGTTGGCGGGGGAGGAAAAGTCTCACTGTATGTATTTTTTCTGCATCCACATCTCACCTTCTTCCAAGAAGCACAAGGCAACGTTTGCAGGTTTCCCCATGCCCCTATTTAAGATTCACAACAAACCTGGGAGGTAGGCCATTGGTGACCCTGTGAGCATCACGGCTATGCAGCTTTTGAACCCAGTTCTCCCCGTTGTGAATCCAACACATTAACTACACCACCTGGCTCTCCCTTGAAAAAAGGGGAGCAACTTCAATGCATGGCAATTTAACAGTCAAATCACATTGCCAGGCCCAGCACTCTAGCGACAGCAGTGGAAAACTGTGTTTTCCTTAACCTCTCTGCAGTTGTGTATCACATGCCTAGTTTGCTGGTTCATTTGTTTGCAAGGGTGAACGACCTGAAAGAGTTTAAATCCATGGCATGGAAGTTTATTCAGCCTGGGGTCCACATTCCCTCGTAGGCAACTTTCTAAGGGGTGGGTGGAGCCACTTGCCAGGGGTGGGTGGGGCCAGAGGCAAAGGTGGGCGGAGCTTGGGATGTGACCCTTACTTCTTAAAAAGTAGGCTACATTTCAGCAACACACAGGCCTGAGGTTTCTGCAGTGCTATAACCACATCTCTCCACCTTCCACTGAAGCAAGCAAGAGGCATAATCAAGAACATATTTTAGCTGGTCAAAGGGACTCCAGGAAGTGTGCTGCAAGGCCAGTGAGAGGCATAGCCTGGGGAGAGACCAAAGAGCCAGATAAACAGGACTAGGAGGCCCAGATTTTAATCAAGGCTCATTTTGACTTAACTGGCCCTTTCGAGGTGTCTGGACTGAGCAAACGTATTCCTGTTCCTGCCAATCTAAATCCAGGCACTCCATGTCAATTTGCCAGAAGCTGTAATTTACTAAGTGGTCCTAAAAATAAAGGACAGGGTGATAAAGGAATATGCAAAATGGTTTGCTAACAGGTGATAATATAAAGTTACAATATATTAAGATAAAAGATTAAGGTAAAATCAAAGAGGGAAAGGATTTGCTGAATTAATTAATTGAACTGGAATACAAAAAAGGGAGGTGTGAGGAGGTCAGGGAAACAAGCAAATGAAAGGTAAGACTTGGAAAAACGGATCTGTTTTTACTTTGTATTTTTCTTTTTTCTTTTTTTTCTTATTTTTGTAAAATGTTGAAATTTCAATAAATATCTTTTAAAAAAAATAAAGGACAGGGTGATTAATAGGGTGTAGCCTCCTTAAAAACAATTGGCCTTTGAGCATGTACAGAGTGCCATTCATTCACCACTAAGTAACCCACCCCCTACTGATCAGGTCTTGTTCCTGGGGGAGTTGTGAGCTGGTGCTTCCCTTTCAAAAAGTAATGGGAGTGGTTTGTGCAGAAGGAACCTGCCAATTTCCACCTACAATGGGGGTTTTCGAATGCCAGGGAAACTTTTCTGTGTGAAGCTGTCCGCTGCTGAGCAGCTCTCGCACGCTGTGTTGGATTATTGGGGTACACACCCCAAGCCTATGTGGTTTGTTACTCCGCACCATTGCTGCATGTGAACTGCAAATGTGCTTTGGGAACAAACAGATCATCCAGCAGGGACAGCGACAGCAAGGACTCCATCCAGGATTGTTTCTGAACCATGGTGGATCCACTCTTGCTGCTTTGCAAATAGAGCAGGAAATGCCAAAAGGAGGCTGTACAAATGGAAAGCAAATTTCTTTCAGCCTCCCATGCTATAATAATAATTATATTTATAATAATAATTATATAATAATAATAATTATAATTATAATCCCCTTCATGGATCACTGCCTTGCCGTGGCGAAGGGGCTTGAAGAACTCAGAGAAGCTATGAACTACGCCGAGCAGGGCACACAAGATGAACAGGTCATAGTGGAGACTTTCGACCAAACGTGATCCACCTGGAGGAGGAACCGGCAAGCCTCTCCAGTATCCTTGCCAAGAAAACTCCATGCACAAAGACAACAGGCATATAAAAGTTATGACGCTGGAAGATGAGCCCCTCAGGTCGGAAGGCGTCCAACATGCTACTGGGGAAGAGCGGAGGGCAAGTACAAGTAGATCCAGAGCTGATGAAGCGGCTGGGCCAAAGCCGAAAAGACGCTCAGTTGCGGATATGCCTGGAAGTGAAAGGAAAGTCCAATGCTGTAAAGAAAAATATTGCATAGGAACCTGGAATGTAAGAACCATGAACCTGGGTAAGTTGGAGGTGGTCAAAAATGAGATGGCAAGAATAAATATTGACATCCTGGGCATCAGTGAACTAAAATGGACGGGAATGGGCGAATTCAGTTCGGATGACCATCACATCTACTACTGTGGGCAAGAAACCCGTAAAAGAAATGGAGTGGCCCTCATAGTCAACAAAAGAGTGGCAAAAGCTGTACTGGGATGCAATCTCAAAAATGATAGAATGATCTCGATACGAATCCAAGGCAGACCTTTTAACATCACAGTAATCCAAGTTTATGCACCAACTACTGGTGCTGAAGAAACTGAAATAGACCAATTCTATGAAGACTTACAACACCTTATAGAAGTGACACCAAAGAAGGATGTTCTTCTCATTATAGGGGATTGGAATGCTAAAGTAGGGAGTCAAGAGATAAAAGGAACAACTGGCTAGTTTGGCCTTGGAGATCAAAACGAAGCAGGGCAAAGGCTAATAGAGTTCTGTCAAGAGAACAAGCTGGTCATCACAAACACGCTTTTCCAACAACACAAGAGACGACTCTACACATGGACATCACCAGATGGGCAGCATCGAAATCAGATTGATTATATTCTCTGCAGCCAAAGATGGAGAAGCTCTATACAGTCAGCAAAAACAAGACCTGGAGCTGACTGTGGCTCAGATCACCAGCTTCTTATAGCAAAATTCAAGCTTAAACTGAAGAAAGTAGGAAAAACCGCTGGGCCGGTAAGATACAATCTAAGTCAAATCCCTTATGAATACACAGTGGAAGTGAGGAACAGGTTTAAGGATTTAGATTTTGTGGACAGAGTGCCTGAAGAACTATGGATGGAGGCTCGTAACATTGTACAGGAGGCAGCAACGAAAACCATCCCAATGAAAAGGAAATGCAAGAAAGCAAAGTGGCTGTCCAACGAGGCCTTACAAATAGCGGAGGAGAGAAGGCAAGCAAAATGCGAGGGAGATAGTGAAAGATACAGGAAATTGAATGCAGATTTCCAAAGAATAGCAAGGAGAGACAAGAAGGCCTTCTTAAACGAGCAATGCAAACAAATAGAGGAAAACAACAGAATGGGAAGAACCAGAGATCCGTTCAAGAAAATTGGAGATATGAAAGGAACATTTCGTACAAAGATTACCATAATAAAGGACAAAAGTGGTAAGGAACTAACAGAAGCAGAAGACATCAAGAAGAGGTGGCAAAAATACACAGAGGAATTATACCAGAAAGATATGGATGTCTCGTACACCCCAGGTTTTGTGGACAGAGTGCCTGAAGAACTATGGATGGAGGCTCGTAACATTGTACAGGAGGCAGCAACAAAAACCATCCCAATGAAAAGGAAATGCAAGAAAGCAAAGTGGCTGTCCAACGAGGCCTTACAAATAGCGGAGGAGAGAAGGCAAGCAAAATGCGAGGGAGATAGTGAAAGATACAGGAAATTGAATGCAGATTTCCAAAGAATAGCAAGGAGAGACAAGAAGGCCTTCTTAAATGAGCAATGCAAACAAATAGAGGAAAACAACAGAATGGGAAGAACCAGAGATCCGTTCAAGAAAATTGGAGATATGAAAGGAACATTTCGTACAAAGATTACCATAATAAAGGACAAAAGTGGTAAGGAACTAACAGAAGCAGAAGACATCAAGAAGAGGTGGCAAAAATACACAGAGGAATTATACCAGAAAGATATGGATGTCTCGTACACCCCAGGTAGTGTGGTTGCTGACCTTGAGCCAGACATCCTGGAGAGTGAAGTCAAATGGGCCTTAGAAAGCACTGCAAATAACAAGGCCAGTGGAAGTGATAGTATTCCAGCTGAACTATTTAAAATTTTAAAAGATGATGCTGTTAAGGTGCTACACTCAATATGCCAGCAAATTTGGAAAACTCAGCAGTGGCCAGAAGATTGGAGAAGATCAGTCTACATCCCAGTCCCAAAGAAGGGCAGTGCCAAAGAATGCTCCAACTACCGCACAATTGCACTCATTTCACACGCTAGCAAGGTTATGCTTAAAATTCTACAAGGAAGGCTCAAGCAGTATGTGGATCGAGAACTCCCAGAAGTGCAAGCTGGATTTAGAAGAGGCAGAGGAACCAGGGACCAAATTGCAAACATGCGCTGGATTATGGAGAAAGCTAGAGAGTTCCAGAAAGACATCTACTTCTGCTTCATTGACTATGCAAAAGCCTTTGACTGTGTCGACCACAGCAAACTATGGCAAGTTCTTAAAGAAATGGGAGTGCCTGATCACCTCATCTGTCTCCTGAGAAATCTCTATGTGGGACAAGAAGCTACAGTTAGAACTGGATATGGAACAACTGATTGGTTCAAAATTGGAAAAGGAGTACGACAAGGCTGTATTTTGTCTCCCTGCTTATTTAATTTATATGCAGAATACATCATGCGAAAGGCTGGGCTGGATGAATCCCAAGCTGGAATTAAGATTGCCGGAAGAAATATCAACAACCTCAGATATGCAGATGACACAACCTTGATGGCAGAAAGTGAGGAGGAATTAAAGAACCTTTTAATGAGGGTGAAAGAGGAGAGCGCAAAATATGGTCTGAAGCTCAACATCAAAAAAACGAAGATCATGGCCACTGGTCCCATCACTTCCTGGCAAATAGAAGGGGAAGAAATGGAGGCAGTGAGAGATTTTACTTTCTTGGGCTCCATGATCACTGCAGATGGTGACAGCAGCCACGAAATTAAAAGATGCCTGCTTCTTGGGAGAAGGGCAATGACAGGCCTAGACAGCATCTTGAGAAGTAGAGACGTCACCTTGCCAACAAAGGTCCGTATAGTTAAAGCCATGGTTTTCCCAGTAGTGATGTATGGAAGTGAGAGCTGGACCATAAAGAAGGCTGATCGCCGAAGAATTGATGCTTTTGAATTATGGTGCTGGAGGAGACTCTTGAGAGTCCCATGGACTGCAAGAAGATCAAACCTCTCCATTCTGAAGGAAATCAGCCCTGAGTGCTCACTGGAAGGACAGATCCTGAAGCTGAGGCTCCAATACTTTGGCCACCTTATGAGAAGAGAAGACTCCCTGGAGAAGACACTGATGCTGGGAAAGATGGAGGGCACAAGGAGAAGGGGGCGACAGAGGACGAGATGGTTGGATAGTTTTTTCGAGGTTACCAGCATGAGTTTGACCAAACTGCGGGAAGTAGTGGAGGACAGAGGTGCCTGGCGTGCTCTGGTCCATGGGGTCATGAAGAGTCGGACACGACTAAACGACTAAACAAGAACAACAACAACAAAATATATATATACCTGTCTTGCTATTTCAAAAACCCCAAGGAAAACATTCCCATGTTCAAGATGGGAAATGGAAACTGGGAAGCCTCCCCAAATCTCCTTGGGTGACTCGAACAGAACCTTTGAGACAAAACTGTCTATCTGTTTAGGCTGCTAGCTGTTTTTCTTATGGAAAAATAAAAGGAAAACTGTGTAAGGAGAATGAAGAACTAATGTTCCTGCTCTAGTCTCCCAGTATAAAATGGACGGAGAACTTATTCTCCCTTTGTGATAAATTAAATTTTGCTTCGTCAAAATAAAGCACTGAGCAAGTTAAGTAGTGTTCATATTTGAAGGCTACTGGAGACAGACAGACCACTGCTTTATCCTAGGGCTTACCAACACCATAATATTCCAGGCTGTGGGCCTGCAGGTAAACTGCACATATTTTAGAGCTGATGTAGAAACTCTGTGGGCATTACATTACAGTCCTGCTACGATCCCATTGGCCAAGAGTGCTTTGCCCTTGGTGCCTCATGCCTTCAATTAATGCAAGGGGGAGAGGAATGCGACAGGTATCCCCTTTGCACTTTGAGAGGCATCAATAGTGCCCAGGACTTCCCAGCAAAGTATTTGCGCCTCTGTTGAGAGGCTGATCTCACACTTTGAGGGCCCTGGCATCCGAGAGAGAGGCCTTCGGGAGAGTGAATGTAATTTACTGCAGGGGTGCCAAAGGTGCTCTGTGTAACTGAAAATCAAGGCATTGATCAGCAGTTCATTAGGCCTGTTAATGATAGATTCATAGATAGAGGCACAGATCTGAAGAGGCCGGCCTGACCTCTCCTGCACGGAAGAGGCCAGAGTGTGTCCCTCAGCACCTTCTGCTTGAAGTCCGTTCCCTCCTGAGCTGCAGAGAGAGCTCAGCTTTTAGCCATGATTAATTAGTCGGGGTGGAGGTGACCGAGTTGGCTATCCCTGCTCCTTGGAGATGCCTGCTTTTAAACACAGTGTCAGGTTGTTATTCAAGCCCACTGCGGAATTAAGATCTGAAAGTGGAAATAACTACAAGGCGGAGAGCATCTCAACTTCAAGGGAGAGATCTCGGAGGACTCAGGGAACATTTTATAAGTAGTGTAAGAGGAAACTCAATAACAAAGGTCTTGCCATGTGCACAAACATTTGGGTTTATTTGGCATGTGCCTGCATGCAACGATCTGCACATGAATGTTCATGTGGTGTAGAGTTAAACACTAAAAATAAAATATGGTAAAGAGGCACAGCCACTAAAAAAGAAGAGGCGAAGGGGCCAACAAAAAGAGATCAAATATATTTGACATCTATGGGAAAGTAACGTCAACGTTTGCATGCAGTAAAATAACAATATGGAGTCTTATGCACCACGGGCACAAACAATTTATTCTGGCACAAGCTTTCATGGACTAGAGATTTCCTAAGATGGCAGATGTATACTCACCAAAATGTGTGGAGAAAACAAATGTTGGCAATGAAAGCAGTGGGAAATGAAAAGCATGAATACAGACTGTGCTAATGCTTAAATGTATGTGAAATGATTATAGTGGCTGTTCACAAAGCCGTGTTGATTCTAAAGCAAGCACCCCTGCGCTGCTATGCTAATTAATACATGCAGTGGGATAGAAAACCATTATCTCGATTCAGGCCACAAGTGACAGAGCTGAACCTCTTGATAAGTGAATGAACATTCAGCAGTTTCTTGCAGGAGAAACACCGTATGAAAAATACTCATTGCTGACAGAATAGGGAATTTTTAAAAAAAACCCTCAGAAAGGTAGTATAAAAAGGCAACCCAACCATCCCAAATTCAATAATAAACACAATGATTGGGGTCTTAATCAAGAAGATTAATGATGTAACAAAGAATTACCCCTGACTTATAACATACAAAAATATTTCCTAGCTTTAATTGGAACCAGGTTTAACCGAACCATTTCAAATTCACTTCCAATTTCACTTGATTTTTAGGAATGTCCCATATCATAGGATATCTTAAAAAAAAAAAAACCAACCTATTCAGGAATACCACTTTGTATGGTATAGCAACTTTTTAAATCCATATGAAAACAATACAAGGTCCAGTGGCACCTTAAAGACTAACAAATTTACTGTGGCAATGAAGTATCACTGGCCCCCCCTTTTTTTTTAGCGGGGGGAATCACTGTATACTATTTTTTGCCCTTTGTCTATGTCTGCCATCTGAGGATACCTGTTCATACACTGGACAAACTGGCTGCATCCCACAAACACTCGTAGAAGAATCCAGTTAATCTTTGCAGTGCCATACTTTTACCACGACAAACACAGCAACCCCCTGGAATTAATCTGCACTGCATCTGCATACAGTACAGTGGTACCTCGGGTTAAGTACTTAATTGGTTCCGGAGGTCCGTTCATAACCTGAAACTGTTCTTAACCTGAAGCACCACTTTAGCTAATGCGGCCTCCCGCTGCTGCCGTGCCGCCGGAGCACGATTTCTGTTCTCATCCTGAAGCAAAGTTCTTAACCCAAGGTACTATTTCTGGGTTAGCGGAGTCTGTAACCTGAAGCGTATGTAACCCGAGGTACCACTGTACTGCAAAAAAATTCACAGCCAAGCTGAAATCGACTTTTATACACTCAGGAAAATCTGTTCTCAAGACTGCTTCTTACTTAAGGTGTTCCTTTTGCATTGTTTTCAAACCAGTCTTCAGTTGTTGTTTTTGCACTGTCTTAAAAACTATTTTTAGCAGTTTTATGGTGGGTTCATATACTGCCTTGAGAAACATGTGAAATGCAATTAATTAATTAATTAACCATGGCCATTTTTAACCGATGATATTCTTAGCATAAGTTGCTATCACAGCCTGATCCATGCAATTTAATGAAAAATAAGTCCCGCAGAGTTCAGTTGACTTAATCCCAAGTAAGTGTTTATAGCACTTTAACTCAGCAAAACAATATGACCCTAAACCATTCAGGCTGTGTTTTAAGAGCTTTAGGGGAGGCACTTCTTGTGGCCCTGTTGCTGAGTGAGACAGGTAGTGTCAGCACAAGAGAGGGCCTTTTTGGTGGCGGCACCTTCTCCTGATTGTGGAATGCCCTGCTCTCCGTTATCACTGGTACTGACACTGTTGACTTTCCAGCATAAGCTGAAGACACAAGTCTTTATCCAGACTTCTGCAGGCACCTTCACAGGGATTTGAATCAACCAGATGTAAATTTGTAATCATTTTGTTGCTCTGTTAATATATCAATTGGGGTTTTAATATGGTTGTTTAGTTATATTTCAGTGCTCTTGCATTTCACTGAAGCATTATTTTATCCGTAACCCACCCTGGGATCATACATGGATGAAGAGAGGGATAGAAGCTGAGTAAATGAATAAATAGAACTAGAAACAGTGGAATGCCCTCTGACCCCACAACAAGCAGCTGTTCTGTAAAAATATGACAACCTTCACGTTCCATTTCAAACCAGAACAAGCTTCTAGACCTCTTTGTTCTAACACACACACAAACACACATGGACAATTAGTGCTAAAATCTGAGAAACTGACAGCTTGAATCTGTCCGTGATTAGTCAGAAGCAAGTCCCGCAGGTCTCAGCAGGATTTAGTTCCAAATATGTGTGCGAACGCAGCCTCTGAAAGGACTGGGGGAAGCCTGAAGTTAAATCAGTTATTCACAATCCCAGTCCACCCCTTTGCCATCCTCAAGTCCCCCCCCCCACTTATTATAAATCTCTTTTGAAGTTTCCCCCCTTTTTATTTATTTTATGAAATAAATAAAAATATATGAGCAACCCCCCCCTTAAAAAAGGCAATGCACATTTGGTTTCAGAATGATTTTTTTTTACTCGTATACAAGCATGTGAAGATTTAGCTAGTGACTAATCAATTAATCAACCAAAGCTCATTTAATCAATTGACTTTTAAATCAGGTGACAGCGCCGCAATGCATCAGTTTCCTGGGAGGTCGCTGCATTTTTGACATTTAACCCCCTTTCCTTTGCATACTGCGGGGGGACGGGGGACTGCCATGTTCCGGGACACGGGCAGCCTCTTTTTGCATCCACACAGATAGGTACGGGGCTTGCGCCAGAGAGTGTTAGGTCCTGCTGCTTTTCTCAACAGGGGTGCCAACTTGAATAAAATATTGGGGGGCCCAGGTAAGCCCCAGCCCTCAAAATCGATCACATGACACAGTGCACGCACATCATTTGAATGGCAATGCCCATCCAGTTGGGGGCAGGGCTGCCTCCTCAAATATTTTGGCTCCTATGCTTCACGAGGTTCCAGAATTCGTGAGCCCCTGCAGGCAAGTACCTGCGTACCTGCTCCAAAGGTGCAGGAGAGAGAGAGAGAGAGAGAGAGAGAGAGAGAGAGAGAGAGAGAGAGATCCAGCAACCTTATGATCTCTAGAAACATAAATGGTTTGTCTAGAGCAAACCCCCCCCCCCTTTCTAGACCCCAGCCGGTTTATTCTTTCCACCTCTCCCCCGGCAGGGTTCGCCTTCCCAGACTGGGCCTACAAGCCAGAGTCGAGCCCCGGCTCGCGCCAGATCCAGCTGTGGCATTTTATCCTGGAGCTTCTGCAAAAAGAGGAATACCAGAACGTCATCGCCTGGCAAGGGGACTACGGCGAGTTTGTCATCAAGGACCCGGACGAGGTGGCCAGGCTGTGGGGAATCCGTAAATGCAAGCCCCATATGAACTACGACAAGCTGAGCAGGGCCTTGAGGTGAGGCACTGAGTGGGGACTGGGAGGAACTGGGACGCCCTGCGGCGCCGGACCCGGACAGTTTCAGCACTTTCGCTGCGGGACAGCGCCTCTTGGGCGGCAGGATCCGCAGGCTTCCGCGCTGTAGCGCCACAGCGCCCTCTAGCCCTGCGCTGCAGCATTGCGGCCTATTCTGGTTGAACGGGTTTTTTGAAACCCGTCTAGTTCTCCCAACTGCTTTGGAAAACCACTTCCAGGGTGAATTTTTGTTTTTATATTTCTTTATTCCTTCATACCCATAGTGCGATAATGTTCAAGCAGTGCAGGCATTTGAGTAGGGGCCAGGTGGGGGAATTTCCCCGAGTCCTTTAAAAAAAACCTCACTAGAGTTACTTATCGGTTAAAAAGTTTGAAACTGATTAATTTTATAACTAACTGATTGGTTATTGATTAAATTTAAGGAATCATACATGGCCTAAACAAACAGTTGCACATCTTGCTGCTTTGGAGATTCCAAAGGAAGGAGATAGTTTCAATTAAATGTATGATAACTTAAATTTTAACAGACCCAGTAAGCCAATTGCTCTTTTCATGCCCCATTTCTCTAGAGGAGGTGCAGGGGCTGGCCATAACTTGAGATGGAGGGCCTGGTGGGATTGTCTTTCTATATCTCCTCCTCCTTCAGTGACAGAAATCTCCAGGTTGACCAAGTTGGACCATAGAAGAATTACGTATAGAGCTATTTGATTTCTCCCAGTCTGCCTACAGCCCTGGTGTAAAAATAACCCATTAAAGGGTTTGTGAAAATGTACACGAGCAAAATTAAAGTGGATTTGTTGCCTCTTAACATGCTTTAGTTAATCTCCCGTGTTCACAGAGTGGGTTAATTAAAGAACGGGGAGAGGATCCCCCCTCCCTGTGCATGATTATGCATGAAGTAGGAAGTCTAATCCGTAAAAGATATTGGGCTGTGTTCAACCAAGTTTCACTGAGAATAGTGCCACGTAGCAAGTCCACGGTGAAACTGAAGGGATTTTAGGAGTGTGTGTGTGTGTGTGTGTGTGTGTGTGTTCCTTCCATTTGATGCTTTAAAAAGTTGAACACTCCACCAAACCTGCCTGACTGAAGCAAAGCTTGTGATCCTGCTCAGAGGGTACAGAAGGCAACCTTCTGCATGCAGTGGCTTTCAGCATTGCTAGTAATGTGATGGGTATGTCAGGAAGTGGGCAAGAAGGAGTGAGTGAGTTGTTTGTTCAAATCCTACCTCAGCCATAATCTCACTGGGTAGCCAAAGGCACACTCCTCCGTTGTCTCCAGACAGATGCCAACCAAAATGGCACCATCACTCAGCCTCACATCTGTGATGTGGACAGGATAATACAGGCTTGCCTTTCAGGTCTGTGGTACGTGGTAAGGGGAACTGAGATAACAGAGCTGCGGTTGTCTTGAAATGCCCTATATTAATGCTATATGTGTGTGTGTGCGCGCGCCCTGATTAATTTGTTTGGAAGTTATTTTTCAGTTTTCAAAATAACAGCTGATATAAACTGCTGGTGGCGAACCATCATCTGTAAAAAGAGGCATTCTCCCGTGCAGGAAAGGGATGCTTACGAAAGACACCCACATTTATATCATTTAGAAACAAAGAAAGTACTATTAGTTTGCTCACTGGCAAACTTAATCCATCAACTGATTAATCAGTTAAAACTGATATGATTCATCAGTTAGATTTCTGCAACATAGGCAACTGGACTAAGGCTGCAGTTTCAACACATACCTACCTGGAAGTAAGCCCCATTGAAAACTACGTGACTTACTTCTGAGTAGACATGTATAGGATTGCACTTTGTATTTTTTGCTATGTGTAATACTGGTTTCACATGCAGTCATGCAAGATACCCAGTTCCTTACGTTATTCCCAGGACTTTATCAAATTCTTGAGATGAGAAGGGGGTGTTTTTTATTCCCTGTTCCTTCGCCTACCTCTCCTAAACACTGCTAAAACCCACAAGAGCTTTGCTATCATCCTCTCCCAGTAGCCTCTCTGTGTAATTGATCGACAGCGATATTTGTTATTGCTTATTAATTAACTGCACCTCTCTGGCCACTTGAGATTCCACCTCCCTAATTAATATTTATGAGGAGCTAAGTGCTATTGACGCTTCCTATTAACTGAGCCCGGGAATTCGTCTCTGCTCTGCCCAGTAAATAAATGCTGAAGACTCCCTGATAACCCACGCTCCCTCCCCGGGGCACCAGTTTAAGGAACGCTCCAAGATTTATTGCTAGCATAGAGCCGGATGACATGTTACGACTCACCAGGGGGCGCTCTTCGCTTGGAAGTGGAGCCGAGTCCAATTTCCCCTAATGGGCCACTAAGGGGATGAAATTTGGTGTTGCCTGCAGAGGGCGCTGATTCCTAAGTCAGGGCAGACGCCAATGTCACAAGCGGGCGCCAAGAGCATTTGTGATGTGATTTAATATAGTGCAGTTTTTCATTAAAAATTAAAAAAAAACTTCTCTCGAATTCTGCAGAGGGCACTTGAAATCTTGGAAGGTGATGCACCTTTCTTTTGAAAGGACAACAATATTTTTTTGCATAATCAACCTCTGTGTAGATGGTCCTGCATCTCAGCTGTTCTTCAATGGATTTTTCACCAACTCCACAGCAATGTTCATGTGCTAATCCTCATCCTCCTCTTGACCAGCACTAGCAGAAAAATTAAGCAATGAAGTAAACACTGCAAGTCATAGAAAAGAGAAACAGCGCACATGTGCTCTATTTGCATAATTTCTGCAGGTTGCAGAATTCATCATTTTGGGGTGCAGAATTTAGATTGCTTAGAGGATTATTTTTATTATTATTTCATCTTTGCATTGACTGCACACAGTCCTGGTTACCACTATTTAGTTGTTGGGACCTATGTTTCCTACTGAGCGTGAGGGCTGGCACAACACCAAAGCCTTTCATGCTCTGCCTCATGTTTGACTGGAACAAAAAAAAAACTCTTCTCCCTTTGATTCTCTCTTCGTTCCACATTTTGGGTGCTGCCATACATTGCTTCACAACTGCAACACATAGTGTGGAATTTGGTATCGGGTAGTGCAGAATCCAGCTTCCTGAAATTCTTAAGATTTATTCTTCTTCTCCTTTTAAAACTGCAAGTTTCTAGTCCTCATGACCGCAGAGATTGCCTTTGTCATGTGTGTGTGAAGCCATGTTTGGCAAAATATCAGGAGCTCTTCTTTCTGGTTGCAGATGCTGAGCAGGGCTTTCAGTTAACTGGGTTTGTGATTTCACTCTCTGCAAAACTCAGCTCTTGCCTTCCCCTTCCCCTCCCCGCCCCCCCAGCTAATAAGAAAACTAATTCTTATAATACTACTGCTGCTAATAATATCCAAGGAGCTCAAGGTTGTGCACCTGTTTGTTTGCCTGTTTTATCCCTACAGCAATACTGAGACATAGGTTAGACTGAGAGATAGGTAAAGGTAAAGGGACTCCCGACAATAAGGTCCAGTCGTGGCCGACTCTGGGGTTGCGGCGCTCATCTCGCTCTATAGGCCAAGGGAGCCGGCGTACAGCTTCCAAGTCATGTGGCCAGCATGACTTAGCCGCTTCTGGCGAACCAGAGCAGCACACAGAAATGCTGTTTACCTTCCCGCCAGAGCAGGACCTATTTATCTACTTGCACTTTGACATGCTTTTGAACTGCTAGGTTGGCAGGAGCAGGGACCGAGCAACGGGAGCTCACCCCGTTGCGGGGATTCAAACCACCGACCTTCTGATCAGCAAGTCCTAGGCTCTGTGGTTTAACCCACAGCGCCACCTGCATCCCTAGACTGAGAGAGGGTGGCTTGCAAACTGTTCCTCGTTGGGTATAATGGCTAAGTGGGGATTTGAACCTGGATTTCTCCAGTCTTGGCGAAACAAATGGTTCCATTGTATGAAAACAAACCACATAAAATTTCACTGGCTTTTGATTTGGCCTGGCTATCTATTCACTGGACTAGTCTTTGTTTTAACCACAGAATATTTGCAGGCCTTTGTTGTAAGGTAGACTCTCCTGGTTCTGGTCAGCAGCTGCCAACGCAGATTTGCACATCCCACAATGACGCTTTAGCGCCCTGGGGATTTGTAACCACCCTGCTCGCTACTGGCTCACCTGGCCCCTTGCTTCTTTCCCTGCCAGGTACTATTACAACAAACGGATCTTGCACAAGACCAAGGGAAAACGCTTCACCTACAAGTTCAACTTCAGCAAAGTGGTCCTGGTGAACTATCCTCTCTTGGACATGGCTGCCAACTCCCCGTTTCTGCTGGCTCAGAACCCTTTCAATGGGAGCAACCATGGGGCAGATTGTGCCCCTCTGACCCCTGAGGTATGATGCGGGAAAGAGGGAACCACGTCTGTTTTTTAAGAGGGTATGTGTTGAGGGTGCATCACGCCGTTTGCGCACGTTTCAGCTCAGTCGTGAGCTGGGCCTCTGATGTCAACGTTGTGCTGCAATAGTGCCATGGAGAATGTGCAGAGTGGCCATTTCTACCCCACCTTCTCCTTCTTTAATATTTTCAGCCTACAGGGCCAGGATGGTCAGATCAGGAGGCAGCGAGATCAGCCACTTACCATTTGAGCCCATGCATCTGCATAGCTCATTCATTCCTTTTCTCTTCCCCCTAGACCCTGCAAAGCCTCTTCTCCAGCCCCCGTTTGGGGGACCCAGCCACCCGCACCCCACTCTTTGAACGCCAAACTGAGACAGAGAAGCTCAGACTGGATGCAACCTTCCCTTTTCTGGGGTCAGGTGAGAGCAAGCTGTTTATCCTCTACCTTTCCAAAATAATAAAAATTAAAATCTGGGAAGGCTATGCTTTCAAGGTAAAGGTAAAGGAACCCCTGACTGTTAGGTCCAGTCGCAGACGACTCTGGGGTTGCAGTGCTCATCTCGCTTTACTTGCCGAGGGAGCCGGCGTACAGCTTCCGGGTCATGTGGCCAGCATGACTAAGCCGCTTCTGGCGAACCAGAGCAGCACATAGAAATGCCATTTACCTTCCTGCTGGAGTGGTACCTATTTATCTACTTGCACTTTGACGTGCTTTCAAACTGCTAGGTTGGCAGGAGATGCTTTCAAGGTAGGGATCCCTAATTATTATTTTTGCTGCTTGTTCATTTTGGTGTTTTTTTTTAAAGACCTCCCCAAAAAGGTGATTGCCTCTCTTTCCATATTGCTATGATTCACACCAAAAGGGTAATATGAAAATATCACAACAATGAATTGGGATTCCAGAAAACCCAAAGCCTCTGAACCCAGCATGGACTGGTTGCTCACACCTTTTTTCCCCCCCTTCTCCCCCACAGGTGTTGCTGGATATACAAAGCCCCCCAGTTTGCTGACTCCATATGGCAGGAACGCTTCCTTCCCAGATTACCCCTGGAATTTTAACCCTTACCTGTCCAGCTCTTTCCCCCTGAACAGCTCCAAACTGCCCGCCTCCCTGTACTCCCCACACTTCTACCCCAACCCCCTGTCTGGGTCATTAGCCCAGCTTCCAGCACCCATTTCACTACTGCCGGGAGATAGCACAGAGCGGGCTGCAGCCCTGGGGGGCGGCTCCGTCCCTCGCCTCTGTCTCCCTCCCCATGGCATGACCCTGCCCCTCCGCGGCGCTGGGAATGCGGCTGGCGAGCGTGAGAAGGAGCTGCTGGGTCCCAGGGCCCAGAGCCCTTCAGGGGGGCGAGGGGCCAAAGAGGACCCTGCCTCCGATTCCGAGTTGGAGATCACAGATCTAAGCGAATGCAGCTCAGAGAACGAAGGCTGCGATTTCAGCCCTGACAGCTTGGAGGCAATAGAGAGCCAGGTGCAGAATTACAAGCGGCTGCAGACAGAGCGGACGGCAGGGGCAACAGCCAGCAAGCCGGAAGGGGTAGCAGAGGCCAGCCTGGGCACTGCCAAGGAAGCAAAGAGTCTGCCAGGCAGCTGAACGCAAGCATTATTCGGAGCCCCAACTGCTGGTCCCTCTACATCAGTAGCCAGATTCTTAAAGAGTGTTTAAAACAAAGGAAAGAAAACAAAACCTGCCCCCATTTGTTTGATGTCTCTATTTTTATAGGAAAATTTTATTCATTGATTATACTGAGTCTAATTCCCCAAAGCACCCTCACTTTCTGCTCCCCGTTCCCTTCACCCTGGGCTGGAATATTCATCCCTTCCCCTCTCAACCTCATCAATGGAGGGCCTTGTCTTCACATTCCTGGGGAGGCCAGATTGGAGCAAAAAGTCTTTCTGGAAGAAAGGGACGAGGGCTCAGGACAGGCAGAGGTGGGGGGGGCTGAGAGACCCCAGATCCTCCTGGACTCCCAGCTCACAGCAGCCCATATGGCCGATGGTCAGGGATGATGGGATTTGCAGTCCAGCAACACTTAAGACTTGAGAGCTGAAAGTGTCCTCTTCATCCCCTCTTCCAATACCACGGGAAGATACCTCCATGCACTTTTGATCACAATCTGCCTCGGCTCTCCCTCCCTAGACTAGTCCCATTAAACTTCCTGGACCGGCCAGCTCCACACCATCTCTGAAAATTCCCACAGGCTATGTTAATCCCTTTCAGTGCACCTGCCACCCCATGAAATTCTTTTGACCTATTTAACAGCCAGGTTTCTAGAGACAGCTTGCTGCTGTGGCTGGCACAAGATATTCTGGTGCTTCAGCAAAGAACTCCCAAACGCCCCTCCCCCACGCCGGGAAGTTCTCCTGCACAAGCCTCGTTGATATGAAGTGCAGGATCTTTTCTCACCTGACATAAGTTTCTTGGGTCAGATTTCTGCCTGCTTCCCACCATTACCGATGCCTTTAAAGCCACCTTGGGTTGTCACAATCTGGGGCTGCCCCAATTGTGCTGTGAAGGCGTCTTCAAAAAGGTCCAGCCAGAACACAAGAGTGGTTGTGTGCATCATCCCTTTTTAAGACCAAGTAGTCCAAATACCACCATTCCTGTGTTGCTGCTCTACACCCGATAGTTTAAGGTGCAAATGTAGGTCGTTGCAAACTGGAATGCAGCAAAACGTGTTTATTGACAGGGTCCTCACAGCTAGGTTGAGAGCGCTCCTGCAAGCCAACACGGTTCCAAGTTTCCGGTGTCCTCCAGAACCTAACAACCTGATTTCCAGGTCCCAAAATTGTGGGGAGGAACTTGAAAATCCATGCCCACTCCAAAATACAGGGAGTTGTATGATGGGAGACGGACTGAAACCCTTTTTTACCCACCCCTGACTTTCGAAGTGCAATATTGTCTTGTCATGCTCTGGTGTGACCCTCTGTAAAAAAAACAAAAACAAAAAAATACCCCTCCCACGCCTCACCTGTGTGCTCGTGTCCCCGTGTTTTAAAAGAAGAAGAAAAAACTGTATTTGTGTGGTTGATATGAAGACGCTGTTTAACCCGACCCCCATGTTTTCTCTTTCCTTTTTGTAAATACTATATTAATTTATGGAGTGTGTAAAGAAAAGAAAAAAAAACAGATGGGAAAGAATTTTACCCCAGCACATCGCTGGCCTCTAAAGCAATAAAATATCTATTCGTCACTTGAGTCTCTGCTCACAGGCAAAAGGGAATGGATGAATAAAGGCGGTACTCCTGGGTGAGAGGCCAGGAACCAACAAGGTGGCAGTTTGAAGCCTGACAAGTAGATCACTTATCAAAGGAGCAAAGGAAGAGATTTAACAGTATAGGCACCTGCGTCCCACTCAGCTCAGTGGCATTTACTCCCAGGTAAGTGGGAAGGGATGAGTGACTCTTTCAATCCCGAGGGCTACATTTCTTCATGAGAAACTGTCTAGGGCAGGCACAGGCAAACCCAGCCCTCCAGATGTTTTGGGACTACAACTTCCATCATCCCTAGCTAACAGGACCAATGGTCATGGATGATGGGAATCATAGTCTCAAAAAACATCTGGAGGGCCGAGTTTGCCAATGCCTGGTCTAGGGGCTGCCTGCAACTGAGCGGAAGGGGAACAATTTAAACCTTTCCTTCTGCGCAGCAGGCTATATATTCAAGTTACACAAGAGTCACGAGTTCCATGCGTGCACAAAACACAGGCAAGCAAAACGTACCATTGTAACTGAAGGACATGTTCCGTCCAGGCAAAATCATAGAGTTAGAAGAGACCCCCATTTGAGGATCATCTGACCCAACCCAATGCAATAAATGAGACACGAAATGCAAATACACGCTGTATTCCAATCACAAAGGCCACTGCGATTAATATAGCTTTTAATTTGGCATCTTTTACAAAAGTTATCTTTGGTTCAGTCTCTTCCTCACCTCTCCTACACGTACCTGTAACCCTCCTGTAACATACAAAAAGCCTCCGATTTCTCTCTACGTAAAGTGCGGGAAGGAGGGGCCCACGACTCCTGTGCTCAGATAAGCAGGAGGGATGTGGAACCCAGGGTCCCTGCTCTTCCCTTCTACCCCGTCCTTCTACAGAGTGGAAACTCACCTGATCTCCCCACCCTCTGGCGAGGAAACATTTCCCTCTTCTTCCTTCTTCTGGCTAGTATTTTCACTGCAAACCTCATACTAAAACGTTGCCAGGCGGAGGGAACCACACAGAGCTCAATCCTCAACTGAACTCTAGGAAAGCAACCTCCAAGCTCATGTTGAGAGCATTCTCAAGACAGTTGACCACCGATTAGCTACCTCGTGGTTAATTCACACGATTCAGGGGAAGATCAAGCAACAGCAGCACAAGTTCCAATTTGTGCCCCAGGCCAACCACAAGTCTATAGACCCAAACTGCTCTTGAAATCCAGTTCGCGACTGAGCCAGCACTCCAGGTCAAGAATCCAGAATGCTAAAAAGGCACAGATTGTAAGAATTGCACTCATAAGCATTGGCTGTTTGGGGGGGTTTTTGAAGAGGGGATTTTATGCTGCCTGGGGGGGGGGGAAAGCTTAGGAAGTCAAGCAGAACTTGCTTCTTCCTTAATTTTTCCTTAAATAGTTGTGCCCCAGACAGGACAGTGCAGAACTTGCATTTCTCATCTTTCCTAGGTGGGGTGGATGGGTTACGACAGGAGGGCAGTGGCCAATACAGGATCCTTCAGATGCTGCTGGACTCTAGCACCCATCATCTCTGACTGGGGCTGATGGGAACTGGGAGTCCAAACTGGAAGGCGCCACACAGCAGGGAAAAGCCATTAAATAAGTGCGGCCCTTTGCATGTGTGGTGCAGCAGCTGCAGGTGAACTAATCCATAGCGCACCATCTTGAGAATGTCTCACGAAAGTACAAAACAGCAGAGCAATGGTAAAAGACGTGAAAGCAGATCCCGGGGGATTTTATCACCCCACCCCACCCAGCCGATGCTTTTACATTTTGCAGTTTAGAATTTTTATTTCATTTTCTTTCTTTTTTTTAAGTGTGACTTTAAAAAAACACCTCATCTGACTGCAACAGATTTGGCAGGGGCTATTATACATTCCATAATACTGGGAAGCTGAGAAGGTCACACTCTTTCTTCTCCGAATATACTGGGTTAGGCTCTTTGTACAGTAATAAGACAAAAACCCCTAAAGACTAATATATATAATATCACTCTATATAAAAAAAAAACAACCTCTGGGTTCTTCTTTGCTTTTAGCCCCAGCTGGAGGAGTTAAGACCACTCCCTTATGTTCGTATATATATATATATAATATCCCAGCAAAATATTGAGTTTTCTTAAACATACAAGCACATTATGAACAAAAAGTATAAAAGGCACTTGGAAGAACTGGAACGTGTGCAATATCTGTGTAGGTCCGTCTCTGAGGACATCAAGTGGGGAGGGGGGGCGGCAGGTTTCACTTGACTTTTCCCCCTCACCTCAACCCTTAGGTCTGCTACCTGTCCTCTGGGATGAAAGCACCACCTGTGTTTATCCCCCTTGACTAGTTTCGGCAGATGGAATTCTCCCAACCGGAGGTCGGAAACACGCCACGGTTGCTTAGGGAGGACCCACTGCAACCCTCCAGTTGGGCAAAAGGTCCTACAAATAGGAGGTGTCTTGGCTGGGGAGGGTGAGCAGAGTTGCCAGAAGCAGCAGCAAACCCCGAGTCTGGGTGCTCAGCAGCCCTCTATAGGTCCAGAGCCTTCTTGCTCCATGCGACAGACCAGCGTTGAGGACAAGTCCCTTCCATACACAGCCAAAGGGGGATCAGGGATAGGAGGAAGAACGGGCACACACACCCGCCCCCACTCAATTCCTGCAAAATACTGCAAAAGGCCAATAGCCCCCATTGACTTACTGATATGGCTCCACCTGCTGTCCCTTCCATAAAACAGCATGTCACAGAAGGGCAGCCAAGGGATCGTGCATTAATTACATTTATGGCAGATGAGACCCCAAACCCAGGACCTTGTGGTTTCGCTTTCGGATTCTACATCTGTGGCACCCTGTGGCTAAAAGCAGTTTTTATAGTGCTACATGGTGCTGGGAATAACCTGGTCGGCAACACCGAGTGAAAGGCAACCCCGATTCCAGATAACGTGTGGGCAAATGCGATCTAACTGCTCAGCTGATCCTTGGTATATACATTGTTGGGTATCGAACCCCGAGATTTCTCAGGCATTCCTAAAGAAAGCAGGGATGTGGTGAGAAAGAAGCTTTGTGGAGGAGGTTGGTTGGGATTTTGCTTTGCTAGCAGGAGCTTGCGTTTTAAAAATAAAATAAATCTTTCCACCCCTGCAATGGCGTTTCTGCACACAACCAAGTGAAGGAGGTTGCTGGCCAAGTCTTCCAGGTCTCCCTTGAGTTGGGACAAGGGCAGGCTAGAAGGCTCACATGAAACTGCACCCAGCTAGGTTAAGATCAAGCGGCGTTTCCAGGGAGCTTGCCTGGCACTACTGATCTCGTTGGGGGAAATCTCTTGAGAAGCATTTCCAGGGAACACCAGGGGTCTCCCTTGATCCACCGCTGGAACAACGCTGCCTTCAGACTTCAAGCTCATCTCATAACACAAGACCCATTTCCCCCTGCCTTTCTCCTCTCTTCAGAAGGTGGTTATGGCACTGACGGTGGAGCTGGCCTTCTGTTAGGTTGTGAAGCCAGCTGTGAAGGGTCACCCAGCAAGGAGAGACCAGTCTTCTGGAAGGGGGTTTGTGTCGGGGAGAGAACCAGCTCAAGTTTCAGGGCAGCTTGCATGCAACCCCAAGGCTTTTCTGCTGTGTGTGTGTGTGTGTCTCAGCTGAATTGGTGCCAAAACAAAAGCACTGTGTGGAATGGCAAGGTAACAAGGGGCCAAGGGATGGAGGGAGACGGGTAGGACTGCAGATGTGAATAAATGAGGCAGGAAAAGGATAAAAACGCATTTTAGAAAAGTGGGGCGTTTCTGGGGACAGGGAGATGAGTAAAGGCAAGGAAAACCAAGTTTAGTAAGTTAAAGATTTGCCTCCCCATGAAACCACTGTGATTGCTGCTGCCGCTGCCGCCAAACGCTTCCTTTTTAAAAGGATCAGACGCCTATCTGGAGGGTTAAGTCCACGTGTGAGGATATACTGTAAGGCAAGCTTATACCACCAGGATGATTGACAATTTGAGGAGGGGCTCGATATTGCTATCGTCATACCCTCCTTGCAAACCTTCCCTGAGATTATTTGGCTGGTCACTTTTGGCAGAAAGGAGGTCAAGTTTGATGTCTCCAGCAGTTATGTTCTAAATAGGTCTGTGGAGCCCAGAAGCCTACAAGCGCCTTGCACCCAACCCCAACCCCATCATCTTTGGTCCACTAGACAGCTGCCACAGGGACCCAATTTTTTAATTCGCCTCTCTTTGGGACAGACACCACAAATTACTCCCATAGCTAAAGAAAAAGCTGACCCCCCCAAGAGCACCTCTATGGCCTGATGACATAGCTAACCCCACCCCTCAGGAAGGGTTTGACCCCTTAACTCACATGCAGTTCCGCAGCCTCTAAATATGGCCCCCTATAGCGTGGTCTAGGTAGAATATATATAAAATATATATTTATAACCCTGGAATCTTTCCCTGCATTATAAATCCTCTATACAAAAAGCAGTGTAGGCCGCACTTGGTTGCTGGTGTTGTTCGAGGAGGAACATCTGGCTGGAGAGAGCGGTTGGCAAAAAAGATCCCTTTTCCTCCCTGTGAAAGACAGGCCTGGAGAGGGGGGAGAAGACACAGAAAGCCATTAAGACGACAGTGAGAATGGGGCAGCAGAAAGCAGCGGTGTCAACTCAAGTTTGAAACCGGAGCGGGTGGGGCGGTTTTAAGAAATGGACTTTCCTGGTTTAGAGCCAGAGCTGAAACCCAGACTAAAATTCAGGGCCCGCTCATTCTCCTGCACCTTCTCTGTCCCTTCCCATCCAAGTCTGCCTGGCAGTGGCAGGGAGGAATCGCACAGAGGCCCCAAAAGGCCCTAGAGGCATCCTGGACTGCCAGGAGCCATGGGAAATACAGTTCCCGTGGCCCCCAATATTCCTAACTATGTTTCACTGGTTCCTGGTTGCTATGGATACATGTCGGGCCTACTAGAGCCTTCCCACCCTCCTGCCATTCCACTCACAGGCCCCCAACTCCCAGGTACATCTCAGCAAGAAAGGATGGGATGGTTCGGGGGTTGGAGAGCAGAGAGTTCTCCTGGTGGGCTGATTCGAAACTGGCTCAACGGGCCAGAGGATGTTTGGATAAACAGGCAGACCTCCAACAAGCTAAAAACACAGCAAATTACTCACCCATTTAAAACAAAATGGGTGGGATTTACATAAAAGTGGCTTGAGCGATTCCTAAACTCCCCTCAGCGGAGGCACTGTTTTGTCTTTTAAATTAAATTTTGAGGCATAAACACTTATTTCAAAAACTTGCTTGCTCAGCCATGAAGATCCCAGGCTCATCCTGAGCCAATCGCTGTCTTATCAGCCTAACCAAAGGACACAGGGAGGTCATGCACCGAGTTTTTGGGATACCCCAGACAAAGCCTGTTTCTTCCATTACCTTCTCTGCTTGGCCAAGCCTCATGTGAAACTGGGCGGCTGAGATGGCGTGAGTTTTCCTATCAGCTGCTGCAGGTGCCAATAATCCGCTTCAATTTCCTAGTACGACAGGCAGACAAACAGATTGAGGAAAATATTCATCGAGAGGGCGAAGGAGGGATGTGGGGACAAGCATCCTTCTGGACACTCCCAACTCTCAAGGGTGAGAGGCTTCAACCTTGGCAACCCAGTCGCTCTACATCGGCCAACGTGGCGCCCTCTGGGTGTTGCTGGACTGCACAGGGACACAGGAAGAGCTGTCTTATACTGAGTCAGACCATTGGGTCCATCTATCTCAGAACTATCTGCACTGACTCGCAGCAGCTCTCCAGGGTTTCAGATAAGGGTCTTTGCCACCTCTCTCCCCAGAAATGCTGGGAGATGAAACCTTCTGCATGCAAAGCAGATGTTCTAACCCACTGAGCTGCAGCCCTTCCCCTCAGGGCAACAGCCCCCTGTCAGACCACTGAGCATGCTGGCTTGGACGGCTGGGAGCTGGAGTCGAAGGACACCTGCAGGGCCACGGGCTCCCCATTCCTGGGTCATAATAATAATACTAATAAATAAATTTTATTTATACCCCGCCCTCCCCAGCCAAGATCGGGCTCAGGGTGGCTAACAACCAATAATAAAAACAAGTTGATTGAAGTACAACTTAAAAACAAGATCAAAACACAAGATCAAAACACTAAAACATTAAAATGCAGCCTCATCACAGGAGGAGAAAGGAAAAAGAAAGAAAGAGGGGGAGGGAGTCAAATTGGCTCCAAGTCAAAGGCCAGGCAGAACAACTCTGTCTTACAGGCCCTGTGGAAAGAAATCAGATCCTGCAGGGCCCTGGTCTCATGAGGCAGAGCGTTCCACCAGGCCGGAGCCAGTGTTGAAAAGGCCCTGGCTCTGGCTGAGGCTAATCTAACTTCCTTAGGGCCCGGGACCTCTAGGGTGTTGCTATTTATGGACCTTAAGGTCCTCCGTGGGGCATACCGTGAAGGGCTTTAAAGGTCAAAAGCAGCACTTCAGTGGCAAGCCCCCTTCTAAAGGTGACCTGGAGCATAAGCTAGGGCTTGCAAAGAATAAATTCTAAAAAGAAGTCCTTCTAGCAGGAGTGTGATGCTGCCTCAGCATACAGAAGCTGTTAAGAGGGTGGCAGACTAGGACCGGGGAGAGCAGGGCACTGGGTGACCTCAGGTTAAGCCGACAGACAGTGAGCAGCCCTAACTCACAGGGTTGTTGTGGGGGTGAGGTAAGGGGGGAGAGAACCATGTTTGCTGCCTGGAGAAAATGATGGGACTAAGTGCAGTGAAATATAACAAAGCAAATCATGTACAGGCATGAAGAGAGACACCCTCCCCCGGCTCTTTGCTTTGTCTAGTGAATAGAACGGGCTCAGCAGATAAGTCTCCAGGCTTCCCATTCATCTCAGCCTGCGTTAAGTTTCTAGTCCTCATGGCTATAGTCCTGGTCTTTCTTCTTTATTTAAAAGAGGCCAATGGACGAGGGCTGCAGCCATCAAAGGCCGGTCTTCACACCTTCCTACACTCCTTCCCTCATTCTCAACACGAGGGTCCATCTCTCTGCCCCTCTTCCCTTTCAACCCCACTGCTTGAAAAAACATTCAGGCGTTTGCTCCCGCACCTCCCTCCCTCCCTCCACCATCTTCTGGGCTTTCCAAACAATCTTGGAAATTAATATTCCAGGGCTCGGGTTTAGCTCTGCAAGGAAAGCAAACGGGTGCAAAACTACACAGTAAATTCTGAGCGTGCCACACTGGTGTGTGTGAGTGTGTGTGTGTGTCTTTGCAACCCTCTCTCACCTTCAGACCCTGGATGGCATCTTCTAGAAGCCGCAGGTGATGCTTCACCCCGTCAGATTGTTGGTGAGTCAGAATTATGGAACTGGATCCTTCCCTATCCAGGTGCTCGGAGCCCCACTCTGGCTCCAAGGGGCCATTGGGGAGACCTCCTGCCAAGAGGGAGGGAGGGGGATATATGATTCTGTGAAATACTCCCAGCATGCCCCTCTCTTGTCAAGCCCCGGCTGACTTTCCCAGCAGCCACCTGGCTCTCAGACCCCCCACCTGGGTGACGTCGGCTGCCGTCTGCCTCCGTCCCGTGACCCGCCTCCCACTCCTCTTCCTCTTCTCCCTCGCGGAGGTTCCCGTTCTCCGGCGGACGGTCCACAGGTTCTGCTGCTGGGAAGGAAACCTCTCCTTCCTCCGATACTTGCAGTAGCCTCCTCAGGGCTGATACTGTTAAAGACACAAGACTGGGGTGAGATTCATCTCCTTCGTGAGCCTTGGAGCTGGGGGGTTGTGGGGGCAGAAGGAATCTCCGCAGAGGGGAGGGGAAAGAATGGAGAAGGGGAGGGGGGAATCCTCCAGCGCTCCAGATACTGTTGGACTACAACTCCCATCATCCTTTGCCACCGGCCGTGCTGGATAGACGCTGAAATCCAACGATATCTGGAGGGCCGCCAATTCCCACCAGCCCTGGGTTACCTATTTGCTTCATGCAATTTACATACTGTAAAGACAAACAAACCTCAAAGACGTTTTTAAAAAAAACCTAAATCAATGATATGCTTAAATCCAGATTAAAACACACATCAACATTCTACATCAGCCTTCTGCAGCCCTGGCTGGGGCCAATGAGAGTTGTAGCTCCAAATCTCTGGAGAGCAACAATTTTGGGGAGGCTGCTCTACATGTCTAGATAGGCTTAAAGGTAAAGGGACCCCTGACCATTTAGGTCCAGTCACGGACGACTCTGGGCTGGCGGCGCTCATCTCGCTTTATTGGCCGAGGGAGCCGAAGTACAGCTTCCGGGTCATGTGGCCAGCATGACTAAGCCGCTTCTGGCGAACCAGGGCAGCGCACGAAAACGCCGTTTGCCTTCCTGCCGGAGCGGTACCTATTTATCTACCTGCACTGCGTGCTTTCGAACTGCTGGGTGGGCAGAAGCAGGGACCCAGCAACGGGAACTCACCCTGTCGCCAGGATTCGAACCGCCGACCTTCTGATCGGCAAGTCCTGGGCTCTGTGGTTTAACCCACAGCGCCACCTGCACCCCCTAGATAGGCTTGCCTATGCATAAATGTTCTTAAGCAGACACTGGGAAATGCAGAGTTGAAGGTGCCTGCCTGCCGTCAACAGACAGGGAGTTCCGAAGGAGTAGCGTTACATACTTCTGTCCTGTGCGGCGGATGACAGGGCCCCCTGGCCTATGGGCCGGTGCTTGTGCAAGTTCAGCATGTCGTCCAAGATCTCCTCCGTTGCCTTGCCCAGCTTCGGTCCGCTCACAGGGCTGCGCCCCTCGAACTCGGCCCCTTCCAGCATCCCGTCCTTCTCTCGCTCTGCTTTGGGGTACCAAAAGACCAATCGGACCCCTGCTCTCAAAGAGCCCCTGGATTCCCCTGGCTCTGAGCTCGGTAAGAACCCAGAACTCTTATTTTGCCCCCTCCAGCTCCTCCAAACCGCCTGGCCGCAAACTCACCCTCCGAATGCAGGGTCTCCTTGTGGGAGCTGCCGTTCTCCGTCCCACCCAGCAACCCCTCTGAGTAGCTGCTGAGGGAAAAAGAAGAAGTTGTGAGTGCAGATCTATGCCGGCGGTGGGGAAATGGGTTGCACTGGCAGGCTGGGTCCTTCCTTCCCCCCGCACACCCCATCAGACAGCCCTTCCAGTGTCAGGGAGCCAGCCAGCAATAAATCACACTGAGTAAGTGAATTTAACTCTTTATAAGAAGAAACAAAGCCTGTTCAGAGGAGCCAGGCCTCATGAGCACAGCAACTCTTCTTGGTGGGTCTTGCCCTTATGAGGCAACTGCCTAAGACTCCTCTGCCTCCCGGTCCTTCCCAAGCAATCTGAGACTGTCCCAGCACGCCTGTCTTTGCTCCTCCCCCTTCATACCGCTTCTGGTCCTGGGAGACCAGCAGGGAGGGGAGCTAGTTGCAGCAGGAGGGGGAAACACCTCTGCCTCTTCCCCAGCTGGACTCCTCTCTGCCTCTTGGCTTCCCTCCTCTTCTGCTTCAGCTTCTGATTCTGCACTTGTCTCTGCCACAGGCTCTCCCTGCTCACTAAACCCTGTTACCTCTTCAGTTTCTGACACCTCCTCCTCTCAGTCTTCTCCCTTTGCCCCCTCCCTAAAATTATTCTGCCCGGATGGGACCTTTCTTTGAACTGTGATATTGCCTCTCATTGGTCTGGATGGAGAGACGCTGTGTGGAGGTAATGTTTGCAAAAACTCCTGGGTTTTGCATGGCGGGAACGCACAAAGGAAAACGTCCCCTCCGCTACCCTCCTCATTTTTGCCTCTGACTTTGCCCCACTTGCTTCTGGCAAGCAGGCCCCACAAAATGCCCCACGTGGCCTTTGGTACGAGAAAGGTTTAGACATTTTCCCTCCCCAGGAACGCCAGGCTTACAAGCTGGGGCTGTGTGGCGAAGACCGACTGTTTGGCACTGAAAGCCGTGGTTTAATGGGGACCTTCAGAGAGCCGGCCGTGTCGCTGATCATACTGCACCAGCTAGAAAAGAACAAAAGAAGGGTATCGGGTAAAACAAAAACTGACTGGTTGATTCGACAACAGTTAGAGGTGCTGGGGCTCACGCTGGCCTGGACTCTCCAAACCTGGAAGCCTGAGCCCTTAAATGCCAATGTACTGCTTATGGCAGAGGCGCTTAGAACATGCTCAGAGACACCCATCACTATAAGCCCACGGAGGAACCTCAGCTCACATTAAGGAATGGCATCTGTGAGTATAGTGTGGTATAAAAATTCAATTAATAATAATAATAATAATAATAATAATAATAATAAGCTTAAAGACCTTAGGTAAAGGTAAAGGGACCCCTGACCATTAGGTCCAGTCGTGGCCGACTCTGGGGTTGTGGCGCTCATCTCGCTTTATTGGCCGAGGGAGCTGGCATACAGCTTCCGGGTCATGGGGCCAGCAGGACTAAGCCACTTCTGGTGAACCAGAGCAGCACACGGAAATGCTGTTTACCTTCCCGCTGGAGCGGTACCTATTTATCTACTTGCACTTTGATGTGCTTTTGGACTGCTAGGTTGGCAGGAGCAGGGACCGATCAACAGGAGCTCACCCCATCGCGGGGATTCGAACCGCTGACCTTCTGGTCGGCAAGCCCTAGGCTCTGTAGTTTAACCCACAGCGCCACCCGCGTCCCTTGGTGCTAGGCAAAGTCATATTTTGAAAATTGACTCTGAATCGAAGCTGAGAAAATTGAACCACCCTCGCCTCTAAAACTACCACCCCTCTGTTTCTGCCACCCACTCCAGCTCACAGACTAAACCCAGCCTTCCCCAAACTGGTGTCTTCTAGATGCTTTGGGCTACAACTCCCATCAGCCAACGAGCCAAAACCTGGAGGGCATCAAGCTAGGGTGGTGGTGGCTGGACCAACCCATTTGGTACTCCAGCGGTGAATGCCCACCTCCACCCCCCCCAGCCAGCAGCGTCTCAATCTCGCCTCCCCTGTTTCTTACTTCTTCCTTTCCAACACCGTCTGCGCAACCAGCTCATAGATCTGGGCTCCGTCCTCCCAGCTGAAAATCACATAGAAAGCCTTGATATCTAAGAGGAAAGAAGGAAACGGCAGGTTCAGAATCAAAAAAGAGGAGCGCCCATTCGAGGTTTGCCCGATAGGACATTTCCAGCCAACCTTCTGGGGGCCGCATGCCAGGGGTGGGCAGGGCCAGAGGTGAAACTGGACGAGTGTAAATGCTACCTTTGTACAGTAGGCTACACACTTTCCCTCTTGCCTTCCCTACAGGCAAGGAAGAGGCATCATCGGGGTTTCAAGGGCACATTCCAGCCAGGCAGAAACATTTTAAGGCAAAATAAAAAAATTCCTTCCAGTAGCACCTTAAGAGACCAACTAAGTTAGTTATTGGTATGAGCTTTCATGTGCATGCACACCTCTTCAGATATCTTAGTTGGTTTTCCCAGTAGTGATGTATGGAAGTGAAAGCTGGACCATAAAGAAGGCTGATCACCGAAGAATTGATGCTTTTGAATTATGGTGCTGGAGGAGACTCTTGAGAGTCCCATGGACTGCAAGAAGATCAAACCTCTCCATTCTGAAGAAAATCAGCCCTGAGTGCTCACTGGAAGGACAGATCCTGAAGCTGAGGCTCCAATACTTTGGCCACCTCATGAGAAGAGAAGACTCCCTGGAAAAGACCCTGATGTTGTGAAAGATGGAGGGCACAAGGAGAAGGGGACGACAGAGGATGAGATGGTTGGACAGTGTTCTCGAAGCTACCAGCATGAGTTTGACCAAACTGCGGGAGGCAGTGGAAGACAGGAGTGCCTGGCGTGCTCTGGTCCATGGGGTCACGAAGAGTTGGACACAACTAAACGACTAAACAACAACAACAACAACAAAGGTGCTACTGGAAGGAATTTTTTTATTTTCTTTCGACTATGGCAGACCCACACAGCTACCTACCTGTAACATTTTAAGACAAATGCACTCAGTTGGTACAGCCCGAGACTTTTAATCTCAGGTTCGTGGGTTTGAGCCCCATGTTGGGCAAAAGACTGCTACATTGCAGGGGGTTGGACTAGAAAACCCTTGAGGTCCCTTTCCAATGCTATGTTTCTATGGGTGAAGCAGTGCCAGCGATGGGCATGGTCTAGGGCAAACTTCTTCAGCAGGGGGCCGGTCCATTGTCCCTCAGACCTTGTGGGGGGCCGGACTATATTTTGGAAAAAATAATAATGAACGAATTCCTATGCCCTGCAAATAACCCAGAGATGCATTTTAAATAAAAGCACACATTCTACTTATGTAAAAACCTGCTGATTCCCGGACCGTCCGCGGGCCGGATTTAGAAGGTGATTGGGCCTTAATCCGGCCCCCGGGCAGCGGTTCTCAACCTGTGGGTCCCCAGATGTTGTTGGACTACAACTCCCATCATCCCTGAGCTCTGGCCTTGCTAGCTAGGGGTGATGGGAGTTGTAGTTCAACAACATCTGGGGACTCACAGGTTGAGAAAGGCTGGTCTAGGGAGAGTGCCGAGGGCAAGGCAGAGAGGCCTGGAGATTCTCTGTGCCTGAGCTAAGGGGATTCAAACCCCTGTCTGGAGAGATCCCTGGGGACTGGCACCAGTAAGGTTTTTGTTGGCTCTACCACTGAGACTGGAGGTTCTGTGGCATCCTGTTGTGTGTGAGCAGGGGGTGTGGCAGGGGCGTGTTCTTGTTGCCATGAGTTCATTGGCTGCCTCTATGTGCAGGTAGGAAGTCAGTGCAGTGGGGGGTGAGGGCCTCTGATCGGTGGGATGTGGAAACTTTCCTAAGGACTCAAGGGGCTTGTCTGTTGTTTTTTATACCATTTCTGCATCTTCTGGTTGCATGATTCCCCCAAACCCCTTAGCCTGAGCCTGCGTGGGCTACCATGCCCACAGCACCAGCAGCATATATTGAGTCCCAGTGTATCAGGAATAGAGAGGATTGCTGTCAATTCACGCCAAATTAAGAAGAAAAAAACTGCCCGACCTGCATGTAAGTTTGTGCAGGTTGCAGAATTCTGCATTCCTGGCACAGAATTCATGCTGCCTGGGTGCGGATGATGCACGGCCAAGAATACAGAGACCGTCTGCAGTCAGAGCTGTGCTTGCAGCAGAATTTTAGATTATTCAAGGTAAGGATCTAGGCTGTTTATGGCTTCCGTCCCAATCTTTTATTTAAAAACAGCATAGGAGACGAGAATGGCCCTGAGCTGAACACTAAACTATTAATAGCTGCTGCAAGGTTTGGGTTTTTTAATTTAGCTCGTACTGCCTGTTCTGTTTCAAGGTTTCCTTTTCTTCCACAACCAAAGAAACGTAATCGTCATACGAAGTTTCCTCGCTGCCAGGGAAGTGTCCCGCCTAACTAAGGAAAGCCTGCTGGGCCTTGTAGGTGCCCACAATCTTGTTACTGGAGTTCCTTCATTCACCAAAGAGAGCCAGCCTGGGGTCTCCCCAAATGCAAAGCACATGTCTACCACTGAACAGTATTCCTCCTCCACTTAAAAACTTCCTTGGGGGCCCACATTCTTAATTTTAACTTCACTGCTTCAGTCCCAATCGGTAGCACAGGGTTCCCCCTCACAGCCATGTCCCCTCATAGCCACACCCCATTCAATATTATACAGTCATAGAATCACAGAATTGTTGAGTTGGAAGGGACCCCCAACGGTCATCTAGCCCACCCCCCTGCAATGCAGGAATCTCAGCTAAAGCATCCATGACAGATGGCCACCCAACCTCTGCTTAAAAACCCTGCAATGACTGCTTCTAATATTATACAATAATTTTACAATTTAGTAATAATAATAATAATAATAATAATAATAATAATAATAATAAAGGATCCATTGCAGCTATCATTGCAGATCTCCACGTATTGCCTTTGAGCCAGATCTACTATTTTCTGTGCAAAAGACCTGGAGAGCTCTAGTATCTTCCGAGGGACCTAAGCTGTGCCTTCCTTGAAGTTCCATTGCATGTAAAAGAACTTGAATACCATTCTCTTCAGCCTGAGAAGCCGCTTGTGTTCTCAGTGTCCCTAAATGCTTAGCTTTGAAGCATACAGAACAACAACTCCTATGCCCTTTTTAAAATGAGTTTTTTGTGGTGGGGGGGGGCTATTGGGTTGTTGTTTTTATTTTTATTAGATATTTTGTGGTTTTATATCTTGATTTTATTCTACGAACCGCCATGAGACCCCCTGGATATAGGGCGGTATATAAATTCAATATAAAAAATTGAAAAGCAAACAAATGCCTCAGCGTTGCTCCTCCGTCCTCAGCGGCAGAGTCGCCTCCCCTTTCACTCCAACTGGTTCCAATCAGCATGAAGGATGAGAATAATTCTTCTCAGTGGCTAAAAAGCTACCCCTTTCACGCTAGCCGGGCAGCTCTAAGATACTGGAGATGGGAACCCTGCTGCAGAAATAGTAAGGTGTCTTTGACCCCAGAGCACTACACCTCTGGTCCTAATGTTGCTATTTTTTTTGAAATTTTTGAAATACTTTATTGTCACTTGTACAACTTGTATACAGTGAGATTACATGAGCACCCGCCACTCAGCTCTCTTAGTCTTAATTCCCCTCGTTTACTGACACACACACACACCAAACCCAAAAGTCAGTTGCCCTGTTGTTATCTTTTCATTCAGCAGCCTAACAGCCCATGGATAGAAGCTGTTCTTTACCCTGTTGGTGCGACTAATCCTGCTTCTATATCTTCTGCCTGAGGGCAAGAGATCAAGAAAGTGCCGGCCAGGATGTGAATCAATCTGAGAATTTTCCTCACTCTCACTCAAAGTGGAGGTGCTTCCACCTCACCCACCCGCCACCACAGCACCCACCTGTGGCCACTTCGCGTGTCATGGCCGAATTGAGCCTGATGATGGGGCTCAACATCTGCTTCCCGTCAGGGGTTGGGTTGATGGTGCGGCTGTGGCACTTGAGGACCAAGCGCTCCTCCTGCTTCTGCAGAAGCACCAAGATGTCGTCCAGCAGGAGAACGTGGACATCTTTTTTTGGAGGGGTGGGGGGTAAGAGAGAGAAGGTCAGAGGTTAGACGTATGCTTCCCAGCCTTGCTGGGAAACCCAGGCCTCCCCCACCAAAGCTGAGCTTATAGAAAGGGGAGCCCTGAGGGGGAGGAGCCATTGAAAGCCCCACCCCTTCGGCTCTGAAGCCACGCCCACAAATCTCAAACGTAGTCAATGTCAACAAGGTTGCATAGGGGCCCCAGGGCCCATGCAAGGCTGAAAGGCCTACCGAGTGAAGTCTCCTTACGGCGACCTCCCCACTAGTCTCCCAGCACTCAAGTGAAGAATTGTAACAATATGTAAATAAAACAAATGCTTGGAGGATTGCAGGCCCATTATTCAGCGAGACTGGTGGGGAAACTGCCCACAAGGTCAGCCCCAGGGTGGGGATTGTTATGCAGTGAAGGAAACCCACACCTCCTCCCCTTGAAATAATGCCATTCCAGCAGGTCCGTGCAAGAACTCTGTAACGGTGCCTGAGCTTTCTTTTTTCCTCCTCCCTACCAATCCCTTTTCCTCTCGTGCCATGCCTACAGGCAAGACCTGTAGACGTCCCATTTCAAATCATTTTGGGGGCTGAAGAGCAGGATGAGAAGGATTTAAATAAATCAATCCACTCAAATCTTATTTCAATTGTGTCAGCACGCCGCCCCTGGCATCAAGAAGAAGTTCTTGAATCAAAGCCCTGTCCCAGAGCTTAAGCCGAGGAAGGCTCCCAAGGAAGAGTGAGCCTGAGCTCAACTTACCTACTGATTTATCCTTGGTGATACGCCAAGTCAGAGGTCCCTCATAGACGAGGTTTTTCTTGGTGATGTCGTTCTGTGGGAAAGAGCTGGTTACAGCCTGAGGTTTTGCATAACACTCTTATAATTTTACAAACCTCATTACGTAAATTGAGAGCACCGGACCAGTTGCTCAGAGCAGCCTTAAAGCCACATTTCAAAAGAGAGGCCCCTTCCCCCCTTGAGAGCATCCGCGTGACGGGCTGAAACTCAACAGGTGCAGCCTAAGCATGGAGAGACATGCTACCTATTGCAAAGTTCTTTAAAAGGGGGCAGGCTCCCTTGAGGAAACAGGTGGAAATTTTGTTAGAGAATTTGCTCCCCACCCCATTGAAAAGGCTGCCCTCCAGATGTTGCTAGACTCTCATCAGCCCCAACCAGCAGGGTCCAAAGTCAGGGATGATGGAGAATATTTGGGTGCTCACAAGTTCTCGACTCCCCAGTCTGCAACCAGGGAGGAAATACTAGGCCAGAAACTCACCCTAAAGTCACTAAGCAGTGGATCAGTACTTTGCTTCAGGTTGGAGAGGTCCAGGCGACGCTGATAATCTTTCAGTTTCTGAAAAACGCAGAGGACACACACACACACAGAGTGGCAAGGGAGGATTAGAAAGAGCAACTGCCCAACAGAGAGGTATTTATTCATTTATCAAACTTATTAGTCGCTTAAAAAAAAAAAGCTAACTCAAAGTGACGTGCAAACAATAAAAACCCAATTTATTGTGGGTACAGAAATTCATATGAATGATAAAAAAATGTTTTTATATGCAATAACTGCAGCAAGTATATTGTTAGCCCAAAAATGGAAGCAAGAAGAAATGACAACTAAAGAAGAGTGGCAAGAGAAATTGATGAACTATGCTGAGATGGCGAGATTAACAGGGAAAATTTGGAACCAGCAGCACCAGACTTTCCTAAAGGAATGTAAGAAGTTTTTGACATATTTGGAAAGCAACTGTAACCAATTCATATCACTTGTAGGGTTAAAAGAAGTTTTATATATAAATTATTGTGAAAATAATTAAGAATAGGTATTAAGATTTGAATTTAAAGGAATAACTATAGTAGCAAAATGCATAATTAGAAAAGATTTTAGAAAACCATGAGTTGAGGTTGAAGGGCTGTGACAGCCAAAGATTTTGAAATGATGTTTAAAAGAATGATATGTTGGAAAATATGTGTAAATACCAATAAAAAACTATTATAATAAGCAATAAATAAATAATAACACATGCCTTAAAACCACCATAAAGCAAAACGCAAGAGAACTCTAAAACTCATTCAGTTATTTTTAAAGACAGGATGAAAATAAATAAAAGCCGAAGGATGGGGGGGACGGACGACAAACGTTCTGATTGGTGCCTAAATTTAAGTAATGATGGCACCAGGTGAGCTTCCCTGGGGAGAACACACTCCAAAAAAGGAGGTGGCCACCACTGAAAAGGCCCGTTCTCGTGTTGGCATACAGAAAAGGACCTTGGATGACAATCGCAGGGGCCAGATTGGTTCGTACGGGGAGAGATGGCCCTTGAGGCATGATGCTGTCAGGCAGCGAGAAGAAGAAGGGCACTTACCAGTAAGTTCTCCATGTCGCGCACCTCCTGATTGACGTGGTTGAGGATCTGCCGACAGCAGTTGGCCGCCTTCTGCACTTTCTCCCGCTCCTCGGCCTCCTCTGCAGCACAGATCGAAAAAGGCGGAAGTGTTTTTTCAAAAGGCATCCCATTAAATACAGCCCCAGTGTTTCCCTATCTAGAATTCAGCTCAGATCTAGATTCAGGGTTGGATTCCACCCCCCCCCCAGGAGGGGGAGAATATTGTGAGTCCTTCCTCCCTCCCGCAACAAAATCAAGACTCAGACAAACGCTCAGAGAGGCTTTAACAACCAATCCCTTGTGAGTTCTGATCCTCTCTCCTCTACGGGAATAAAGACTTAAAGAAAGATAAGCAGACACCGTGCGTTAAGCCTGATTTATTGCACACACACGGCAACCCTGCTTCTGTTCCGCTGTGTTTGCAACCGGAGGAGCCCCAGCAGAAGGGAGTCGCCCAGGGGAAGCGTGTGGACCCCCCGGGGGCCGGCACAGGTTATGGGTCATCAGCAAACGCCTGAAGCAGAGATAAGCAACGTTCGTGTGTGTGGTGTGGCCAGCTAACGAGACGCTGGGAAAGAAGACTGCAGCCAAAAGCCAGCTAGAGCTGTGCCTATCTTGAGGCAGAGGGCTCGCTGGGAAGATCTGGTCTGCCGAACCGGGTGCGAGGAGAAGCTACTACTGTGCGTAAGTAGGCTGGGCCCCGGGGAGAAGATGGCAGACAGCCATGAATCGCCAGTCCCTTTTGATAAGGTGGACGGGAGCAAGCCCTGGGCCGCGTGGCAGGCACTGAAGACGGCAGTGGGAGCCAGGCCAGAGGGGGCTGAGAATTGCTCTGAGGAAGCACCATGCCCAGGAAGGGCTGAGGGACGCCCAGAAAGCCCAGAGGGGGCTGGGACTGTGTTGGAAGGCTGTTGCAATGCCTCAACACATGGGCTGTATGCTGGAGAGCGGCTGAGAGAAGAGAAGAGAGACGCAGTGGCAGTCTGTTCCACTGGGGACTTTGCACCTGGGAGTGGGGGTGCAGGCCATTCCAAGGGTCTTGAGAGTGTCCAGGCTGTTTGGCAGGAGCTGGAGAGGGTTTGCAGAGTAACCACAGCAGAAGCCAAAAGCCACGTCCCCAAAAGCAGAAAAGCCTCAAGGAGCGCTGCAAGCAAGGTTGGGGGGGCAGAGAAGACCAAAGGCAAGTTTGCAAAGTTTTCCACTCAGCGTTGCTTTGTTTGCAATTCTTCTGAACATCTGCGTCGCGGCTGCCCACAGAGAGCAAGGGAGACAGGGCAGGATGTTTCCAAGGTCGCTTCCCATGGGAACCAGCCGGGTTTCTATGGCAACCAGTCCAGCAGAGGAGGCAGGCGTGGGAAAGCGCAAAGAACGCAGCGTGCTCCAGAGGGGGAAGGAGACGCTTATCAGCTGACTGCTTCGATGGCAGTCTTGGAGAACACCTGCAGCAAAGGCCCCAAGGTCGGGGGCAGCGGGAAGTCCGTTGCTAAGGCAACAAAGAAGGACAACTCCAGTGAGGAGAGAGTGCTGCGTTGGATTGTGGACTCTGCTACTAATGCTCATTTGGTGACAGAGACACCTGGTGTCAAGATAAGGAACTGCAGAGCTGTTTCAGCTGGGAAAACACTGTGTTTTGCTGATGGTTCACAGAGACGTGTGACTAACGTGGGAAACTTGTTTGTCTCTTTCTTACAGCCACAGCTGGAAGTCTACGTGTCGCCGGGGATAAAACATTGTCTCTTATCTGTACCGTGCCTTTTACAGGAGGGATATGTGGTTTGTTTTGAGAAAAATGTTTGTACAATTTCCAGAGGGGGGAAGCAGCTAGCACGTGTTGAGAGAAATCAGAACAACCTCTTTGTTCTGGAAACACCTCTGGAGGGTGAGGGGAATGCTGGGAAAGCCACTGATCACACTCATGTGTCGTGTGCTTGCGTGTGGCACAAGAGAATGTCACATGGTTCCTGTGAAGACATTCAGATGTTATCAGAGTGCACCAAAGGGTGCCGGGTAAAAGAATGTGGTCAACCTTTGAAATGCAGAGCTTGCAGGAAAGCCAAGAACAAGGGATATAATTATCCCAGGGTGGAGAGAGTAACCACAAAGCCTTTTGAGCTTGTACATGCAGACCTTTTTGGTATGCCACAGCCAAGTCTGGGCAAGGCCAGGTTTCTGATGGTGCTGACAGATGATTTTACGCAGAACTCATGGGCGTACACGCTGAGAACGAAGGAGCAGGCAACACAACTGATCAAAGATTGGGTTGCAGAGGTGGAACTAAGGTTCTCCACCAAGGTGCAGGGGTTCAAGTGTGACCGAGGTTCAGAGGTCACTGGGTCTGCTCTAAAGGGTTTCTTTCGCCAGAGAGGGATACGTCACAAGGTGACTTCTCAGGAGAGTGGCGTGGCAGAGCTTAGGAGTAAAGCTCTGGTTCAAGCATCAGAGATTCTACTGTGTGACTCTGGTTTGCCTCAAAGTTTTTGGGGGGAGGCGGTAAAGACGGCCAATTTCACGATGAACAGGTGCTACAATTCAGTGGTAGGTGACACCCCGTATTTCCTGCTTCACGGAGAACGGCCGCAAGTGCATTTCTTTCGTGCATTCGGTAGCAGAGCCTTGGTGCCTGTACCAAAGGTTCAGCAGCAGGAGGGTAGCCCAAGGTACCAGGAAATGATCTTCTGTGGGTATGAACCTGCGACAAAGGGGTGGAGATTTGCATATCCAGAAGGTGATCAGACCAAGCTTCTGATCAGTAAACATGCTGAGTTCTATGAGCAGGATGGTTGGGCAAGGCGCAAAGCGAGCCCTGACGTTCACTCAGATTGTCTGTCTGACTCTGAGGAGGAGGGAGAGCCAGAGCCTGAACCTGCTGGTGGGGACCAGATCCCTGAACAGAGTAGGGCGTCTCCACAGGTTGTTAAAAGAGTGTCCAAGAGTGAGCCCTCATCTCCTGTTCGCATAATGGAGAAAGCTCACAGACGTGTCAAGTCAGAGGGGGAATCTTCTGATGAAGAAGACGCACTTGCTGGCCCCAGTGGGTCAGAAGAAGCACCCCAGTTTGTGCCCAGGCAGTCATCTCGGGCAACAAAGGGAATTCCACCTGAGAGGTTTCAGGTCACTAATGCGTGGGTTGGTTTCGCACAGTGCGAACCTGAGATTTGTGAGGAGGTTCAACAGGTGCCGAACAACGATGCCAGGAAGGGGCGGAAGGCAGGGGGGAAAGTGTTGAACACTCAGAAGTCTATAAATATATGTTCACAACTCCTCTCAGAACGTGATTCGAGAGGGGGTGTGGAGAGAGGCTCAGAACTCACAGGGTTAAGAAGTTCTGAGTGACGTCTCACATTCTGAGGCGTGGTTTAGAATACTGAGGGGAGTGTTTTACTGTGTTTCTCGCAGTGTGTGTTTGCTCCGTTGCGTGAGAGGAGTGAAGATGAGTGCATTGTCACCAGGACTGTTGTTTTTGCTACGGGAATAAAGACTTAAAGAAAGATAAGCAGACACCGTGCGTTAAGCCTGATTTATTGCACACACACGGCAACCCTGCTTCTGTTCCGCTGTGTTTACATTCTGCTGCAACCGGAGGAGCCCCAGCAGAAGGGAGTCGCCCAGGGGAAGCGTGTGGACCCCCCGGGGGCCGGCACATCCCTTTTCACGGGGAACTCAGGGAATCGTAGCTTTGGGAGGAGGACAGAGGGCCTACAAACAACTCTGAACCCCACCCCTAACAAAACCACAGCTCCCAGAATTATTTGGAGGGGAAGCCATGCATATTTAAAGCGGCTATCTCAGCACTTTAAATGTACAGTATTTCGTCTGTTCCACACTTGGCTCAGCTGTCCCTGTGCGATTGTCACAGCGACCTCCATCCTCCCCACCTCTGCTCACCTGTGCATTTGGCAATGTTGTGAAGGAGCAGCGGATATTTGGTCAACCTCTGCATCTCGATGGGGATGATGTCCTTCAGTTGCAACCGCCGGCAACGAGGCTGACTTTCTGCTTCCTGCAGGGATGAGAGGAACACACCTGGCTGCTTACTGAGTCTGGGTAAATGGAGGAGGTACAGTGGGAAAAGCCTCCCCGGGGTCGTTTTTTTGGATCGGTATCCAAGCTCAGTGTTTGCAAAAACAACAACTTTTCCCCCTTCTTAATGGCATATACTTTTGATTCATGAAAGAATATCACCTGACCCTAACAGGGAAATATTTCACTGGGAGAAAGGGAGTAGGAACCTAGGGCTGTCTTCAACCAAGTCCTACTTAGAGTAGACCCACTGGACCTAGCATTGAATACCACCCTTAACCAGGCCTGCTAGTTTTTTATTTTAAAAAAAATCTCTTCCACAAAAAGCCAAATAAAGTTACCCAAAATAAATTTTAATTGGGCACATGCTTTACGAAAATTTATTCTGTGTATGCTTAAGTCTCATGGAGCTACGCATTCACACTAAAAAGAGAATTGCCTCAGAATTACCTCACAGTCTTATAATGAATTGAAAAAAATGTTGAAATATACATTTATTAAGAAACCAGAGGCCTTTCTTCTTGGAATAACAGGTCTGGAACTGCCCAAGAAAGATGTTAGATTGTTTTTGTATGCCACAACTGCAGCTAGAATTTTGTTAGCTAAGAATTGGAAAACACAAGAAGTCCCAACAGTGGAGGAATGGCAGACGAAGATGATGGACTTTTGGGAGCTAGGCAACCTGACTGGAAGAGTCTGCGACCAGAAGGAGGAGGAGTACCAGGAGGAATGGATGAAATTTAAAGACTATTTAGTTAAATATGCCAAGATAACTTAATTGGAAAAACTTGCAAATACCAGATAGGCCTAGGATTTAAACATGTGATGTTAGAGAATAATATGTTTAAAGTTAAAATGAAAAGAAAGATATTACGTGATTAAGTTAATTTTATGAGAAATTTGTTTTGGAAAACTCTTACAATGATATACATTAAAACTCAGCCAGGGGGATTCGAGGAAGTCACTTAACAATGTTACTAAGATTGGATTAAGTACAGTTTAAAATGTATGTTTATTTGTTTGTTTAAATTTTTTGGAAAATCAATAAATATTTTTTGGGGGGAAACCAGAATTACCTCATAATGAATTAATGAAACTTAATTCATTATTTTTGTACAACATAAAAGGTTTCTTGGGATGCTGAATTGTACAGCTTATACCATTTTTTTTCACCGGAAAGGAACAGTGGAATACACATGGCCCTAGCGTAGAAGGAGAGGCAAATTCATAGAATCACAGAATTGCAGAGTCATCTAGTCTAACCCGCTGCAATGGAGGCATCTTTTGCCCTACGCGGAGCTCAAACCCACGACCCTGACATTAAGAGTCTCGTGCTCTACTGACTGAGCTATCCCCAGTCTCCAGCAGCGATTACCTGGATGAACTGGTTGAAACGCGGCTCCTTCTTCTGCTTGGCTTTCAGCTGCTCCAGAGCAAACGACTGGCGGCTGCAGAAACGGGCCGAGATCTTCTGGAACCAGGCTCCTTCAGGACCATCAAACTGGGGGGGGGGGGGGGAGAAAGAAGGTTGGCGAGTTGATCACAGAGAGGGATCTTGCAAACCTTCGGTCCCTTTCTGATAGCCAAGATAATCTCTGCCTTGCCCCCCACCTTTGCCTCTTCATATCATTTTTGGCTACTCAAGAATCACTGTGATGTACCTGGGCTGATTCACCTATGCAGCCATTAAGTGCTGAGCCACACAAAAGTTGCTATCCTGCCCCCCCCCACAAACATCTGGGGATCTCAAGGGAAAAAACTCTGACAGGGCCCATTCCCAGCCTTTGCCTTCACTGTAGCTGAACTACAACTCCCATCAGCCCTAGCAATCGTGGCCAATAGCCAGGGGTGTTTGGAGCTGTAGCTCACCAACCTCTGGGCAGACAAAGGTTCTATTGGAAACCATTCCTTCCCTCCCCCCAGTATTTTCCTCCAGAAGAGAGAAACCGAGATACGTACAGTAACAGAGACATAATAAGATATATATCACACATGGGCAAGAGGGCAAAGATTCCACAGGGATCATTTAGGAGCTGTTTGAGATATTCTTTAGTTCTAATTTTATTTTTTAAAAGACCTTACGGCCCCACCCCTTGCAATATTTTTATGCTTCACCCGCCGGCTCACTGGCAACGCTTTGAGTATCACAGAGTGGGATGGAGACAGCTCAAGCCTTATCTATTGATTCATTTTTTTTCAAAATGCGTATTTTTATTGCAAAGGTAACATAATTTTTTTAAAAAAGGAACAGAGTGAGCTCACGTTAACAATAAGAACAACCCATCAAGTCTAACTAAAACAGATGTATTAATAGAAGCAGTAGAAAAATGATAGCAAAATGAAATGGAAGATCGCAAGATTATGTCTGGCCACAGAGCATAACCTGTGCCTTGATTAAGGTCAAATAGGGCATTCATGGATTGATTGATTGATTGATTGATTGATTGATGGGTTGCATTTGCCTCCCACCTTTCCTCCAAGAAGCCCAAGGAGCCATACATAATTCTCCTCCCCCCCCCCATTTTATCCTCACAACAACCCTTTGAAGGAGATTACGCTGAGGGTGACCAATTGGGCCCAAGATCACCCAGGGAGCTCCCTGACAGATTGGGGATTTGTACCCCAATCTCCCTGGTCTTGACTACCACACCAGCTTGTTGAACCAGAGGAGGGCTTTGAGCTTACATAGCTCGTACCCAATATGCTACATCAGCTCTGTAGGCGGCAAGCATCCCGTTTCATCAAAACAAAGCTCTGGTCTGACCTCATGCTCTTCATTAGTCCCTCAGCCGACATGCTTCAGTCTGTTCCACTCCTCATCCATGGACCACGGCCCTGCCTGAGCTTTTGATCCCTGCTCCAAAGCCTTTTAATTTCTCAGGAAGACCCCCACCCCTGGCAACGCTGCCCTCCGTCCCTCAAAATACTGGTCCAAGCTGGCCTCCCCCACCCCCTTACCCGAGCCAGCAGAGTGTTCCCGATTTCAGAAACAAGGGAATTGTTTTCCTCCCTCAGCTTCTTCAAGCTCTCCAGAAACACCTCTGAGGAAAGAAAAAGACACACAGAGAGAGACACTGGTTATGAAAAAAAAACAGTGCAATGACCTCCTCTCCTCAAGGAAATTCTCATTTACTGAGTGTGCACCAACTCATACGCTGAAGGAACCAGCACAAGCTGGACGTCCCTGCAGGCTCGAAGACCCTGCAGGCTCGAAGACCAGGCCTTGTTCCTTGTTCCACGGTATGTGGGTGCTCACGATTGAAACACATAGCCAAGGAACTGCATGCACTACTTTAAAAGAGAATGTAATGAAAATGGTCTATCGCTGGTATCTAACACCTGTCAAACTAGCAAAAATGTATAGGACGAGTAGTAAAATCTGTTGGAAATGTAAAGAAAAGGATGGTGATTTTTACCACATGTGGTGGACATGTGATAAAATGAAAGAGTTTTGGGAATTGATCTATAATGAATTAAAAAAGATGCTTAAATATACATTCCCAAAAAAGCCTGAAGACTATTGCTAGGTTTGATAGGAGAGGATATAAAGAAGGTGGACAAAAGATCATATATGTATGCTACGACAGCTGCCAGAGTTTTGATAGCCCAAAAATGGAAAACACATGAGATACCAACTGTGAAGGAATACGCGGAATCAGCAAAACTGACCCATAGGATTCGTATTCAGGAGGAAACAAAGTACCAAAAAGAATGGAGTAAATTTATGGTCTATATAAGTGAGAACTGTAGAAATTTGAAGACGTCAGCAGGACTGAAATAAATCTTACGTCATGGTTTAGTTATTATTACGGAACTGTGGATTAGGGATTGGAATAAGAAAACCTGCGGAAGGGAAGGAGGGAAGTCAACTGCTCTACGGAGCGTAAAGTAAGACAGATGTAAAAAGATTTGAAATATTTGTGTATTTTGGTGGTGGTGGTGTATTTGAAATGAAAACTTAATAAAAAGCGTTTAAGAAAGAAAGAAAGAAACACATAGGCAAGGAACTGCAGCTATTGCAGATAAATAAACCTGGCCTGTGTGTGTGTTTCTGGTAGATTGCCTCGGCTGTGCCTCTACATTCCCCACCCCACTTCCTCTCCCATGCGCTCACTGTGTTCATCGATCAAGTCCTCCAAGCTGGGGAAGATGTTGGCCAGCTCCTTGTAAATGAAGTGCTCCTCAGCCAGCAGAGGTTGGTAGAAGACCTCCAGCAGCACCCGAAGCATGCGCAGGTGGGCATGTTCGGTGATGAACAGCTCTGCGGGAGAAAAGGCAGAGGGAATGTCAGGACAGGTGTCCTCTCCCTGCAGCGCAGGTGTGTGGGGAACCCTTTCCAACCTTGGGCGGAATAACGAATATAAAGCAGTTTTTTCACTCCCACACAAACCTCTTTTTCCAAGCAAGCCAGCCTTTTTATTTCATTATAATTAAAGCACCGCCCTCCATCCAAGGATCACAGTATTCGAGGGCATATTCCAGCAAGGCAAAAGCACTCAAGGAGGGGCAAGTGACTCAGCAGGGAGCGTGGCCTAGGGAGACTCCCAAGTGCCAGACAGAGATGGCTTGAGGGCCACATTTGACCCCCCAGGCCTGAGGTTCCCCATCCATGCTGTAGGGTCTATTCTGCCTGGATACTGAGGTCCAGCACTGAGGGCCTTCTGGCAGTTCCCTCATTGTGAGAAGCCAAGTTACAGGGAACCATGCAGAGGGCCTTCTTGGTAGTGGCACCCACCCTGTGGAATGCCCTCCCACCAGATGTCAAAGAGAACAATAACTACCAGACTTTTAGAAGACATCTGAAGGCAGCCCTCTTTAGGGAAGCTTTTAATGTTTAACAGACTACTGCATTTTAATACTTTGTTGGAAGCCGCCCAGAGTGGCTGGGGAAACCCAGCCAGATGGGCAGGGTATAAATAATATATTATTATTATTATTATTATTATTATTGCAATTTAGATATTAATGCGCATGAGAGATAAACGGGAGGCATGTCAAAGAAAAGCAAGCAGGGGTTGCAAGTACCGCACTGGTGTCGATGGGGTGTGTGTGTCACACTTATAATTTCTTTTAAAAGCAATAAAGCAAGTTTCTAGTCCTGCTGAAACAGGGACAAGTCAGTTATTCAAAATATCTACATCCCGCCCTCCACCCACAAGGAACGGCCCAGCTTAATTTAAAACAACAAACCCATTAAGGCAAAGCCTAGTGCAGGTAAAATTTACAATTAACACTCATCACAAAACTGCAGAGCAACATCTATAAAGACCCCAGTGCTGAACTCTAACAACTGAGTGAGTAAGCAACTGATTTTAAAGTTATGTGGCATAACTGAAATTCCACTGGAATTGCATATTAAGCTGCAACCTTTCCTCATGGGGAGAATTCCTCATTGCAGCTTTAAAAGGGATCTAAAGAAAAGCGTACCGTATTTTTCGCTCTATAAGACGCACCAGACCATAAGACGCACCCAGTTTTTGGAGGAGGAAAACAAGAAAAAAAATAGTCTGAATCCCAGAAGCCAGAACAGCAAGAGGGATCGCTGCGCAGCAATCCCTGTTGCTGTTCTGGCTTCAGCAAAAGCAACACAAAACCTCTTCAGGGCAGCGGGAGGAAGGTTCCCCCTGCCCTGAAGAGGCATCACGCGGCTATCCCAGAAGCCAGAACAGCAAGGGGGATTGCTGCCCAGCAATCCTTCTTGCTGTTCTGGCTTCTGGGATAGCTGCGCAGCCTGCATTCGCTCCATAAGACGCACACACATTTCCCCTTACTTTTTAGGAGGGAAAAAGTGCGTCTTATAGAGTGGAAAATACAGTATATCACTCTTAGAATCATAGAATTGTGGCGCTGCAAGACATCCCAAGGGTGATCTAGTTCAACCCCCAATGTTTTGCTTTGGGCTCAGTTCCACCCTGCTCCCATCTTCCCTTGTCTGTTTTCCCAGCCCCAACTGGTGCTGGGGTGGTGAGAGCGAGCTACGTACCATTGATGACCTCTTGCCGCTTCACTTCGCTTTTCTTCAGCCTGAGGAGGGTGTCGTTGGGGACGAGCTCTCGCCAGTTGGGCGGGTCCAGCTCCAGTTCCGAAACACGCGGCTCAGTCTCCTCAGACTGGGGATGCAGAAAGGACGGCGGGGGCTCCCCTCCCCCAGCCCCTCCTGGCTCCAGACTGCAGAGGTTTAAAGAGAGAGAGAGAGGAAGACACAGAAAATGAGGGCAGGCCGACGCAAAAACAGAGCAACGAGTTAAGCATTGTCAAGGGCCCATCCCAAAGCACTCTGGCAATTTGTAGTTCTCACAAAACTACAATTCCCATGGTTCCTTGGGCGAAGCCGTAATGGTTAAACCTGTTTCTACATTTCCAGCATAGCTGTATCGCAAATTGGCGGGTGCAGAACTTCCTCATCATAGTTGTCGTTTTTAAAGGGAAATTCCCTTATTCCGAATAGGATTCCTCGCAAGAAAAGGGAAAGGTTGACAGCTATGCTGAGGATTTCCCTTCTGCCAAAAGTTATGTGACAGAGAAATCGGTACGGGCACATTCAAAGAGCTCAAAAAGCACCTCCCTTTCATGTCTTATCGCACCAGATCCAAGTCTTTTATTTTAATTTTTTCTCCCTCTTCAGAAGTTACAAAATTGTCAAGATTTGACGCAATTCTCCTCCTTCACAGCCTCTTCCTTCCCACTGAATAAATCCCATCGTGCTAAGGAATCTGTTGTTGCACCCCTAACCCTCCAAAAACAAGATGGAATTGATCAGTTTCTTTTCTCTGAGGGTAGAAAGGAAATAAAGATTTAAAAGCTCTTGCTGTCTGGGTTGTTCTGCTGCACTGAGTAAAGCAGCCCTTTCCCAAAGAGAGCATCTCAGCTGGTCCTGGGATGGTGCTCTGCAGCCACTTTTGATATTTTGAATCACTACAAGTTTGCATTGTATTGCTTGCTGAATTTGTTTTGTTTTCTCCTTATTTACATGTTAAAATAATATAATAAAAATAATAAAAAATTTAAACACTGTTCTTATTTTGAGCCACGTTGAGCTCAGCGTTGCTGCTGGAAAAGCGGAATATAAATATTAAATCAAACCACCCACCCAAGTAATTGTTATTAATATTTTCCATAGACATCTTCAATTCACCAAATGCTTTTTTATTCTTTTGAGTGTTTTCTCCATTGGCATTTTACCACTGGGCAAACTAGCAGGAGAATTTGCTACAAGATGTAGAATAATAGAATTGTAGAGGTGGAAAGGACCAAATGTTTTGTTTGTTATGTTGCCAAAATTTGTTTGTTTCTTTTTTTAAAAGTTAGAAGTAGTCTCCACCAGTGGCTGTTAGTTATGATGGCTAAATCAAATTTCTCCAGACAGAACTGTATTTACCTCTCGTAAGCAGGAGTTGGGAAGTGGTAGTTTCTGGTTAAATTACAGCTGTAAAAACCAGTTATAGTTTACTATTTCCCATGGGAAGCTTGAAAAAGAAAGTGTGGATTATTCGGGAGAATAGAACTATTTTGGTCCTCCTGGGCAGAAGAGATAGTTGGATAGAGTGGCAGTTTCAAAGTCTACATCCTCCCTCGCTCAGAGGTACTTAAAGTGTGGTCCGTGGACGATGCGTGGTCCACAAGCTCTGTGCAGATGGCCCACAGAAATATTGTGGAAAAGTTGAGAATCTCTCCATTTGTCTCTGTGCTTGAGTAATTCTTTCCCCAACAAGGGAAACAGAGGCCATTTTGATCTACTACTGAACAGACCAACAAAGTGGCCTATGATTTTCATAATATGGCACAGCACTGGCATAGCCAATTAATTAATTTAAAAAAAAACCAGTTAAAGGGGCCTTTCCTAGCAGCTTAGCCTAGGGACCACAATTTCCATAATAAAGAACTGGTTTCAAGTGTGAAGCTGGTATTGATGAAGAAGTGTTATAAAAATATGAGTTCTGTGTGTGCTTGGATTTGTCGAAAAAACAAGTTTATTAAGTGGTCCCAGAAATTTTCAAGTGGCAAAAAAAGAAGAAGAAAAATTGAGGCCCTCTGCCCTAGTTCAACAGCAGGGGATATAGGATGAAGGTACTTCTTGCCCTCTTGGCACTGTGGCAAAAGGAGAGAGACAAACAGCTGTAGTTTACTTTTCTCTGAAGCAGTCCACGTGTGGAGCTGGAGTACTTCATCTCTGCGGTTAGTGCTCCAAATTCCCTGGGCGCCAGCTGCGTTTTGCTAGTGGTGCGGGTCCAATTGCAACCACATGGAGATTTCTGGGCGCCAGGAGGCGACTGACGCCTCCATCGAGCCAGCTGACTCGTGTGCTGCAAAAGACACGGGTCTTGTGCTGCTGCGTGAATCATGGGATGGGCATCTTAGTCCTCCATCATCACATGAAGGAAAGTAAGTACAGATATATCTGAATGTGCTGCAGCCTTGCCGCAAACGGAACTCACAGACCACTGTTTAAAAACCTCTGCCTTAGTCCACAGTTAACGCCATTTCCATTTCCACTGTGTGCAATTCTCCTTCTTGCATACTAGGACCAGCAAACTGCTGTAATTGTAAGCTACAGTCAAGCGACGTAACCGAGATTAAATAGAATCATAAGAACCCAACCCTCTGGCGAATAGACACATACCACTGTGGTGAAGGTTAATTAGGTTTAGGGTGCCATTCAGCTGATCTACCTGAGTTTCCTTTTTTATTTTATTTTATTATAATTTTTATTAGTTGTTTTTTTTAACATATAATTTTCAACAGTAATTAAACATACTTTTACATCTTATTTAAATTTTTGACTTCCATCAATCCTGTCTGAAAATTTTCCAATCTAATTTCTCAGTATGCATTTCTTATTTTCCCTATTACGTTTCAAACTCGTAACCAATATCTCTATCTTTTTCTACTTTGTAACACTTTGTATATTTCTCCTTACAAAACTTCTTGTAGTCCTACTAGCGTACCGTATTTTTCGCCCTATAGGACGCACTTTTTCCCCTCCAAAAATGAAGGGGAAATCTGTGTGCGTCCTATGGGACGAATACAGGCTTTCGCTGAAGCTTGGAGAGCGAGAGGGGTCGGTGCGCACTGACCCCTCTCACTCTCCAGGCTTCAGGAAGCTATCAGCAAGCCTGGGGAGCCCGCGGGAGTTCCCGCAGGGCTCCCTAGGCTGCGAATAGCAGCCTGCCGCCCAGCGCGTGGGGCGCCCTGAAGCAGACCGCCCCTCGCGCCAGGCAGACATCCGCAGCATGGGGAGCCCTGCGGGAGTTCCTGCAGGGCTCCCTACGCTGCGGATAGCAGCCTGCTGCATGGAGCGCAGGGCGCGCTGAAGCAGAGCACCCCGCGCTTCGGGCAGACATCAGCCAGCCCCACAAGCTCGGGGACAGTGGGGAGGCGCAGCGCCGCCATCCCGCTGTTTCTCGACCTGGTTTGGAGGCTGGCACTGGGGAGAAGCGCGCTTCTCCCCAGCGCCAGCCCCACAATCTCGGGTGACAGCAGGGAGGCGGAGCGCCGCCATCCCGCTGTTCCCCGACCTGGTTTGGTTTCCCCGACCTGGTTTTTGGGGGAAAATAAAGGGGGGGGAAATTCCCTTTATTTCCCCCCCAAAAAACTAGGTGCGTCCTATGGGACGGAGCATCCTATGGGACGAAAAATACGGTAATTTGTTGATTACAGTTGCTCTTCAAATAATTCATATACTTCTTCCAATCTTCTGTAAATCTCTGGTCCCGCAGGTTTCGAATCCTTCCTGTCATTTTGTCCAATTCTACCTGAGTTTCCAACAATGGTTAGCGGGGGAGAAAGCTACCATCACCCCAGCATTTAGTGCATTTGGTAAACAAGACCAATGCTGGTATGGGGTTTGCAAAGGCTTGAAACCTGGCTCCTGGTGTGGGCGCCCCATTTCAGTCCCCTCCTGGGGGGGGGCTCTCCAGAGGGGGAGCATCTCTTCACCTACTTGCGACTCCCCTGCTTCTGCCGAGCCTGTTCTAGGGACTGCTTCTCCTCCATCTCATTGGCACGGGCAGCGGCCTCGACGTCCACGTCGCTCCGCGATCGTGGCTGCTTGCCCTTGGCTGAGCCGCGCAGAGACCGCTTCCGCTCGTATACCCGCAGGCTCTCGGAGCGGCCCAGCTTTGCTGACAGCCTGGCGAGGGGGTGGGCGGACGGGCAAGGCAGAGCCGGGGGGCGGGAGCCACAGACACACACCAAAAAAGACGCGGACAGGGGAGAGCCGTTGGGTTGGACGAGCCAAATTTGGAGAGGAAGGAGGGCGGTGGAATGAGCCACGGGACACGGGAGGGCCACGGACCAATCACGAGAGACGACGGGGCGGGGCGTAGCGCGCCGTACACCAGTGGGAAAGGAGACGGCGGAGGGTCACAACCAATAAGTGAACGGGCCAAGCAAGCACCCAATTGGGTAGCGGAGGAAAACAAACACCAGCACATGCAGCAGTGGAAAGACAAGGGAAGAGAAAGGGGGAAAAGTGAGAATCCCAGAACCAGTAAGAGATCCATGCACCAGAACAGGGGAGAGTGGGGAAACGCTCCGGGCACAGGCAGAATACCCCGTGCTGCCATGCAAAGGTTTGAGAGAACCTCAGAGAACAGGTGCAGCCCCCCAAAGAGGGTGCAACTTCAAAAGGAACCCTGTTTCTTGTGAGGGCCAACACCCCACACCGCTAGCGTTACTGGGGCCAGGGAAGAGGGCTCAGAACCTGCTGCAATGACCCCCAAGTTCACCGCTGTGTGCCCACAAGGGAGGGGTCACTGAGCCAATCAGCCCCCCCTCCCAGCCACCCCTAAGCAAACATCGTACGGCGCCCCGCTTCGCAAGCAACGGACTTGGCGAGAGGGGCACCACCGTTCTAACCTGGCAGCTTTGGATAACAAGGTCATACTTAACTCTGCTCGCGTGTCTTTCCCTGAGGAATGAATTCATGCAATGGGTGAGGGAGTGTGTGTGAGAGGAAGCCACCAACCTTTTTCGCCTTCTAGAAGGGAAGAACAGAATATAGAAGGGTGATTTGGTTAACACTGAAAGGAGAGACAGAGAGAGAGAAAAGAGAGACAGAGAGAAATAGAGGGAAGGAACGCAATCCTCATTTTATTTTATTTTTTAAATGGAAGCTATGAGAGAAGAGGGTCTTTTTTAAAAACAAAACAAAAAACATCCCTCTTTACATACAAACACCAGAGAACCTGGATGAGAGCGAATGAAGGAATACTGTTCCCTGAGAAGGGAAGAATCAAGTGACAACAGGACTCTGGAGATATCATGGGATTTCCCCCTCTGTGCTTATGCAAGACCCCCGTATCTTTACTCCAGATTAAACAGACTAGAGCAGGGAATCGGGAAATTCATGGCTTCTCAGATGTCGCTGGATCCCAACTCCCATAAGCCTGAGCCAGCAGGATGGCTCTGCCCAGGGTATAAATAATAATAATAATAATTATTATTATTATTATTATTATTATTATTATTATTATTATTGCTGCAGTCCAAGTCATCTGGAAGGGCAGAGCTTTCCCCAGCCTTAGACTAGCACACCCACCAACTGTCTGCGTACTCAGGCAGAGCACCACCAAACCACACATAAATAAGCATTCAAAAGAGGGGAGAGGGTGTGGAATTGCTTATCTCTCTCCCCTCCTTCCCCCAAATCTTCCCTTGAGGTTCCCAAAACGGTGCCCCCTCTCACCTTTCGTTTTCTGTGCCATCTTCAGCTGGGGGCTGTTCCCCAGCCAAGGGCTGTTCTGTAACTGGGGAGTCTGAGGCATCAGTTGAAGCCTGACTGTCGGCACCTAGAGATGGCAAAGGGAGGACAGGAGACATCAGGGGGGTGGGAATGGCCCAAACACCTTCGCCTGCCCCCTTTTTAGAGTTCTTCCCCGCAGCTCCTCCACCCTCAGCCTCACCCGGTGATCTCTCACCCTGCTCTCTGTCATTGCCCTCCCCAAGAGGGGGGTGAACAGTGACGGACACTCCCGCAGGATCCGACCCTGAAAAGCTTCCCTTGATCCGCCCTGGGCCTCCCTCCAATGGCTTTCCTTTCCTGTCCGAGGCCGGCGCCTTATCAGCTGCTGTAAAGGAGACAAAAAAACAAAAAGACAGGGGGGAAAATAAGCTTTAAAAGACACAGAGTCCTTGCATATAGCGCTGCCTAACCGCTTTAAACACACGGTTCTCCTCCCTGGACTTCCCCCGCTTCTGAAGGCTTGTGCACATACCAAACCTCTCCCCATTTCAGATGCTGGATGGAGAAGCAAGGGTGCCATTTAAGCTCTGGGTGGTTTCCCATAAGGCACCAGGGCCATAGCTCAGTGGTAGGGCATCTGACTTGCATGCGGAAGGTGCCCGGTTCAATCCCTGGAGAGCCACTGCCAGTGATAGCCTAATTCAGTGGGATGGTGCAGTAAATACCTTAAATCAGGGTTTCCCCAAACTTGGGTCTTCAGCTGTTTTTGGACTACAATCCCCGTCATCCCTGACCACTGGTCCTCCTAGCTAGGGATGATGGGAGTTGTGGTCCAAAAACAGCTGGAGACCCAAGTTTGGGAGACACTGGTGTAGACGATACTGAGTTGGCCGGGTCAAAGGCCTGACTCACAGTTGAGACCACAAGTGTCATCTGGTCCAACTCCCTGCACTGCAGGAATCTTTGACTCTGAGGTTAAGAGTCTTATGCTCTACCGACTGAGCTATCCTACCACAAATGTTACTGGGCAGAGAGCCTGATGTTTTGCGGGTGGCTCGCCATGATCAAGCAAACCAGGCCATTATCAGCTTTTTGTTTCTTCAAGACCCACCCCCGATAATCCTCGATAATAGCTGGCATTATTTGCTAAATGTATGAATTTGCTCGAACCTTAACCCTTCACTTAATGCAGATGTTATGAGGGTCTGCCCCCAGAGCTGTCAACGTTTCCCTTTTTTAAAGGGAAACTCCCTTATTCCAAATAGGATTCCTCTCAAGAAAAGGGAAAAGTTGACAGCTATGGTCTGCCCCCGTGAATTAAAAATAAAATTAATATTAATAATAATAATAATAATAATAATAATAATAATAATAATTTATTTACACCCTGCCCATCTGGCTGGATTTCCCCAGCCACTCTGGGCGGCTCCCAACAGAATATTAAAAACACGATAAAACATCAAACATTAAAAACTTCCCTAAACAGGGCTGCCTTCAGATGTCTTCTAAAAGTCAGAGGCTTTTTAGGTTAATTTGTTTCTGTGACTGTGTGGAACCCAGTTCAGCTACTGATTGATTGTGTCACTGCGGAAATGGATAAAAGCCCCCCCATCCAAACAATGACTATCATCAGTGCAGGTAAGGGAAAACATTAATTTTATTTATTTATTTTATAGTACAGTACACTGATTATTGCTTCCATGGTCTCGTTAGATAATAAAATTCATGTTAAATTGCTGTTTTACGGATTGTTTTTTAAAAGTCTGGAACGGATTAATCCGTTTCGCATTACTTTCTATGGGAAAGCGCTCCTTGGTTTTGGAACGCTTTGGTTTTGAAACGGACTTCCGGAATGGATTAAGTTTAAGAACCAAGGTACTACCACTGAACAGTAATTACCAAACAAAACATGAGCGTGAAGATTGAGCGTTATTGAGCCTGTATCATCTGAATGACAGAATAGGGTATCGTGGACTTAGTACAGTGGTACCTCGGGTTAAGAACTTAATTCGTTCCGGAGGCCCGTTCTTAACCTGAAACTGCTCTTAACCTGAGGTACCACTTTAACTAATGGGACCTCCTGCTGCCGCCACGCAATTTCTGTTCTCATCCCGAAGCAAAGTTCTTAACCTGAGGTACTACAGTGGTACCTCGGGTTACATACGCTTCAGCTTACATATGCTTCAGGTTACAGACTCCGCTAACCCAGAAATAGTATCTCGGGTTAAGAACTTTGCTTCAGGATGAGAACAGAAATCATGCTCCAGCAGCGCAGTGGCAGTGGGAGGCCCCATTAGCTAAAGTGGTGCTTCAGGTTAAGAACAGTTTCAGGTTAAGAACAGACATCCGGAATGAATTAAGTACTTAACCCGAGGTACCACTGTATTTCTGGGTTAGTGGAGTCTGTAACCTGAAGCGTCTGTAACCTGAAGCGTTTGTAACCTGAGGTACCACTGTACCATGATGACTTGGGCTGATGGGAGTTGGAATCCAGCCACTCCTCCTTCCCCAATAATTTAAGTGTCCGTGACAAGGAAGAAGAAGAGTTTGGATTTGATATCCCGCTTTATCACTACCCAAAGGAGTCTCAAAGCGGCTAACATTCTCCTTTCCCTTCCTCCCCCACAATAAACACTCTGTGAGGTGAGTGGGGCTGAGAGACTTCAGAGAAGTGTGAGTAGCCCAAGGTCACCCAGCAGCTGCATGTGGAGGAGCGGGGAAGCGAACCCGGTTCACCAGATTACGAGTCCACCACTCTTAACCACTACACCACACTGGCTCTCTAGAAAAGCTAATTGATTTTTTTTGGGGGGGGGGTGCATGTAAAATGTGTAAGGGCACTATTTTGTAAGTGCATAAGCCTTCAGAGAAAAGGGAGGAGCCCAGGAGTCCTCTCCCACTTAACTTGCCCAATTTTAAGCCAATACAGAGACGGTTCCCACAGACAGACACACGGATGGAAACATAGCGAGCAGCCACAGCATGCCAAAGGAAGTTGTCCGATAACGTTGACGAGTATGATGGGCTTGTACAGGAACGTGTGTGATATATTAGTAATATAGTATGATCAGGAGGGTGGGGCAGCGGGGAGGGGGAACGTTGTTATGTGAAAGGGGACGTTGTTATGTGAAACCATGAATACAAAAAGTTAGTGCCTGAGGTTACAAGGGAGTGCATTAGTTTAATGCGGACCCCTCCGCTAAGAGAGGGACAAGGTGACACATGGGGCGTCATGCGTTATTGGGGTGGGGGAGAAGAGGAGGGGGAGGGGGAGGGGCGCTGGTACCTTCACCCTCTGGTTTGGGTTGTCTGTAATCAGAATCTACAAAAAATGCAGGAAAAAAGAAGAGGAGGAGAAATGGAGGAGGGAAGGCAAAACGGGCCAGGGGAAGAGAAAGGTATAAAACCAAACCCCACCCAGGGACAACAGCGCCTGCCTGCGTTAAATAATAATAATAATCCTCCATTATTATTATTATTTAAAAATATGTATGGGCAAAGAGCATGCCAGACTCACCACTCAAGCTGGCCTGGCGCATGCAAACTGGACAGTAGGAGAGGAAAGCCTCACTGTAAACTTATCTATAAGGGGTCAAGCCCTGATCTTCAGATTCTAAGATACAATTACTAGCTAGAGAACCTGCTCCAGAGAGGTCACTCCTAGGCATTTCCAGAGAAGGGATGTCGCTCAGTGGGAAACCATCTGCCCTGCATGCAAGAAACCTAGAGAGCTGCTGCCCATTGGTGCAGGCTATACTGACGTAACTCAGAAGAGGTCAGCTTTTCTGTGCAGCCCCAACCCTCCCTTGTCCCTGTTATGTCCTGTTGTTTCCAGGATGGGGGCAAGAGTGGGCACAGCCACTTTGGGGGCATGCCTTCATTTCTTTTGGGAAGAACATTGGCTCCCTTCGCTTAAGAGTTTGTTTTTTTAATGACCAGGGAGGTTGTGGATTACTGAGCTGAGCAGCCTCCTGAACCAGGGCTCTGCTCCTGCCCACAAATGCATACTTACAGTGGGAGTCTCCCCGGTTCCAGCGGGCTGGGTCCAAAATGCTGAAGCTCTTCTTTGATCTGGGAGCTTCCTCGGGCTTCTTGGTCCCCGAAATCTGAGTGAGCAGGAAACAAGGAGGACGAGAGAGGAAGAATGAGTAAGAGCTGCGGCTCAATGGAAAATCATCTGTTTTGCATCTCCAAGCAGGACTGGGAACTTCCCATGTCTTAAATGCTGCCAGTCAGTGTAAGCAATTTGGAGCTAGATGGTCCCAATGGTCTCACTAATTATTATTATTATTATTATTACTATTATTATTATTATTATTAATACCCCACCCATCTGTCTGGGTTTCCCCAGCCACTCTGGGCGGCTCCCAACAAAATATTAACATATGATAAAACATCAAACATTAAAAACTTCCCTAAACAGAGCTGCCTTCAGATGTCTTCTAAAAGTCAGATACAGTGGTACCTCGGGTTACAGACCCTTCAGGTTACAGACTTCGCTAACCCAGAAATAGTACCTCAGGTTAAGAACTTTGCTTCAGGATGAGAACAGAAATTGTGCGGTGGCAGCGACAGTTTCAGGTTAAGAACAGACCTCCAGAACAAATTAAGTTCTTAACCCGAGGTACCACTGTAGTTGTTTATTTTCTTGACATCTGATGGGAGGGCGTTCTACAGGGCGAGTGTCGCTACGAGAAGGCCCTCTGCCTGGTTCCCTGTAACCTCACTTCTCGCAGTGAGGGAACTGCCAGAAGGCCCTTGGAGCTGGACCTCAGTGTCCAGGCTGAATGATGGGGGTGGAGACGCTCCTTAGGTATACTGAACCGAGGCTGTTTAGGGCTTTATAGGTCAGCACCAACACTTTGAATTGTGCTCAGAAACGTACTGGGAGTCAGTGCAGGTATTTCAAGACCAGTGTTATATGGTCTCAGCTGCCACTCCCAGTCACCAGTCTAGCTACCACATTTTGGATTAATTGTAGTTTCCGGGTCACCTTCAAAGGTAGGGATGAAGTAGCTTCCTAATCCCACCTCTGCCCAAATATGGACTCTCTGGGATGTGTTCTAGATTTATCAAATTCTCACAAAGGTGAAGCTCTTTTGTTGAAAAGCAAGAGCTAGGACTTTAGTAAACCAGTTTGTTCAAGTTCTCATCATTTGGGGGTGGCTGGGTAAGGGACAGGCACCAGGTCCCAGATTATTATTCTTTACTACGGTACATTTATTCATTGCTTTCCATGAAAAGAGGTCGCTTGCAAATCCACAAAATGCAAAACAACCTTGGTAATCAATCTGAAGCAAATACACAAGGGGGAAATGGCGCCATTCTGGGTTTCAGGCTTCTCCATACCTTCTTGCGGAAGAAGTTGGCTTTCGACTTCTTGTTATCGGCAGCTTTCGTCTTAACCCCCAGGGACTTCATATATGTCACAACGGCAGCAAAAATGGCAGAACTAAGGGACCAGAGGGGAGAGAGAGGAAAACGAAAAGTTGTTGAGTGGTTGCAGACAGCAGAGGGAGAGATACAACTTGGGGAAGGCAGATCTGAGCCAACTGGTCTGCTTTCAGTTTTGGTATGATCTAGTCAATTCTCTGGCGACATCAACCGGAACATTTATATGATGCCCCCTGATGGCACAAGTCAAGGTCACCAGCAATTGAATTGCCATTCACTTCTGTGCCATGCTCTTCTCATGTTGTTATGGTATGTGTATATAGGAGGAAAGCCTATTTTGGTGCAACATTCCTATATATGCATGCTCCTGAAGCAATATTCCAAATTCTCTACAAAGTGCTTACTTACACACACATGCACACAGGGTATGATACATTGGTACAGCTCCAAAACTGCCTGTGCCGGTTGTGGGGGCGAGGGAGGGGGCAGAGGTCATCAAGCAGCTGCAATGGGCCTTCATAAAAGACAACTTGCCCACACTGTACATTAAAGCATGTTTACAGCTCATGGCTCTGCCCCGCCACTCCAGCAAAGAATCCTGGGAACTGTAGTTTACACAGAGCTAATGATTCCCAGCACCCTTAGCGAAAGACTGTTCCCAAGATTCTAGGGAGAAAGCCTTGGGATTTAAATGTATGGCACGGATCTGGTCCAGGCAGGCAGCAGAGGGGATGGCAAGGGGCCCTGAGATCCAAGCATAAACTCTTGCCTGTGAAAAGACCTCAGGTGAAAAGATCTCGGGCGCTTCCAGGTAACAAGCAAGCAGGGCTGAAAAGGACCTTTTGCTCCAGAGCTTGGAGACTGGCTACCATTTTTTTGCAGACAGTGCTGGTTTTGGTGGGCAAGTGGCCTGACTCTGGGATAAGCCAGCTTCTTCTGCCTTCTCAGGCAGGCTGCTGCTTTTTGTCACTGTCAAAAGCTCAAAGGTTCAAAGGATGGCCTACCTCCCCCCCCCCCTACACACACACACAACCACACACAACTTCCTGAGCAGCGGCGGAGCTAAATTTGCTGCAGGTCGCATCCGGTAGTACGTGTGTCATGGAACTCTACAGGGGCTGCACTGTGGAAATAAAACCACTGAACCCCACCCCCTACACACAGCCAAAACAACCGTCTCCGCAGCCCTGCCTGTTATGTACCTTTTCTCCTCGTCGACAGAAATGGTGGGGCTGGAATTGACAATGAAAAAGAAGGAGAAAGAGAAATTATTATTAACTTCATGTCCATACTGCTTTATATTTTTAAGAAAAATCTCAAAGCGGTTTACAGTATATTAAAACATCAGTAAAACAATCCAGAACCCAACATTACTGAAGGAAATCAAATATAGAGTATACAGCCAAAGCTGTAATTAACAGGAAGCTAAAATATTCAAAATAAAACATTACAAAGGACGTCAACTACAGAATACATATTTAACACAAAGTTAACAAAAAACCACCCTTAAACATTTCAAAAAGCAAACAAACCATTGCTAAGTGAAGTCAAATATAAAATGCACATTTAAAAGAGCCTAACTAACAAGAGCATAAAATAAAATATTATCGTAAGTATGACAGAGATTGGTTTGTGAAATCCACATTTGTTCACCTACTCGATCTGTGCCCCCTTTGCTTCTGCCAAGCAGCTCAGGGTGGGCACTCTCCCAGTTTACCCTCACCCAAAGCAACCCCGAGGGACCCCGTATGGTAGCAAGGTCTGGCCAAGAAGAGGGAGGCTCCCCAGCCTCGTAAGGATTTGAACGCAGGTCTCCCTGATCCCAGTCCAACATGCTGGCCGCTTCGACTCTCAATAACTGAAGGGAAGAAACAGGCACAGACGGATAGCTTGGACGGCTCAGTTGGTTACAGTGTGGTGCTGATAACGTCAAGGTTGCAGGTTCGATCCCCATATGGGGCAGCTGCATTTTCCTGCATTTCAGGGGGTTGGACTAGATGATCCTCAGGGTCCCTTTCCAACTCTTATGGTTCTATGTCTATGCCAAATCCCTAAAGCAGGGGCTGCACCCCCAGACTCACAGCACCAACCCCAGAGGCAGCTGCAACTCAGGAGCAAACTCCCCACCTTCTCCCCCCGGTTACTTGCAGGTTTAAACTCACCCGTACAGCAGCCCCATATTTGCGCGGTAAGAGAATAAAAGTTGAAAGGCATATACGCATGTTCTGAGATGCGGGGGGCTCTCGATAGGCGCTCACAGCTGGAACGGAGCTGCTGGGTTGAGTCGGGTGCAAGGACTGAGATGGGGACGGGGGGCTGTGAGGGCAGTTTATACACCCTGCCTGGATGATGCAACAGGAGGCAACATCTCGGCCTGGGCGGGGGACGTCTCCCTCTCTCTTTCTTCCCCTGCTTGACAGATGGTTTCTATTATCTGGAAGGAACTTGGCAGCGAAGGGGTGGCGGCCGAGGGAGGCCGTAATCAGCACGCCTCGGCCACATCCTCAGGGATGAGACTTCAGAGGCCAGTTCCTGGCGCTGTGCCCGGTGCGAACGGGACGGGTGCCAAGGACCAGAAGCTCGGTTCCTGGGAAAAAGAGGCAAGGTCTGCACGACAGAGACGCCAGTCTGGGTGAATCCATTTTCCCTGGGAGAAGTGGGAAGTGTGGATGGGACCAGCACAGCCTGGGCTGGAGGGGTAGGGGGTTGCTTAAAATTAATAACAACCTGAGTAGGTCCACTAAGCCTCAATAAGAAGTAGGAGGTTTTAAGAAGCTGCAGAGTCCATTTTGTTTTGCTGACCAGGCATTTAAAAAGGGGGGGGCAGGGAAGATATTGGTATGGAAAAAGGAAATATATTACCAGAAGCGGCTTAGTCATGCTGGCCACATGACCCGGAAGCTGTACGCCGGCTCCCTCGGCCAGTAAAGCGAGATGAGCGCCGCAACCCCAGAGTCGGCCACAACTGGACCTAATGGTCAGGGGTCCCTTTACCTTTTTTATACTTTCCCCCTACCAATATATTCCCTGGCCTTTAAAAAAAAAAAGATTGTGAAGATTTATTTTTCTTTTTATCATTTTTTCCCTTCGTTTTAAAATTTTTCTTTTTTTCCTTTCTTTTCTTTTTTTTTTGGTATTTAAATGTGAAATACTTACCTTCGTTGTATGTTTGTATCTTTGTATTTTAAACCAATAAAGATTTAATAATAAAATAAAATAAAGATTGTAGAGCATGAGACTCTTAATCTCAGGGTCGTGGGTTTGAGCCCCATGTTGGGCGAAAGACCCCTGCGTTGCAGGGGGTTGGACTAGATGACCTTTGGGGTTCCCCTGCAATTCTATGTCAGGGAAGGCTCATTGATTAAGCGCTGGGTGAACAGAGAGACATTCACTCACTGCATCTCCTCCAGCTTCACCATCAGCAACTCGGCCAGCTGCTTCTCCTTGGCCTCGCGGATGCCTTTGTCCTTCGTCCGATAGCCTTCCAACTCAAAGAGCTCAGACTCCCCCGGGGTCATCCCCATCTTCCTCTTTTCCCTGCGGAAACAAAGGAGGAGGCAGTGAGGGCTCTTTCGTGCCGCAAATGCATGCCCTGAGCCGAATCAGCTCAGGAAGTAAGGTGCCTCTGCTCCCCAACCCCAGTGCACTAGGATAGCTCAGTCAGTAGGTCTTCAGACTCTTAATCTCAAGGTTGTGGGTTTGAGTCCCGTGTTGGGGCAAAGGACTCTTGCACTGAAGGGGGTTGGACTAGATGACTCTCGTGGTCCCCTCCAACTCTACAAGCCTATGATTCTATAGGAAAGGGCTGTAACTCACCGGTAGAGCTTGTGCATTGCACGGGGAAGGCTCTAGGTTCGATTTCCAGCACCCCCAAACAGGACTGGAAAGGCCCTTTGCCCAACACCCTGCAGAGCTGCTGCCAGACAGTGCTGACAATACTGAACTAGATGCACCAATTGTCTGAATGAGCACAATGGAGCTTTCTAGTGTTGGGGAAAGGCTGCAACTCTGCGGAAGGGCACACAGAATATCCTTGGATCAAACCTCTGCATCTTCAGGTAGGCTGGGAATAAACCCCCGTTGGAAACTTTGCACAGCTGCTGCTGCTGCTGCTGCCAATCAGTGTAGGCGATACTGGGTGGGCCAATGGGCCCTACAGACCATCTCAGGGGTCTAGATTGCCAGAGGGCGGCACTCTGGTTAGTTTCACCACCCTCAGAGGATGACCAGCCCTCCCTGATACTCTCTGCCACAACCTCCGTGCCCGACGGCTGCAGGGTCTGTACCTGAAGTCCTCCAGCTGCCGAGCAATCTCTTGCTCTTGGAAAGCCTGGATGTCCTGCAAGTGTTTTCGCTGCTGGTCATCGGGCAGAAGCTCAGGTCGGTTACGATCTGCGGTAAGGAGAGGGGAGGGCCCCAAAATTTTAGGCATGCTGCAAAACTGGTTGCGTGGGGTACTGAGAGGCTCAAAGGACAAGTCTCGAGGCCCATTGCCAAGGTATTGTTTTTAAGGCAAGGGAATTCTCCCCAAACCTCAAGACAGTTTTGTACCGCCCCAATATACCTTCTCGTCAGCAAATGCTCAGAAGCATTCAAGTTTCCCTCCTCCAGGAAAACAGGAACTGAAAGATCCCTTGCACTGCAGAACTTCTGCAGTAAGATGGACAACTGAATTTGCATATTGCAATCTGCATAGTTCTGTGCAAAGTTTTTAAAAAGTAATTTGGAGGTTGGTTGGTTTTTTACTAATTGGAAACATGTTAAGAAGCTGCTGGGCAAGAAGAGAATCTGAAGAGGAAGAAGTTTGCCCTCTTTGTTATCATTCAGTAATAATTCAGCACTTCTTGGAGTCCAGTGCTCCAGCATGCTTCACATACATTATCTCAGTCATCCTAGCAAAAATCCCGTAAGGCACATCGGTATTCCTGCTCCCAGTTTGCAGATCTGGGGTACGCTATGTTGCCTAAATGAGTGTGCAACAGAGATAGGATTGAGATCTGGAACCTCCTGGCTCACAGCACACAGCCATTGCACGACTTCAGCTCATCGGGCCAACTCAACCTTCATTCAGAGCACAATGTGTGCATTAGTACGAACTCAAAAGAACGCAGACGTTTTTGTTGGTTTTCAGAAACACGACAAAGGTGGAAGGATGGACTAGGAGTGTGCTTGCTGTAAGAGGTCATGAGAAATGGAATCCTGAAAATTCTGGCAGGTTCAGCACTCAGATCTCCAGTGCTCGACATACGGCTAGGCTGCAACTCTGCAAACTTTAAGCATTCCACCCCCCACTTCCCCCTGACAGCACCAAGACGAAGATCTATGGCTGCTGCTGCTGCTGGCAACATCAATGCCATATTTGTTCCTGCTACAAGGGTGTCCTAGGAACTTTCCCAAGTCCACGTCGCTTCCTTTCACGGTCCGTATCCTTAAAGACCAGAGGGGTATTCTTGCTGCTATATTTGTACAAGAGCAATTAAAAAAAATAAAAAATAAACTCCTCAAACCGAACTAGAAACAACCGCAGAGACTCAGAAAATAAGCCCTTCAAAGCTCTCCCAGCTGTCCTGGCAGCCGGCCTGCGGAATAAACAAAAAGTGATCGGCCTGCAGGACTGACTGGAGAACTGCCCTGGGATTCGGAGATCGCTCCAAAGGGGAGGCATCTCCTCTGTGATTTTGTGCAAACATAGCATCGTCAAGGCAAATCGCTTGCAGCTGTTTGGATGCCACTGTCTGTGGCATGCCGCCAACATGGAAGCTGCCTCTGGAGCAGAGCGAGCTGTCCTAGGACGGTAATGCAGCCATCTCTGGGGTGGAGCAGCTGTTTGTTTATTTGTGGCCCCCTTTCAATGAGGGGAGGAGAAGAAAGTCACCTCTGCTTCTGTGCAGCTGTGCTCTCATGACACAAGGGCCTGTTTGCTTTCAGGAGTCCCCGGGTATAGCTACTAAAAATGCTGTGGGATTAGAAAGGCTGGGGGAAAAGAGGATTCAGAGCCTGAGATTTGGAGACCTACAATGACAATTGGAGGGGTCTATACAAGGGTTGCAGGTGGCGCAGTGGGTTAAACCACAGAGCCTAGGACTTGCCGATCAGAAGGTCGGCGGTTCGAATCCCCGCGACGGGGTGAGCTCCCGTTGCTCGGTCCCTGCTTCTGCCAACCTAGCAGTTCGAAAGCACGTCAAAGTGCAAGTAGATAAATAGGTACCACTCTGGCAGGAAGGTAAATGGCGTTTCCGTGCGCTGCTCTGGTTCACCAGAAGCGGCTTAGTCATGCTGGCCACATGACCCAGAAGCTGTACGCCGGCTCCCTCGGCCAATAAAGCGAGATGAGCGCTGCAACCCCAGAGTCAGTCACAACTGGACCTAATGGTCAGGGGCCCCTTTATCTTTATACAAGGAGAGGTGAATTAACCATCTGCATTGGTAAAACTTGAGGCTGCTTAAGTGGCAGCAGGGGGAATGGGGCTGCCAGCAGCATGTACACGAATAATCCCCGAAAAATCATTAGGTTGGGCATCATGGAAGGGGCTAGCCCCTCTGGCCGCATGTGGGCTTCATGTAAGGTAAAGGACCCCTGGACGGTTAAGTCCAGTCAAAGACAACTAGGGGGTTGCGGTGCTCATCTCACTTTCAGGCCGAGGGAGCCGGCGTTTGTCCACAGACAGCTTTCCAGGTCATGTGGCCAGCATGACTAAACCGCTTCTGGCGCAACAGAACACCGTGAGCGCACAGAAATGCTGTTTACCTTCCCACTGGAGCAGTACTTATTTATCTACTTGCACTTCATGCTTTCGAACTGCTAGGTTGGCAGGAGCAGGGACCAAGCAACGGGAGCTCACCCCGTCACAAGGATTCGAACCACCAACCTTCTGATCGGCAAGCCCAAGAGGCTCAGTGGTTTAGAGCACAGCGCCACCCGTGTCCCATATCGATATCTGTGAGCACTGTTGGGTGAAATCTCAGAAATATGGGGGAAGTGGGTGGCTGAACTGGATTCTCAGACATCACAAAGTGGGCCACTGATCCTGGAACCTGGGTTACACAAGGAGTAATGTATTCTTCTGTTTTAAGAACAATGTATAGAGATCTCTCCCAGGTATTTAAGATATTTTTTTGAAAGTCATCTTATTCAGTCTTTTTTAAAAAAACAAAACAAAACAAAAAAACTCTTTATTGCCTCTTGCCTTGTTGCATTTTGTCACGTTTATTTTCTGGCTTCAAGTTGTATTTTATTTTTTTACTGTTGTTTGGTTTCGTTCACACTTTTGCAAGCCAGCCTAGACTCTTTCAATGAGGGGGTGGTTCAGAAATAATTCTCATATATTGTCTATATATTGCCTGGCGTGCTCTGGTCCATGGGGTCACGAAGCGTTGTACACGACTAAACGACTAAACAACAACAATTGTCTATATAAAAACAATATCTCTGGTGATGATGATGATTCCATTTTTCCCAGCCATTTCTAAGGCCACATTCACGCAGCACATTTAAAGAGCCACGACATCCCTTTTTAAACCAGGCATAGGCAAACTCGGCCCTCCCGATGTTTTGAGACTACAATTCCCATCATCCCTGACCACTGGTCCTGGCTGGCTAGGGATGATGGGAGTTGTAGTCCCGAAATATCTGGAGGGCCGAGTTTGCCTATGCCTGCTTTAAACAGTCATGGCTCCCGGCCCCCAAGAATCCTGGGAGCTGTAGTTTGTTAAGGGCGCTGAGAGGAAACACCCTCCCACTATCCCCTTCTCAAAACTACAGTTTCCAGAAGGGATTAACAACCAATCCCTTGTCACAAGGCACTCTGAGAAGGGTAGCTTTGCAATATCTGCTTCAAATGAATGGCGCGAATGTGGTGCAAATCCAAAGGTTCGCCTGCGTTTGCACCCGACTTCTCTCTGTGCAATATATATAAAAACACATTTGCTCACTTATTCACAGGAAGCAGAGACAGGGGGTGGCCCTGCGCTCCCCCTGACCCACTTTCAGTGTTCTAGGGGGGAGTGAATGGTGCTTCTCCCCCTATCTCTTCATTCCTCTTGCATACACCCCCCCAGTGCAAAAGTCCTGTCTCCTACAAGCTCCTCCCCCTTACACTCTCTCTCACACACACACACACTCTGCCTGTAGAGATCTTCCCAAATGCTTAACCACCATGTGGCACCACAGTCGTGTGGCACCGCAGCACATTTTTCATATCAGAAATTCCTTTCTGAGGCTGGGCGCTCTCCAGAGTGTGTGGCAGTCAGCTGCAATTGGCAGGCAAGCCCACTAGATGGTGCCACGAAGCCGCAGGACCCATCGCCTGGCTGCACTCAGATTTCTAAACTCCCCCCCCCAACCCCCAGCGTGGCAGGAGAAATAGGCAGGGCCAGTCCGTGGCTCCAGATGAGCTCATCAATTGGCCGGGGCAGCGGGGGAGAGCAGTAGCCTTCCCCACCCCCCAAGCCCTCCAACTTCCTGCCTTTCACAGAGTTTCACAGAGTTTCACCAGCTGGGTGGGGCTCCCCGACAGCTGCGAGCTACAAAGCCAGGAGGGGGAGCAAGCCGCAGAGACTGCTGGGTGGGGGGGCAGAGGCAGGGAGGAGGGACAACAGTTTAGGGGCTGCAGCTCAGAGGGAGAGGCGGAGGCGACAATATCTGGAAAGGGAGCAGAGCGGGACCAGGAACCAGGCAAGCAGTCTTGCTTCACCAACGGAGACCCAACGCGGTTATACATTATGTCACAAGTTTTCGTGCAACACAGCAACAAGTGTTAAGTCAACTCCCGGCTCCTCTTTGCCGTGAGCTTAAAACGTAATTTTGCCACACGTCTGCTGTGTGGCAACCAGGATCGCCAACTCCAGAATGGGTAGAGATTTCAGTTCAGTCCTGCAGCAACTTTCCCTAAGTATTTCCTGCGTTTGTTATGTTTATATACAGTGGGACCTCGGGTTACATACGCTTCAGGTTACACACTCCACTAAGCCAGAAATAGTGCTTCAGGATAAGAACAGAAATCGTGCTCTGGCGGCACGGCGGCAGCAGGACACCCCATTAGCTAAAGTGGTGCTTCAGGTTAAGAACAGATTCAGGTTAAGTACGGACCTCCGGAATGAATTAAGTACTTAACCCGAGGTACCACTGTACAGTCATACCTTGGGTTGAAGTTGCTTCAGGTTAAGCGGTTTCGGGTTGTGTTCCGCGGCGGCCCGGAAGTAACTGAAGGCGTTACTTCCGGGTTTCGTCACTCGCGCAGATGGTCAAAATGACGTCACACGCATGCGCAGAAGCGGCAAATCGCGATGCGCAGACACGGGTTGCGCTCACTTCTGGATGCGAAAGGAGCTCCAGAACGGATCCTGTTCGTATCCAGAGGTACCACTGTACTGCCTTTCCGTCCAAGGCGCTCAAGGCAGGGGGCGTGGTTCTCCCCACCTTGCTTTTTATCTTCACAACAACCCTGAAAGGGAGGCCAGGCTGAGTAGCAAGTGACTGGCCCAAGGTCATCTAGTGAGCTTCATGGCTGGGTAGGGGGATTCGAACCGTGGTCTTGCAGTTCAACACTCTAACCATTAGACCACTAACTGCAAGGAGCAGAGGGTGGGGTGTGGAACAGCTCATAGGCCTTAGGAGTTACTGTGCCATAAAAGCCTCTTCAGTTTTGGACCGGGAGGGGCAATCCCTGCCCAAGGCAGCTGATGAAACTCACTTGCCGTGCCTTCAACTATCTTGCAAAACTTTCTGCCTTCTGTACAACTTCCCCTCTGGCTCCAATTACCTGGTCCTGCAGCAATTCCACATACTTTGCACTTAATATGAAAATGCTTCGCATACAAACAAAAACTGAATCCTGCATAAACGAAGCAACCTTGCATAATTTTATTCCTGCGCTTGCCAGACAGGGAGCAGAGTCCTCACCTATTGAGAGCACTGACACTCACCTTCTGGTATGCCTGTCCAATGAAAATTCTGGTAAGTCATGGTAAAAAAAACCCACACCCCCCCACACACCTGGGTTCCCCTATTTCTCCAGAGTTGCCATCAGGCAATGCCCACACACTTTGCACATCCACAAGGACTACTAACTTGACTTTTAGCCGGCAGAACAAAAAATGCCACTGTTTTCAGGATGCTGGACTTTGCTACCAGTAGCAAAATTCCATGGCTCTCCTGCAATTACGTCAAACTGCACAAAACCCATAACTGTATTTGCTTCTCTCGCCACAGTCTGCCAGGACTTTCGTAAAAGGATCTATGGCGTTTCTGAATACATGTAAATTATTATGCAAAAAAATAATAATCTGCAAATAATAATAATACCACCAGAGGGTTGACTTTGCATTCTTCCTGCAAAATTCCTCAGTGCAAAAGAGATGAAAGCTCTGTTTCCCTACTGCATACTCACGCACAACAAGAACATCATTCGCTTTGGGTCTTACCCAGCTCAAACTGGACGGAGGATGGAACAGGGACCCTCAGTAGCTGCCGAAAAGATAAGGGATAATGATTAGAACAAGAAACCCTCATTCTGCCACGTGTTGTGGACCAGGCTGAACCTGAATTGTGGTAAAAGTGGATCCCCAACATCATTAAGGCAGCATGTGAGATTCCCAAAACCCTTGAATGGGCCTGTGAGGGAATCGCCCGACAGCTACTAAACCACTCCAGTTGCAGAAGGAGTGGAATAATTGCAGGAGTTTTCGAATCTTGGTTATGAGAGAACGCTGGTTAAAGCCAGCTGGAGAAAGTGGTACTGGAGGAGAGGAAGGGAGTGTCTCAAGGCTCTCCACTTCCTATCCCATTTTCTGCTTTTAAAACTGCTGCTAGTTTGTTTTCAACTGCTGTTTGTCACTGCAATGTACTTCCGTATGGTGTCCATCTTATGTATGCTGCCTCATGTACTTTTGTGGACAGAGAGGGTGGTAAGTCAACATACATTTAAAGCGCTATGACACCACTTCAAACACGGCTCTCCCCCCCAAATGACTTTGGGAACTGCAGTTTTTTTAAAAAAAGGTGCCAGGAGGCCCTATATTTCCCCTCACAGCACTACAATTCCTGGAGCTGCTGAAGAGGCATTGACTGTTAAACCACTTTGGGAACTGTAGCTCTGTTGAGGGGAATAAAAGGGGGGGGGTGTCACCTGACAACTCTCGGCACCCATAACAGACTACAACTCCCAGGATCCTTTGGGGGGAGGCAAGCCACAACTTTCTGATTTTTATCACAGCTCTTTAAACCTATGGTGTGAATGCGGCCTATATGTTTTACTCAGAGGAGACCCTTTGAAATAAATAAATGGGACAAAGTGAGGTCCAGTAATTTCCACAGGTCTACTCTGAGTACAATTATCAGAACACCACCCGTAGGGTATAGATTCCTAAAGATCACCATCGTCACCGTGAAGCGCTCTCCCACAGAGTTGGCTTACCCCGGCTTTGTCTAGGAACGTATGACAGAATTCCACAAACTGCTTCTTCGCCTCCTTGGCCCCAAGGCGGTTCAGTATGAGGTCCACATGAAGGTAACAGAGCTGAAAGAAAGGAAGGCAGTTAGGAAAGAAACACCTGGCAGCCGGCCGAGGAAAGGAGGGGCCGGATTCCTTCTCACCTGGCCCTCCTGTGCCAATTCAAGATGGCGACTCCCCAAAACTCCCAGATGATGGATGGTATGTGTGTTTTAATGAACTGAGCAGAGTGAAAGATTATGAATCATTGAGAGGAGTGTGTATGAACTTAATAGTGTTTAGCTTATTTTTAGTTGCTGTCTTGTTTAATATCGTTCTATAGATTATAAATGCCCCATTGATTTGGTAATCATATAATATGACTTACGCCGCAATTGTGAGCGCTAGCTTATTTCTTAGTTGCTGGTTTGTTAACAGGGTTTTATAGACTGCAATAGTTTTGCTGATGATTTCTTAATTATATGATCTACGCTGTGCTTGTGATGCTCTATTATGCCATTGCTATTTATGGTTTGTAAGTCATTTTGGGAATCATTCGAAAGGAAATTGGCACAGAAATGCAAAATGAAATCAACAACCAAAACAACACTCCAGGCCTAATCAATGCAACATTAAATGAGAGAAGGAAGGGAAGTTCAGAAAGGCCCTTGCCTGCTCCCCTCTGCATTGGTAAAGGTAAAGGTAAAGGTACCCCTGCCCGTACGGGCCAGTCTTGCCAGACTCTAGGGTTGTGCGCTCATCTCACTCTATAGGCCGGGAGCCAGCGCTGTCCGCAGACACTTCCGGGTCACGTGGCCAGCGTGACAAGCTGCATCTGGCAAGCCAGCGCAGCACATGGAATGCCGTTTACCTTCCCGCTGGTAAGCGGTCCCTATTTATCTACTTGCACCCAGGGGTGCTTTCGAACTGCTAGGTTGGCAGGCGCTGGGACCGAACGACAGGAGCGCACTCCGCCGCGGGGATTCGAACCGCCGACCATGTGATCGGCAAGTCCTAGGCGCTGAGGTTTTACCCACAGCGCCACCCGCGTACCCTGCATTGGTACATACATGTAAAACAGGGAAATGAAGCTGGGTTATCATTGCTTCCACTAACTAGTCAATCATGCTGCCTGCCCACATGAGAGGGCAAGGTTACACCATGGGACGCCCTCCATTGGCTTGGCTGGGACCAACCACCATTTGAGTCTACGCCATCCATAACTGCTTCCTGCACTGACCTTGTGGTCTTGATGTCAGAATTTATCCATGTTGATCTATTACATTAACTTTTAAGACTTGGAGCCTTAATTTGCTTATTTTCCCATGCCCTCCTCATTCCACTTTCCTTTTGTGTCGTCTCTATCAGACTGCAAGCCTGCAGCAGAGACTGTCTTGCTTACTGATCTTTATCCAGCCCAACGATAAATGAAAACACGTTTGGTATCCGAATGGGCTTTTCCCTTCCCTTCCCTACCCACACCTCCTCCTTTTGCTATTGTGTCTATAAGACTGCAAGCCACTGGGTGCAGGTCTATCCTACTGTTTGTACAGCACTTAAAAAAAATATTCTTGAGTGCTTCGTAAATAATCTCAGTGCCCTTGCCTGCAGGGCTCGGGACAGTGGGTGGCTGGCGAAGGTTTGCTTCTTACTGAGCAGTGAGCTAAGAATGCCTACCTGCCCCCAGGTTTTTCCTTATATTTCACTTAATAAAAGGGACTAGAAACTTGCTGGGGGGAAACAACAGCGGACAATACAAGGACGGAATCAAGAATAGCTACAGGGTCCTGAGCTTCTGCCAGGAACCTCTCACATACTGAGAACTATGCCACACAACAGGTATAAGCCCATAGATAGGAGGGTGTTTTAGCAACACTGAAAGCTGGGCTAGAGCCTTTTCTCCCCAGCAGGCTAGTTTTGTATATGTTTATTTTAGGCTGCATTTAACATGCAATTCCATCATCTGTCGGCGAAACTGGTGCAGCCCAGAAAAACCTGCACAATCCGACTCCATATTTTTTAAAAAAAGTATTTATCATTTTCATTTTACAATTAAAACAATAGATAAGAATCCAAATACCAAATACACATTTCATTTAGACTTCCCCTCACCCTTTCCATGGTTCGCTTCATCATTTCTTTTCCACTACATATTCTAATTAATCTCTCTCTTTTCATTTTCTCATTTTTATATTTCAGCAATTGTTACTGCTGAATTTACTGTGTTACTGTTAGCTTTTTAATAGGCTTACAATAATTTTCCAAATAATCCACAAAACATTTCCAGTCTTCTTTTAAAAAAAATTTCATCTTGATCTCTTATTCCATTTGTCAATCTTGCCATTCCAGCTGACCGTGAACTGGACAGATCAGTGCAAAGAATTGCCTGAATTAAAGCATGTCAAAAGTCTTGTTACGTGGGAAGTTCACTACTGAAGCTGACAATTGGTGCAAATTATTTGGTCTGAGAAAGTACACTCACGCTTGTCCCCTGCATGAGCTTCAGAAAACCTGCAGCAAGATGTGCCTGCGTGGGCCAAACCACCTAATGGCACCACAGCCAAGCGTGGTAGGAAGCTAGTCCTCATGAATGAACGAGTCTTTAAATGAGTTTCCACTTGTTAGGGTTTTAGTCTTGTTTTAAATGCATCTGTTGTTTTTAACTTTCGAAAATCACCTTATGTCTAAATCAGGGGTCAGCAAACTTTTTCAGCAGGGGGCCGGTCCACTGTCCCTCAGACCTTGTGGGGGGCCGGACTATATTTTTTTGGGGGGGAATGAACAAATTCCTATGCCCCACAAATAACCCAGAGATGCATTTTAAATAAAAGCACACATTCTACTCATGCAAAAACATGCTGATTCCCGGACCATCCATGGGCCGGATTTAGAAGGCGATTGGGCCGGATCCGGTCCCCCGGGCCTTAGTTTGCCTACCCATGGTCTAAATTGTCTCAAGATGGTGGTTTAGAAGATGATTAATAAATCAACAAGAAACAAAAAAATGCAAGGCTTACCACAGGGCTGGAGTCGAACTGCAGTACCACATGCTGCAGAAAAACCATCAAGTAGGCGGGATGCCGCGTTAAGAGGTCCAGGCTCTGGAACATGCTGCTTTGTGCATCTGGGTTCTGGAACTGAGGGGAGGAACGAAAGTGTGTGTGTGTGTGTGTGTGTGTTGTTAAATCAGGATTTCCCCCACTCTACCTTCTCCACCCCACCCTCTCCTCACTGCCTCCTTTCAACACAGTTCCTTCCAGCTCACACTCGGTGTTTGTTCACAACAAGTTTCCTTCTAACAAGCCCACCCAGCTTAGCACTGTCTACCCCACGTGTGGAGAACCTCCGGCCCTCCTAATCTTGCTGAAGTATGACCTCCCATCAGCTCCAGCAAGTGTGGCCAATTGGCAGGGAGGATGGGAATGGTAGTTCAGCAACTTTTAGAGGCCAAAGGTTGATCAACACAGACCGGCAGCAGGGACTGTGGGAAGGGGCTCTGCCAGCCACACCAGGAGATGCCCATGATTCAACCTTCTGCATGCCAGGCAAGTGTTCTGCCACTGAGCTATGGTGCTGTTGTGCCCTTCTTCCTGCTGTTAGAACCCTGGCCTCTCCCGAACCTCCCACTTACTGGCTCGATGTCGTTTTCGAAGTCCTCGTCTTCTGCTCCGATGATCGCCATGGCCGACCCAGTGCGGGCACCCAGTGCCGGGTTCTGGTAAGGAAGACGCGAGACCATCTCAGTGGTAGCATCAAGAAGCCCCGCCTTGCCCTGCTTGGATCACCCATAACTTGAGGTCCCAACCAAGCACCCTGGAAACTCCACGCACTCTCAAAACAGAACTTTCTCCCCACCCACAAAACCCCTCATATACAGTGGTGCCCCGCAAGACGAACGCCTCGCAAGACGGAAAACCCGCTAGACGAAAGGGTTTTCCGTTTTGGAGGCGCTTCGCAAAACGAATTTCCCTATGGGGTTGCTTCGCAAGACGAAAAAATCGTGCGTCCCCCCGCGGGTTTTTTTCGCTTTTTTCGCCCTTTTCCTAAGCCGCTAAGTCGCTTATCAGCTGTTCCGCTGATAAGCCGCTTAACAGCTGATCGCGAAAAGCCGCTTGACAGCTGTAGCGCTAATCTGCTAAGCTGTCAATGGGCTTGCTTCGCAAGACGAAAAAACCGCTAGACGAAGAGAATCGCGCAACGGATTCTTTTCGTCTAGCGAGGCACCACTGTAACAAGAGTATTTTGTGTAGAAACTACCAATGCCGGTTGCCAATCAGCGAATCTGATTTATAAAAAAGCACTGCCCTTTCTAAAATACACAAGGGAGCCCTCCAGAGGTTGCCAGTCTCCAACTCCCACTCCCATCAGCCCTGGCAATTGGCTCTGCTAGCTGGGGATGATGGGAGTTGGAGTCCAACACTGGAGCGCCACAGGCTCCCTATCTTTGCTCTGTGGTAAAGGTAAAGGGACCCCTGACCGTTAGGTCCAGTCGTGGCCGACTCTGGGGTTGCGGAGCTCATCTCGCTTTATTGGCCGAGGGAGCCGGCGTACAGCTTCCGGGCCATGTGGCCAGCATGACTAAGCTGCTTCTGGCGAACCAGAGCAGCGCACGGAAACGCCGTTTACCTTCCCGCCAGAGCCGTACCTATTTATCTACTTGCACTTTGACATGCTTTTGAACTGCTAGGTTGGCAGAAGCAGGGACCGAGCAATAGGAACTCACCCCGTCGTGGGGATTCGAACCGCTGGCCTTCTGATCGGTAAGTCCTAGGCTCTGTGGTTTAACCCACGGTGCCACCCGCATCCCAACAATGTCCAACAATGTCTAGAGCGCTACAGGCTCCCTATCTTTGCTCTGTGGTAGGGTTCCCCAAACTTGGGTTTCCAGCAGTTTTTCGACTACAACTCCCATCATCCCTGACCACTGGTTCTGCTAGCTAGGGATGATGGGAGTTGTAGTCCAACAACTGGAGACCTAAATTTGGGAAACACTGTTTTCCTGGGAGGTGGGCAGGTTAGAAATTTGACTGTACTACCCCTCACTGTACAAAAGCCCATCTCTTTCCCATCCCCTCCCCATGCCAATCACTCACCCCATTGTATCCCTCCTCCAGCTCCATTCTGCCCCTGTGGGGCGGGTGGGGATAGGGTCCCCAGCAGCTGAGTCAAGGGGTCCAAGTGTTCAGAGTCAGCATCTACCTTTAGGGGGGGCACAGAAAAATGAAAAATTCACAAACTGGACAGTGGAGGAGAAGCACATAGATTTGGGAGTTCGGTTTATAACACATTCCCCATCCCTGCTCTAAGACCCCCATCCAATGCGCTTTCAAACCGCAAGACAATCATGGGAACTGTAGTTTGTTAAGGGCGCTGGGGAATCGTAGCTCAGGGGGGTCAAACTACAGTTCGAAGGATTCTTTGGGGGGGGGGAGTCACGTGCAGTGAACGAGCTTAAAAAACCCATGGCATGGATTTCCCCTAAATGATTGCTCTCTTTAAATAAAACCCAACTTTGCAAGGATTTGGTTTTTCAGGAAAAATACACACCCGTCCTCAGGAAGAATATGGGATATGCGGGGGGGGGGGGGAGAAGAGATGGAATGGAAAGCAAGTTGGAGCAGGGGGGAGGGCTTCATACACAGAGAGGTATTCAAGCTACCAAGGCCACCCCACCTCTCTTTCTCTCCCCCCCATTACTCAGAAATTCCTGCACTAGGTGGAGGTGAATGCTGCATGAATACTGCCTCTGTCACCTACAAAGAGGCCTCAGAGAAAAAGTCAAGCAGGAGGAAAACTCCACACCCCACAGACAGCCTGACTCATAAAGGGCACCTTTCCAAAAGGCTGGCAGTAGTGGCCAGGGAGGAGCTCGGTTTGGGGAAAAATATGGGTCAGAATCAAAACAGCACATTGCAAAACTCTTCCAAGTGCTAGGCCTGGATTGCCTTCACACACACACTATCCCAGGGTGGGGGAACAGAATAACCTGATTATTGAGGTTTCCCAGCCTGATTATTGAGGTTTAGCCCCAGATACCCATCTCTAGAGCATTGCCTATCTATTTTCCCACAGACATTATTTGTCTCTTTTTGCGGAACAGGTAAAAAAAATCCTAATGAGTGATGACTACCTTGGTGTCCCCTAGTGGTGGCACAAAGGAAAGATAAAAATAATTGCCTACAGGGTGGTTAGCACCCAATGGGGAACAGTAAGGTAAAGGTAAAGGGACCCCTGACCATTAGGTCCAGTCGCGGACGACTCTGGGGTTGTGGCGCTCATCTCGCTTTATTGGCCGAGGGAGCCGGCGTGCAGCTTCTGGGTCATGTGGCCAGCATGACTAAGCCGCTTCTGGCGAACCAGAGCAGTGCACGGAAACGCTGTTTACCTTCCCGCCGGAGCGGTAACTATTTATCTACTTGCACTTTGACGTGCTTTCGAACTGCTAGGTTGGCAGGAGCAGGGACCGAACAACGGGAGCTCACCCCATCGCGGGGATTTGAACCACCAACCTTCTGATTGGCAAGCCCCAGGCTCTGTGCTTTAACCCACAGCGCCACCCGCGTCCCTTATGGGGATCAGTACAACTTATGGGGAACAGTACAATTTAGAAGTCAGCTCCAGCACCTAAATGGACTAGATCAGGGTTTCCCAAACTTGTGTCTACAACTGTTTTTTTAAGACTATAGTTCCCATCATCCCTGACCACTGGCCCTGCTAGCTAGGGGTGATGGGAGTTGTAGTCCCAACAATAGCTGGCAGCCTAAGTTTGGGAAACCCTGGGCTAGATAGATCAGGCTTCCTCAAACTCAGCCCTTCAGATGGTTTGAGGCTACAATTCCCATCATCCCTGACCACTGGTCCTGCTAGCTAGGGATCATGGGAGATGTAGGCCAAAAACATCTGGAGGGCCGAGTTTGAGGAAGCCTGAGATAGATGATCCTCATGGTCTATTTCCAAATCTGCAATGCTATGGTTCTATGCCCCCTAGGGACCATCAACAGAATCTCTCTCTCTCTCACTTACACACACACACACACACACACACAAACATATAAAATAACCAGCTTGCAAAGCAATTTCAGGACATGTTTACAGAAGACTCATAAATGGCCGCTCTTGTAGTCAAGAAGGAATTGCTTCTTTGTGCGGTCTCCCAGAGGCTTAGCAGAAAATGCCCCCCTTTTTTTGCCCTTTGAGGCCACAAAACGGCCAGCCAGACGAAGTATAGGGAGAAGCAAGCCGGTACAACCTTCTGAGGATTAGTAGCTTTTATGGGGAGATATATATATATATATATATATATATATATATATATATATATATATGCATTACATCAAGCGTCAAGCTGCTTTAGCAGGCAAGGATTCCCAGCCATAGCTACATTTTTCTCTGACCAATGGCTCTGTGGCTTTTTGGCAACCGCAAAAGAAACAGAAATTAAAAGCAAACATCCACATTTCTCTGTCAAGCTGCACTATTGTTGAAGTTCTGCCAGTGATGTGTATGTTAAAAAAGACAGAGAAGCTTGTCTGGAAAAGGGTGACCAACCTTTCAGAGTGGACTGTGACCCAGCTTTCAGCCACGTTCTTTAATGTTTTGCGTGCTTTTAAGATACTCATGCAGAAGTGGACTCACACCAAAGAAACTGAGAGCCTATTTCAGTGCCATGGTGCCGTAAATACCTTAAATCAGGGTTTCCCAAACTTGGTTTTTGGACTACAATTCCCATCATCCCTGGACACTGGGTCCTGCAAGCTCAGGGTGATGGGAGTTGTAGTCTGAAAACACGTAGAGACCCAAGTTTGGGAAACCCTTCCTTAAATTATGGTAGGAAATCTTGAAATTTTTAGAGGGTTTTGGTGGACCACTTAAATGATTATTCTGCCTGTTGTAGCAATTGCAATGTACCGTGCTAGAGGCTGTATGATTTTAAAACTTAATTTTTTTATTGCTTCTTTCATTTCTTATGTTGTATTTTATTGTATTACAAGCTGAATTCTTTGGAGTTCGAACCATCATTCAACGGAATACAATATGAGAAACAACAGAAGCCATACAAATACAATTAAAAATCAAGGTGGATATTTAATGTGGACACACAATGGACCACCTGAATAAACCTCAAGGACCACAATTTTGGGAATGTGGCCTCTTGCCCGGAGGAGAGGTGAGAAGAAGGAAGCTTGAGGATTTGTCACCATCTAACTCCCATAACGTCCCCTCTCCTCAAACTGCCACAGGGGTCATTTATTCCCTTAAGCAAACAAGTTGCCTTTTATATTCTACTGAATATTTTCTTTTTTCAAGCGATGCTTATTGTCGTAAGAATCTTACGTAAACCACTTTGCGAGGTCTGTCCGAAAACCAGTATAGAAATACTGCAAAGAAACAAGCAAGCAAAGCCCTGCCTTAAATAAAACAAGCCATTAAACAAATTAATTATGTGAAAGAAACCACAGAACCATCAAGAGAACACATGTATTTCACACACTCAAGGGTGTGCGATGTGAAAAACCCACTTCCTTTGCTTAGCCACAAAGTTTGTTACGGCGCCCAGAGAAGTGTCAAACCGGGCCTTCGCCCGGCCCACTGCGAGAACGAGAAAGAAACACTTTGCAAAGGCATTTTGCAAAAGACAATAATAAAGGCTGAATCAGCTGAACCAAGGATTAAGGGCAGCTGCAGCCCCCGCGGACAAGTGAGGGACGAGGCAGAAATGGCAGGCGCAAGAAAACCACTGAACAAGATGGAATGGATTGCAACAAGATGGACTCCGAGGCTGCAGATGGAGGACCACGGATGCGAGGTGCTTTGAAGGATATGGGAGAGGCACAAAATGGTCCTGGCCCCTTAATATACACCCATTCCCCATCTGCCCTTGCGACGGTCGCTACCTGCAGACAAGCGGGCAAAAGATTCAGGAAGTGAGTCACACCATCGCCCTTGTCTCTGTTTCTTGAGCAACGACAAGAGTTGGGGGTGAAGACCCGCACACACCAGGACACCTGTGCCCCTCAGGGACTCCCCCTTTCCTCCGAGCCCAAAGGAGCAGCCGCATCTGCTGCAGCCGGGCTCGATAACAAAAGGAGCGGCGCAGCGTTTTTACAGAGAGAGCCGATTTCCTGCAAGAGGAAGTGATATAAGTACAGCCACCTCTCAGCGGGGTGGAAAAAAGGAGGTCAGCCCCGTCTGGGAATTGAACTCAGATAAGAAACAGTAAACTTATGATTTTACCTACAGCGGAAATATAAACTTTAATAGAAGCAGACTGTATATAAAAAGGGTGAAAACCTCTTACTTTGGATGTTCTTTGTCAGCCTGAGGATTTCTGAGAAAGCAGAAGGAGAACTTCCTTTTACCTTCGTTTATGCGGAACTGCCTAGTCAAAATTAGGAAACTTCGTACTTATTTTATTCTTTTTAGTTTTTACTAATGCCAGACGGCAGTGTGTAGGGAGAATGCTACTAAGCCCAAGCAGGAATTAATTTGGATTTGCAGATTGTATATTTTTATTTTTATTTTGAGGAGAGGAGCGGAAAAAAGACGCTGAACTACGCCCCTCCCCCTTATTTATTTTTTTGGTGTGGACTGTTAGCAAACTGGTGGATTGGTTTCTATCTTGATTTCTTTTTTGTACCTGTTCTTCTTCTTATTATTATTATTATTTTTTGGATAGTGGGATTTCAAAGGAATTAGGCCAACCAGTGGCTGAAGAACTGGTTTGATTTTTATTTGGGGGTTTTTATTAGGACACTTGAAGGCTTGTGGTGGAATTTGTGATTTTGTGTGCACTATGTTAGGAAAGCTTTGTGGCGGATGAGGCAAGAAGGCAGAAGAAGTTTAATTTTAATAATTTGAGTTTGTTTTTGGGGGGTGAATTTAACTTTGCTGTTCCTGAACAGTGGATTAGCCAAACAAGAGGTGGAAATTTTTGAATTAAGTTTTCTTGCTTCGTCCCTTTCTTTCTTTGACTGTTTAACACTGGAAGGTGACATCTAGTGGCAAAGAGTGAAAAAACATTAAAAATAGACAATGTCATGAGGGTCTGGGAGAGATATAAAGACTTAATAGAACAAAAGACTCTCACCAACTGAAGCTCTGTTGCTCAAGCCACTTGAGAAAAACGGGAAATGGCTTACATACAGTGATTTGCTAATACAGTGGTACCTTGGGTTACATACGCTTCAGGTTACATACGCTTCAGGTTACAGACTCTGCTAACTCAGAAATAGTACCTCAGGTTAAGAACTTTGCTTCAGGATGAGAACAGAAATTGTGCTCTGGCGGCACAGCCGCAGCGGGAGGCCCCATTAGCTAAAGTGGTGCTTCAGGTTAAGAACAGTTTAAGGTTAAGAACGGACCTCTGGAACGAATTAAGTACTTAACCCAAGGTACCACTGTAGATCAAGAAGGTAAATGGAAATTAAAAGAGTATGAGGAAATATAAAAGATCGTTTTCAGAGTTGGTTATATCATAGTCAATTACATGAGATATACAAAGAAGACAACAAGAAAGGATTTAGTTATACCACTTCTAGATTTCAAAAGGAAGTTATAGAAGGAAAAGTGAAGTTGCTGAAGGGTGCATATAGTATCCTGTTAAAATGGGAAACAAAAGATGAGGAGGTAAATGATCAAATGGGGACAAGATATAGGACATAATATACAATTTAAGGATTGGGAAAAACTGTGGAAAACAGATTTAAAATTTACAGATTGTGCTCTTTTGAAATAAAATTTTAAGAAAATGATGTATAGCTCGTATATAACACCAGTACAGATAGCAAAAATATATAAAACCGGGTCAAACATATGTTGGAAATTTAAAGAAAAGGAAGGCACTTTTTATCACATGCAGTGGGAATGTAGAAAAATTTTAAAAATTTGGGAGATGATATACAATGAATTGAAGAAAATGTTTAGAATGACATTTGTTTAAAAAACCAGAAGCATTTTTGTTAGGGTAGGACAAGACCTGCCAAGGATAATAAAGAATATATTTTTGTATGCAACAACAGCGGCAAGAGTCTTGATAGCACAAGGATGGAAGAATGAGGAAACCCCAACAAAAGAAAAGTGGCAAGAGAAATTGATGAACTATGCAGAGATGGCTAAACTAACATATAAACTGCGAGATAAGGACAACTGTGCCTTCAAAGAAGAATGGGAACTTTTTACAAATTATTTAAAAAGACAACAAAATGAATTGGACTCCTTGGCAGGTTATGAATAAACATACAGAAATTAATTGATTGTTGACATAGCAGATAGATAATATAAGGATTTATACAATTTTACAATATGCAGAGAATAGTATGTGTTGAAAAATCAGAGACAGGAGCTGAGGGAAGTCTTGGGGGGAGGGTTTGATGGGGAGGTGGGGGGGAAGGGAAAAAATAATTAATATGATTATGTTTTGATACTTTGATATGTCAAAATTGTTAATTTAAAGACTTTTTTAAAAAGAATGTCAGCACAGAAAAAGGCAGGAGGAACACCATTGGAGAGGAGGGGATCGAAACAAGAAAGTGAAAATAAAGGAGATATTTTTAAAATGTTTGCAGAAATAAAAAAAGGACATAAAACAGAGTGAAAAGAATTTGGAGACAAGGCTGCAGCAGATGGATAAAAAAATTGATACGACTGTTTCTGAGGGGCCAAATGAAAGAGATAACCAAAAAAAACACAAAGCTTGGAAGAAGGGATGAAGAAAACAAAGCAAGAAGAGATATGAAAAAAGAGGAAGAAAAAGTTAAAAGAGAAGTCTCAGAAACGAATAAAACACAGGAGGAGCTGTGGGACGCAATTGCTATGAATGAACTGAGGCAAAGAGAAATGAATTTGAGGTTTAGATCAGTTCCAGAATCACAAGGAGAAAATATTTTGGAAAAACTGACAACGGAAATTGCACAATGGTTAAATATGGAGGTAGAAGAATAGGCAAAAACAATACAAAATGCGTTTAGGATTAAAACGAAGACGACAAAGGCAAAAAAATTCCCAGGAGATTGCCTGATTATCTTTAAGGATAGAGAAATGAGAAATTTGATTTTGCAGAAAAATAGAGAAAAGAGACTATGTACTGATGGAATATTCACAATCATCTTTAAAGACGTGCCACTTCACTTGCTGAAAAAACGCGACCAATATAAGCCATTGACACAGATATTGAGGAAAAATGGAATTGAATTTAAATGGGAATTTCCAGAAGACGTCTCATTTTATTATAAAGAGAAGAAATTCAAATTTAAAAGTGTGGATGAAACATAAATTTTTGAGGAGATATAAAGAGTTGGGAAGAGAAGAAGCAGCAGCAGGAGAAGATACTGATAATTTGGAAGAAAAAGAAGAGGAAGAGGAAGAGGGACAGGTTTAAGAACTTTTATAGTCTTACATATTAAAAGAAACCAAAATGGAATTAAAATTATGGACCTGGAATGTGAATGGCATAAGTACTAAAAATAAAAGGAACAAAACTGAACACTTTTTGTTAAAAAAGAATTTGGATATTATTTATTTACAAGAGGCTCGTGTAGCCAGGAAACGTAGAAGAGTATTGATTAATAAAAAAATTAGGAAATGAATTTATGTCATCAGAAGTAAGAAGAGGGGAGTGGTGATGTATATAAAAAACAAATTTGAAGCTTAGCAAATCTTCAAAGATGAAGAGGGCAGGGTAACTGAAGTACAAGTCACTTGGCAAGGCGAAAAATTGATAATCGTCAGAATTTATGCACCAAATGGTAGTAAGATGGAATTTTATAAAGATTTGGAAGAAAAACTATTTGAATTTGTGGATCAAAAACTATAATAATGGGGGACATCAATGGTGTGGTGTCACTGAAAATGAATAGATCAAGAAGAAAAGAAAGATCGAAGGAAGGGAAGCTACCAAAGACATTTTTCTCTATGATAGAGAATTGTAATTTGATAGACGTTTGGAGACTGAGACACCCATTAGAAAAACAATTTACTCATTTTTCAGAACCAAATCAATCAGCTTCAAGAATAGAATATGTGTGGACATCTAGTAAGTTAAAACCTAGAGTCACAAAGATTGAAATACAACCAAAGATACATTTGGATCATAATGCAATTAAGTGTGAAATAAAAGAATTAGAGGAATAGACCTTTTGATGGAGATTAAATGAAAATTTATTGGATGACCAGAAATTAATTGAGAAAGCACAGAAGATGCTAACAGAATACTTTGTAAATAATTGTAATAAAGAAACCAATATGAATGTGCTGTGGGATGCTAGCAAAACTGTCATGCGAGGTTTCTTTATACAACAGAATAGCATCAAGAAAAAATTCAAAGAGAAAGTAAAAAAGGAAATTTTAAATCAGATAATGGAGAATGAGAAAAAGTTAATTAAAAAACCTAATGATGTTAAAATTAATCAAAACATTAAGATGCTGCAAAGCCAGTTTGCAATGATAATTAATCAAGAAGTGGAATGGAATATAAAAAGAGTGAGACAGAAGAATTTTGAATATGCAAACAAATCAGGTAAATGGCTGGCTTGGCAAATAAAAAAAAGAAAGGCCCAAAATACAATAAACAAAATATTGGATGGAAAGGAAATAGAAAATCCAAAAGAAATTAGAAAAGGATTTGTGAACTTTTATAGACAATTGTATAAAAAAAACTGGAAAAGAAGATGTAAATAGGATAGAGGAATTTTTGAAACAGAAAGGAGAGCAACAAATTCCAACAGAAAAGAGACATTGAATAAACTAATATAGATTGAAGAAATCAAGAGTGCAATAAAAGAATTAAAAAGTGGAAAGGCACCAGGACCGGATGGATTTACAGCAAAATGTTATAAAGAACTAAAGCACACCCTACTTGTACCGTTGAAAGAAGTGATGAATAATATATTAAAAGAAGGAGAATTACCAGATACATGGAAGGAAGCATATATCACATTAATACCAAAACCAGACTCTGATTTATTACAAGTGAAGAATTACAGGCCAATTTCGCTGTTAAATAATGATTATAAACTGTTTGCAAGTATATTGGCAAATAGATTGAAAAAAGTAATGAACGAAATAATATACAAGGACCAAGCAGGCATTCTCCCTGGTCGACAGATGAAAGATAATATAAGAAATATTGTGAATATAATTGAATATTTATCACATGTGGTGGGAATGTAAGAAAATGAAAAACTTCTGGGAAATGATATATAATGAGATGAAAAAGATGTTGAAATATACATTTTTTTAAAAAAACCAGAAGCATATTTACTTGGTATTGTAAGAGAGGATATTAATAGACAGGATAACAAACTGTTTTTATATGCAATAACAGCAGCAAGAGTATTATTGGCCCAGAACTGGAAACAAGAAGAATTACCGATGAAAGAAGAATGGCAGATGAAATTAATGGACTATGCAGAATTAGATAAGATGACAAGAAGGATTCAAAATCTGCAGGACCAGATTTACAGAAGATTGGAAGAAGCATATGAATTATTTGAAAAGCAATTGTAATCAACAGATTACGCTAGTAGGATTACAAGAGGTTTTGTAAGGAGGAATATATGAAATATTGCAAGGAAGATTATGAAGAAAGCTATTAGTTAGGATAATTAAAAGTAATGGTGAAATTAAGAAATGTAAATTAAGTGAAAAAGATTGGAAAATTTTCAGAAGTGATTGATAGAAGTCAAAAAATTGTATAAAATATGAAATTGTGTTAAATGATTGCTGAAAATGGTATGTTAAAAAATTAATATAAGAAGAAGAAGAAGAAGAAGAAGCCACCTCACACTCCTGCAAGTGCAGAGAAAGAGAGAGATCCACTATCTCAGCAGGCAGAAGGAGGCAGTTGTGTCACCCTTAGCGCGGGGAGGGGAGCAAATCTCATGGGTTATGGAGGCAATGCAATCGCGCGAAAAGAAGAAGAAGCGGAGGAGTTTGGATTTGATATCCCGCTTTATCACTACCCTAAGGAGTCCCAAAGCAGCTAACAATCTCCTTTTCCCTTCCTCCCCCACAACAAACACTCTGTGAGGTGAGTGGGGCTGAGAGACTTCAGAGAAGTGTAACTGGCCCAAGGTCACCCAGCAGCTGCATGTGGAGGAGCGGAGACGCGAACCCGGTTCCCCAGATTACGAGTCTACCGCTCTTAACCACTACACCACACTGGCTCTCAAAAGAGCCACTGGGTTATCTAGCGCAGCTTTCTGCTTCCAACAGGAAGTGTCGAAGTAGGAACACAGGAAGCCGCCTCGCGCCCAAGTGAAACCACTGGCCCATCTATTTCAGTATTGTCCACGCCGACAGACACGGTACGAAGTTGCAGACACAGGGGCATTCCCAGTCCTATCTGGAGATGCCAGGTTTCTAACCTTCAAGATGCCATGTAGATGCTCTATCTGCCCCCGTCACCCGATATTCAGAGCTAGGCAAAATTCACAGCATGTATTTTAAGCACCACACAACGCCATTTTGAACAGTCATGGCTTCCCTGCAAAGAATTCCTGGAGCTCCCAAGGTGCTGAGAGTTGTGTTAGGTCCATTATCCCCTGCACAGAGCTACAGTTCCCAGAACTCCCTGTGAAGAGGTACTGACTATATATAGATGGCGTATGACACCAGTGCAATTAGTAAAAATGTATAAAACCAGTTCAAATATGTGTTGGAAGTGTAAAGAAAAGGAGGGGACGTTTTACCATATGTGGTGGGATTGTAATGAAATCAAAAAGGTTTTGGGAAATGATTTACAATGAATTGAAGAAAATGTTCCATCTAACATTTGTTAAAAAACCTGAAGCATTTTTGTTAGGGATTGTAGGAAAAGAAACTGCCAAAGAAACTGCAAAATATCTTCATGTATGCGACAACGGCGGCAAGAGTCTTAATAGCACAAGGATGGAAGAATGAGGAAACCTCGACTAAAGAACTATGGCAAGAGAAGCTGATGGACTACGCAGAACTGGCAAAACTGACACATAAACTACGGGACAAGGATAACTGTGACTTTAAAGATGAATGGGAACCTTTCACAAAGTAGTTAAAGAAACAACAAAATGCATTGGGCTCCTTGGCAGGTTTTGAATAAACACTCACAAACCTTTTATTAACAATATTCAGTTAGACAATATTCAGTTAGACAAACTAAGGATCTATACAATTTTGTAACATGCAGAGACCCCTTCATGGATCACTGCCTTGCCGTGGCGAAGGGGCTTGAAGAACTCAGAGAAGCTATGAACTACGCCGAGCAGGGCACACAAGATGAACAGGTCATAGTGGAGAGTTTTGACCAAACGTGATCCACCTGGAGGAGGAACCGGCAAGCCACTCCAGTATCCTTGCCAAGAAAACTCCATGGACAAAGACAACAGGCATATAAAAGTTATGACGCTGGAAGATGAGCCCCTCAGGTCGGAAGGCGTCCAACATGCTACTGGGGAAGAGCGGAGGGCAAGTACAAGTAGATCCAGAGCTGATGAAGCGGCTGGGCCAAAGCCGAAAGGACGCTCAGTTGCGGATATGCCTGGAAGCGAAAGGAAAGTCCAATGCTGTAAAGAAAAATATTGCATAGGAACCTGGAATGTAAGAACCATGAACCTAGGTAAGTTGGAGGTGGTCAAAAATGAGATGGCAAGAATAAATATTGACATCCTGGGCATCAGTGAACTAAAATGGACGGGAATGGGCGAATTCAGTTCGGATGACCATCACATCTACTACTGTGGGCAAGAAACTCGTAAAAGAAATGGAGTGGCCCTCATAGTCAACAAAAGAGTGGCGAAAGCTGTACTGGGATGCAATCTCAAAAATGATAGAATGATCTCGATACGAATCCAAGGCAGACCTTTTAACATCACAGTAATCCAAGTTTATGCACCAACTACTGATGCTGAAGAAACTGAAATTGACCAATTCTATGAAGACTTACAACACCTTATAGAAGTGACACCAAAGAAGGATGTTCTTCTCATTATAGGGGATTGGAATGCTAAAGTAGGGAGGCAAGAGATAAAAGGAACAACTGGCAAGTTTGGCCTTGGAGATCAAAACGAAGCAGGGCAAAGGCTAATAGAGTTCTGTCAAGAGAACAAGCTGGTCATCACAAACACGCTTTTCCAACAACACAAGAGACGACTCTACACATGGACATCACCAAATGGGCAGTATCGAAATCAGATTGATTATATTCTCTGCAGCCAAAGATGGAGAAGCTCTATACAGTCAGCAAAAACAAGACCTGGAGCTGACTGTGGCTCAGATCATCAGCTTCTTATAGCAAAATTCAAGCTTAAACTGAAGAAAGTAGGAAAAACCACTGGGCCGGTAAGATACAATCTAAGTCAAATCCCTTATGAATACACAGTGGAAGTGACGAACAGGTTTAAGGATTTAGATTTGGTGGACAGAGTGCCTGAAGAACTATGGATGGAGGCTCGTAACATCGTACAGGAGGCAGCAACGAAAACCATCCCAATGAAAAGGAAATGCAAGAAAGCAAAGTGGCTGTCCAACGAGGCCTTACAAATAGCGGAGGAGAGAAGGCAAGCAAAATGCGAGGGAGATAGTGAAAGATACAGGAAATTGAATGCAGATTTCCAAAGAATAGCAAGGAGAGACAAGAAGGCCTTCTTAAACGAGCAATGCAAACAAATAGAGGAAAACAACAGAATGGGAAGAACCAGAGATCTGTTCAAGAAAATTGGAGATATGAAAGGAACATTTCGTACAAAGATTACCATAATAAAGGACAAAAGTGGTAATGACCTAACAGAAGCAGAAGACATCAAGAAGAGGTGGCAAGAATACACAGAGGAATTATACCAGAAAGATATGGATGTCTCGTACACCCCAGGTAGTGTGGTTGCTGACCTTGAGCCAGACATCCTGGAAAGTGAAGTCAAATGGGCCTTAGAAAGCATTGCAAATAACAAGGCCAGTGGAAGTGATGGTATTCCAGCTGAACTATTTAAAATTTTAAAAGATGATGCTGTTAAGGTGCTACACTCAATATGCCAGCAAATTTGGAAAACTCAGCAGTGGCCAGAAGATTGGAGAAGATCAGTCTACATCCCAATCCCAAAGAAGGGCAGTGCCAAAGAATGCTCCAACTACCGCACAATTGCACTCATTTCACACGCTAGCAAGGTTATGCTTAAAATTCTACAAGGAAGGCTCAAACAGTATGTGGATCGAGAACTCCCAGAAGTGCAAGCTGGATTTAGAAGAGGCAGAGGAACCAGAGACCAAATTGCAAACATGCGCTGGATTATGGAGAAAGCTAGAGAGTTCCAGAAAGACATCTACTTCTGCTTCATTGACTATGCAAAAGCCTTTGACTGTGTCGACCACAGCAAACTATGGCAAGTTCTTAAAGAAATGGGAGTGCCTGATCACCTCATCTGTCTCCTGAGAAATCTCTATGTGGGACAAGAAGCTACAGTTAGAACTGGATATGGAACAACTGATTGGTTCAAAATTGGGAAAGGAGTACGACAAGGCTGTATTTTATCTCCCTGCTTATTTAATTTATATGCAGAATACATCATGCGAAAGGCTGGGCTGGATGAATCCCAAACTGGAATTAAGATTGCCGGAAGAAATATCAACAACCTCAGATATGCAGATGACACAACCTTGATGGCAGAAAGTGAGGAGGAATTAAAAAACCTTTTAATGAGGGTGAAAGAGGAGAGCGCAAAATATGGTCTGAGGCTCAACATCAAAAAAACGAAGATCATGGCCACTGGTCCCATCACCTCCTGGCAAATAGAAGGGGAAGAAATGGAGGCAGTGAGAGATTTTACTTTCTTGGGCTCCATGATCACTGCAGATGGTGACAGCAGCCACAAAATTAAAAGACGCCTGCTTCTTGGGAGAAGGGCAATGACAGGCCTAGACAGCATCTTGAGAAGTAGAGACGTCACCTTGCCAACAAAGGTCCGTATAGTTAAAGCCATGGTTTTCCCAGTAGTGATGTATGGAAGTGAGAGCTGGACCGTAAAGAAGGCTGATCGCCGAAGAATTGATGCTTTTGAATTATGGTGCTGGAGAAGACTCTTGAGAGTCCCATGGACTGCAAGAAGATCAAACGCATCCATTCTTAAGGAAATCAGCCCTGAGTGCTCACTGGAAGGACAGATCGTGAAGCTGAGGCTCCAGTACTTTGGCCACCTCATGAGAAGAGAAGACTCCCTGGAGAAGACACTGATGCTGGGAAAGATGGAGGGCTCAAGGAGAAGGGGGCGACAGAGGACGAGATGGTTGGACAGTGTTCTCGAAGCTACAAACATGAGTCTGACCAAACTGCGGGAGGCAGTGGAAGACAGGAGTGCCTGGCGTGCTCTGGTCCATGGGGTCACGAAGAGTCGGACACGACTAAACGACTAAACAACAACAACAACAACATGCAGAGAACAACACTTGCAGATAAACCACAGAGTGGAACGGAGGGAAGTCGGGGCGGGCGGGCGAGGGGAGGGTGGGTTACTTTATGGGGAGGGGGAAATGGGGGGGAATCAAGGATGATATGTTATATGACAAAATGTTTTGTTGAAATTCCTAATACAAAAATATTTTTTTTAAAAAGAGGTATTGACTATAAACCGTTGCAAACATTGTAGCTCTGTGAACGGAACAGCGGGTCTCCTTTAAATAGCCATGGCTCCCACCCAAAGAATTCTGGGAGCTGTAGTTTGTTAAAGGTGCTGAGAGCTGTTAGGAGACCCCCCCCCCCATTCCCCTCAGAGAGTTCCTAGCATGGGTAACAATAAATCCCTCTTCAGGGGAAAATATGAGAATTGCGGGTCTGTAAGGAGAATGGTCCGTATAGTTAAAGCCATGGTTTTCCCAGTAGTGATGTGTGGAAGTGAGAGCTGGACCATCAAGAAGGCTGATCGCCGAAGAATGGATGCTTTTGAATTCTGGTGCTGGAGGAGACTCTTGAGAGTCCCATGGACTGCAAGAAGATCAAACCTATCCATTCTTAAGGAAATCAGCCCTGAGTGCTCACTGGAAGGACAGATCCTGAAGCTGAGGCTCCAATACTCTGGCCACCTCATGAGAAGAGAAAAGACCCTGATGTTGGGAAAGATGGAGGGCACAAGGAAAAGGGGACGGCAGAGGACGAGATGGCTGGACAGTGTTCTCGAAGCTACTAACGTGAGTTTGACCAGACTGCGGGAGGCAGTGGAAGACAGGAGTGCCTGGTGTGCTCTGGTCCAGGGGGTCACGAAGAGTCAGACACGACTAAACAACAAGGGGAATGGGGGCATCCTAATGACTCTCTGCACCCTTAACAAACAACAGCTCCCAGAATTCTTTGGGAGGAAGCCATGATTGTTTGAAGTAGTATCAAAGCACTTTATACGAATGGCGCTTTGCTGCCTTTGAATATGAAGGTTTCCTCATTGCCTTTCACAGGTTTGTCCTCTTTGAATTTGGTTGGTATCTTGTGTGTTTTCCAAAGTTATGTACATACGCTGGCTTTCTGGCGGTGAATGCCACAGGCCAGAACTGGGGTGCCAGTGGCCTTATCTGACTACCACTCCCATCACCCCCTGCTCACTGGCCATGCTAGCTGGGGCTGATGGGAAACAGAGTCCAGCAACAGCTGGAAGTCCAGGAAAGGCTGGCTTAAATGACTTTGCCTACGTTGATTTTGCACTGCGCAAAGATTCCCCAATTGTTTTAGTAGTCTCAGCTCCACACTCCTGGTTATACCAGCCCACACGCCTCTCTCTCAACCCCCTCTCAGTTGCAGCATGGATCTGGTTCCCAGCTCCAGGCTCCGCTGATGTCCCCCCAGTCCCAAGACACAACCTTCCTCGCAGTCTTCTGAGAATTGCTGGAACAGTCACTCCTCCTGCTGTGATATCCTGCCCCCTTGGCACCCCCTGAGATTCCTCTCCCAGCTGTTTAGCAGAGGCATGGGGGAGAAGGAGGAGAAGGCCTAAGATCTCATCAGACTGAGGAATCTTTTTGGACAGGGGGGACGGAAAGGGTTCCTGCGTACAAAGTTTGTGTTCTGCAAAGCATGTCTTCATCCATGTTGCCTTCATGTTAACATTAGTGCTGTGCTTGTCGTCTCCACCTCACCAAAAAAACCCACAAAACCCCCACAATGCATCTTGCTCTGATCTTTTCAAAGATGTGCAAATCAGCATAGGCTTTCGTACCGTTTCTAGAATCCCACACAATATCCTCTTCTACAGTCATCTAAGTTACTAATCATAGTATCATCACCATCAATCTATGAACTGCCTTCTAAAACACTGTCTGAAGGCGATTTACATATAGGAAACAGGTTTATTTAAAAAAAACAACACCAAATACATTTAGAAGATGACTAAAACCCTAAGAAATGGACACTTGTGATCAAGGCCCATTTATCCGGCTGAGAAAACCTGTCAGAAAACAAAAATAACTCCAATTGTTTCCCCAAAATGCAGATAGTGGGTCCCGGTTATCTCTCAGCAGAAATGTTATTTCACACAGAACAGGGTCAGCTGCACACTAAAATACCCACATCATGAGAAACCCTCCGACAGGCCACAGGAATCTGCTGGGGGCATAAGTGGGTGGCCTTCACTGCATCTTCTGGGAGCAAATTTCAAGTTTAAGTATGCACTGTGTGAAGGCACCTGGTTGACTGTGGTGAGAACCAAGAGGGACCACTGAGCAGCATTTGGGAGAAAGGTGGAGTATTCTTACATATTTTATGTATTCTTATAAGTTTTAAGGTTTCCTTTCTGAGTTCTCACCACCCCACAAGCACTTTGCATAATTTCTGAAGCTCTGCTCCAGATGTGGACATCTCCGAGAAGTGGGGGCTTCTTGGTTGCAGAGCTAACACCATAAAACAGACTCCTTAGGAAAGCCTGCTCAGCACCAACACTAAATGTTTTTAGATGGGTTGAGGGAAGCTGGTAGTTTCGTGGGTTAGAGCAGGGATGGAGCGTGGCCAATGGTCAGAGGTGATGGAAGATGTAGTTCAACAACATCTGATGCCCCACTGCATACAGAAGATCCACACCATCTCCAGCAGGGAGATATTCCCTGCCTGTAATGATGAAGAACCGCAGCCAGCCGGTGTAGACAATATTTACTTATTAAATGTGATCTAGATGGACCAATGGTCTGACTCAGTAGAAGACAGCTCCCTATGTTCCTCTCAGCATTCGAAATTAGCCAGGTACCAGAGGCATTTTGCACCTGGCTAACGGTCACTTGCAACCCAGTAAAGATTTCTGGAGGGGGGGCAGGGGGCACCGGACGTCTCCACCCTCTGGAGTTGCCTGCCTGGAGATCCATGGATCCATCCTGTTTTCACACACTAGCAACACATCCTGTAGAATTCTATCCGTTCTATTTTATCTGCACAATCAGAGCACAATTTCAAGAACCAAAAAGTAGTACAGTGGTACCTCTGGATGCGAACGGGATCCATTCCGGAGCCCCGTTCACATCCTGAAGCTAACGTAACACACGACTGTGCGTCTGCGCATGTTGGTGCTTCCGCGCACGCGCGTGACGTCATTTTGAGCATCTGCACATGCAGCGAAACCCGGAAGTAACACCGCAGAGCGCAACCCGAAAATATTCATCCCGAAGCTACTTCAACCCGGGGTATGACTGTATTGAAAAATATAACTTTTGAGCTGCTTGGCCCCAAAATGGCAACTAGGCATTCTGTTTTGGCGACTGTAACCCTGGTTTAAGGAGCCATTTGGCACCTAGCTAATATATCTGGGTTTCTAACACTGGTTCCTATTCAAACAGGAGTTTTGTTTTCCCCCCAAGAGGTCGTCACAGCTTTTCTTTCCTACATGAGCCTCCATTTTGTTGTTTTGTCTGGTTCAGCCTTCCCAACCAGGACTCCCAACCATCTTGAAGGCACCAGATTGGCACAATCAGGCCTGCTTATACAGTCCCATTTTCCATTAGTATTTTCTACATTGTTTTGGTATAGCTATGGCTTTATTGTTCTAAGCCGCTCTGATTTCTGTCTGAAAAAGAGTGGCGTGAGACAGAGGGAAAGAAAACCACACAAAAACAGTCCAATAAGCAATGAGAGTAACAACACTAGGGTCACTTCCTGCGATCCTCTGAGCACATGGCAGGCACATGCAAAGCCGCCCCTGTTGTTTTCCAGTTGTTTCAGCCTGTGGGGTGCCCCGCAGCACCAGACACGAAGATTTGGTTTTGGGGCCCACTACAGCGAGCCCTCCAAAAAAACCCCCAAACACACAACATTTGCTGGTTTGTGCCACACATGGCATCCTGTGCATAGACTGAACATGAACTAGCATGCCTCTGTTGAGAGCAGGCCATGAGCCAACGCAGGCAAAGCGATTTCCTGCTGCAATCACACAGGCTTGTCATTAACCGTCAGTTGAACTTGCTCCTTTGTCCTTCTCGCATTTCCCTCGGTTGTCTGCTTCAACTGTCAGAATTTTAACTGGAAGCTCCTTGGGGCAGGGAGTGCCGCCGCAGTGCACATTTAAAGCAGTATTCTGCGAAGTGCAGTTTGTCAGAAACACCTTGTTCTTCACACAGAGCTACAATATCCAGAGCGGGTAAGCGATCAATCCATCTTCCCAGGGAAGTCTGGGAATTGTAGCTCTGTGAGCGGGGTGGAAACGGTCTTTCAACATCTGAAATGGAGGGTGGGGACGAAAGTGGGGGTGCAATGCACAAAACACACTAAATTGCCACCTTCCACTCACAAACACAGGATCCTTTCAAAAATGCAACCCCTTCGTCCTGGTGCACACACACAACAGCATCCTTTTGAGTAAAACAGTGACGAGTTGTCCTAAGAATAATTTTGGGTACCGCTCTTTCAAGCTAGGCATAGTCTGCTGCCCCCACGACCAGTCGCCAGCAGCAACACATGAACCAACCCATGGGGAACTAGTTGAACATATGTGGAGAGCAGCAGCTTTGCACACTGTAGTGGGGAACAGATTCACACTATTGGCTGCAGGGATATTCATTCCATGCCAAGCAAACAGCACGGAACACACTGAGGGGTCCTTTACGAAGCAAAACGAAATGAAGGGATCCTTTAACTCGTGGGTAGGGAAACTAAGGCTCAGGGGCCGGATCCGGCCCAGCTGCCTTCTAGAACCGGCCCACGGACGGTCCGGAAATCAGCGTGTTTTTACATGAGTAGAATGTGTCCTTTTCTTTAAAATGCATCTCTGGGTTCTTTGTGGGGCCTGCCTGGTGTTTTTACATGAAAGAATGTGTGCTTTTATTTAAAATGCATCTCTTTGTGGGGAATAGGAATTCGTTCTTTTTTCAAAATATAGTCCGGCCCCCCACAAGGTCTGACGGACAGTGGACCAGGCCCCTGTTGAAAAAGTTTGCTGACCCCTCCTTAACTGGTAGGGTGATGATGGAGGAGGAGGAGGAGGAGGAGGAAAAAGATGGGGCAGAGAGGGGGCTTTTGGAGCCTGCTGAGAAACCTCTCCAAGGCAGCAGCCTAACCCCTTCTCCCCCCCCCCCAAACCACCAGGCCCCTGGCATGCGCTCTGCAACTGACCTCACAGGCTCAAGATGCCTCTCTGGCTAGCAAAAAATGTCTGGCATGCAAAAGCTGCGGTCCCAGGGCAGCTGGAGCGATGAGAGGCTAGAGGTGGCAAGGGGAGGAGGGATCAACATGCCTCTAGAGTGGGTAGGCAACCAGTTCCCAGTTCAGTTCCAGGTAAAGCTGGCTGTTGTGCCCCCGAATGCCAAAAACAAAAGGTATGCGGCTTCTTAGGAATTCAGCTGCAGGGAAATATTTCCCATATTTCAAACACTATCGCTTCAAGGGAGGCGGGTCTTGATTTTATTCTTATTTACCTCCCTAATTCCAGTTCTAGGTCACAGGAAATGGACTGGATCAGGAATAGATAAAAAATAGATTTGCCCCCAGATATGTGTGTTTCATATATGAATAGATGGAATGGGTGTGTGTGGGTGCCAAGCCATGCTGCTTTCGGTCTGAAGTCAGCGTTGCCCACACTAGCCTTAGCCAACTTGGTGCCCTTCAAATATTTTGGACTACAACTCACATCAGTCCCAGCTGCCGGTCCCTGCTGGCATGGAAAGCACTTGCTCCAACAATGGACTATGGACTTTCCTTTAATGGTGGTTGTAAACACGCAGAGGTTGTTTTTTTTAATGCACAAAAAAACAGCGCAGCCCTTTTCCTGCAAAATGCTCAAGCGGCACACACTCCCATTACACAAAGCATTCCCTATTTTTAGAAAACAAACAAACGCTCTTCCCCAACCCACACACACACCAAAAAGAGTTTCTACACCTACATCAAAACACTAATAGCTCATCTATTATTATTAAATTCATTGCCCTTCCTCCACCAGCGGGCACCAGGGCGGGGTAACAATAATTTGATACCGAAAATTTAAAAACAATTAAAACAGGCACAGGAAGAGGCTGGGCCCTGAAGACACACCTCTTGGGTGTCAAAGGACAGCGTAATGATGGCCTTAAAAATCCCATCTATGAAACAAACCACCCCTTCGAAACACAGCCTCCATGGGTCACAGAGCAAGGATGGGAAAGCTATAGTCTTCTAGAAGTCGTTGGACTACAAATCCCATCAGCCTTGGTCACTGCAGATTGATGACTCTCATGGTGCCTTCTGACTCATAGAATCATAGAATCATAGAATCATAGAATCATAGAGTTGGAAGAGACCACAAGGGCCATCGAGTCCAACCCCCTGCCAAGCAGGAAACACCATCAGAGCACTCCTGACATATGGTTGTCAAGCCTCTGCTTAAAGACCTCCAAAGAAGGAGACTCCACCACACTCCTTGGCAGCAAATTCCACTGTCAAACAGCTCTTACTGTCAGGAAGTTCTTCCTAATGTTTAGGTGGAATCTTCTTTCTTGTAGTTTGGATCCATTGCTCCGTGTCCGCTTCTCTGGAGCAGCAGAAAACAACCTTTCTCCCTCCTCTATGTGACATCCTTTTATATATTTGAACATGGCTATCATATCACCCCTTAACCTCCTCTTCTCCAGGCTAAACATGCCCAGCTCCCTTAGCCGTTCCTCATAAGGCATCGTTTCCAGGCCTTTGACCATTTTGGTTGCCCTCCTCTGGACACGTTCCAGTTTGTCAATGTCCTTCTTGAACTGTGGTGCCCAGAACTGGACACAGTACTCCAGGTGAGGTCTGACCAGAGCAGAATACAGTGGCACTATTACTTCCCTTGATCTAGATGCTATACTCCTATTGATGCAGCCCAGAATTGCATTGGCTTTTTTAGCTGCCGCGTCACACTGTTGGCTCATGTCAAGTTTGTGGTCAACCAAGACTCCTAGATCCTTTTCACATGTAGTGCTCTCAAGCCAGGTGTCACCCATCTTGTATTTGTGCCTCTCATTTTTTTTGCCCAAGTGCAATACTTTACATTTCTCCCTGTTAAAACTCTATGAGGCTATGAATAAATAGTCCCCAAAATGTGTGTTTAGGTAAAAGGTGGTGCCTGGGTCTGGAAAGGGAGAAGACACCTGCTGTAAAACCAGCCTGAAAAAGAGGGGAGGAAAGAGGGGAGGACAGTGCCAGGGAAATCTTTGTCAACCTGGTGCCCTTGGGGATGATGGGAGTCGTAGTCCTACATCTGGAGGGAGGGTGCCAGGTTTGTGAAGGCTGTGTGAGGGCCTTTTAGCCTTAAACACAAAACCATGTTTCTAATTCCGGAAAGCCATATCAATACCACACGCCACATAAAACACGCCATAAAACACACCCTACTAACAGGCCTTCCTCTCCAATCCCATTTTCCATCTCTCTAAAACCTAAAATCCATCCTTTTGGATATTCCTTTTTAGGGACAAAATCATTTGAATGTCAGCCACCCTCCCACCCTGCTAACATAATACAAACTTTCAATGCATCCTTGTCCATCTTAAGATTATCCCTTCCTCTCTTGAACCTACGTATTTTTGCTTTTATATCCTCATGTCTTATCCGAGGAGCTGAAATACGTGGTTCCCCCACTCTTCCTCATTTAATCTTCACAACAACCCTGCGAGATAGGTTAGGCTGCCAGGCAGTGACAGGCCCAAGGTCACCCAGCCAGGGATTTGAACCCTGGTCCAACACTCTTAACCTCTTTTTACTTTCAGTTTCAATTCAATTAATTTGAGCTCCAGTTCCAGGTGCTAGCCTTAGCTCCCCCAGCCACTTTCTGCCACGGAATAATCTAAGGGCTGCCACACATCCTGTGGTCAAAGTCCAGGCTCAATCCTGGAATAACCACAGCCAAGAGTTACCCGGAGCATGTGCAGAATACAGTTACCTCCAAAAGAAAAGAAAAACTCCAGGAATCCACGTCTCTTCCAGCGCCGATTTAAGGGAATGGGCTCTAAGGTTACCCAGTGACGGGAGGGAAATATACTTGGCACCTAACTCGGATCACTCCGCTTCGCTTCGCCCGCTTATTGACTACTCCTCCATATTTTCCAGGGGCACAGCCCTGGAAAAACACGTCGCGAGGGTGGCGTTTTCACGAGGCTGGCCACGAACACCAGAGCCTGCTCCCACGCGAGACGCGATTCCGCCTGCAACCCACTTACTCGGGAGTAGTAAGCCCCGTTTGAATCCAACTGGGCGCCTGCTCCCGAGTGTAAACAGGCACCGACAGGACAGGGGCTTGCGCTGCAACGCCCCAAAAACTCCCAGCTCTTAAAATCTTCTTTTTTTGTTTGTTTGGAACGAGCAAAGCGCTAAGAACGCTTCGAACCGGAAGCGTCCCCTTTCTGTCCACACGGACCCCCTCCCCCTTCGATCCGAATCGACGCCGTGCACACGCGCGCAGCACCTTGGAGCTCCTCACCTGGATCGAACTTGAGTTTGGCTCCCGCTGCCTCCCGACGCAAGGCCCCGGCGGGGTTTCCTGTTGCAGAGGGCGGCTTGTGGGGAGGGGCTGGCCGGGGAAGTGGGGCGGTGTGGAGGGGGGAGCAGGAAGCCGCTCGTAGCTTTCTGGATCCCGCCCCGCCGGTCTCCTCCTCCTCCTTCCCGCAGCGCCTCCCCTTTCTGGGTTTCTCGGCGGCGCCTCCTCCTCTTCCGACGCCGGCTGGCCTCTTTGTGCTGGAATGCCGCGCGCGCAGCTTGCAGGTAGACGGGGGTCGGGTGGATGCACGTGTGAACGCGCTGGGTGAAGGGTCGGAGGCTGCAAGGCAGGGGTACGAACGCGATTCTCACCTGTTTCTCGGGCTGGGATGGCCGCATAAGGAAATCGAAACAGACCTCTAGCCCACCCGTGTTCACTCAGAAGTAGACCCAATCAGTTACATAGACAGTGGAGCATCGAAACCGCGCAAGCGGGATCCTGAGCACGTGCACCGAAAAGCAAGCTCCGTTCAGCTCAGCGGGACATTGGCTGCGCAATCCTAAAGCCACTTACCTGGACTCGACGGGATTTGTTTCACTGAGTAGTAGGCATGTTGTAGGATTGCATCGTCATCGTTTGTACGCCGCCTTTCCAAGGAAAGAACCATGCCCAAAGCGGCTCACAGCAAAGGAAACAAGAATACCTCTAAAAAACGACCATACAATTTCATAATAGCGTCAATAAAACAGCAGTGTTAAGTATGAAGGCAGTGTGGCATAGTCGTTAGAGTGTTGGGCTGGAATATGGGAGAACAGGGTTCAAATCCTCATTCAGCCAGGAAGCTGGCTGGGTGACCTTGGATTCAGTCATTGTTTCTCAGCCTCACCTACCTCACAGGGTCGTTGAGAGGATAAAATGGGGAGGAGGAGAACCACTATGCCACTTTGAGGTTCTTGGAAGAAAGGCTGTGAAGTAGCTCACCAGGAAGTGCTGACAGCAGAAATTTCTCCATCTTTGCTTGGAAGCAGATCTGCAATCCTAAACACACCTAAAGCCCATTGATTTCAGCAGTCATATGCCAGAACTGGTGCTGTTGTAAAGGAAAATGAAGACCCGGGCTCTGCTATTAGGCTTATAAATGTGGGCTGCAATCCTGCGCATACCTACCGCAGCCTATTGAACACTGTGGGAGTTACTTCTGAGTAAATCTGCGTAGCCACTGTGAGAACAGGATACTGGACTACACGGGCCATTGGCCTGATCCAGCCGTCTTTTCTTAAATTATTAGATTAGGATTGTATTTATGGCGGGCGGGGGAAGTCGATTCAGTTCGAATTTAAAGTTGAATCTTCCAAATTCACATGAAAGAAAGGAGGAAGCCATCCTTTGGAACAGTGCAGTTATCCGAATTTTACGATGCAGCTTGCTAACCAACAAGTGCGCATATATATATATAGCCTCGTATATAAGGGGAAAGTGGGCATAAAAATGAATACATTAGTGAAAATAATATATGCTATTTATTTTCTGCCCTGCTCAGTGGTAGGATCATAGCTCAGTGGTAATAGCATCTGCCTAGCATACAGGGGAAGCAGTTTTTACCCTGGTTGGCAACTCAAGCCAAACTTTTGAATGATATTAAATAATTGCAACAACAAAAAGCAAGACTGCAAACAACAACAAAACTAAATGCAGGGTGCTGAACATTCATAGACTGCAGGCATCAAGCGTGGATGTCAAAATGAAGCTTGGAATCGTAACATCATGGAATTGTACCATTGGAAGGTACCCCGAGGGGCACCTAGTCCAACCCCCTTGGCCATCTTGTGACTCACTTGTCACCATCCAGTGAAACTGGCTGGCAATAGGAAGTCGTTTTTCACACAGCTCATAATCGGTCTGTGGGATTCCCTGCCACAAGATGTGATTATGCACACTGGCTTAAAGGTAAAGGGACCCCTGACCATTAGGTCCAGTCGTGACCGACTCTAGGGTTGCAGCGCTCATCTCGCTTTATTGGCTGAGGGAGCCGGCGTACAACTTCCGGGTCATGTGGCCAGCATGACTAAGCTGCTTCTGGCGAACCAGAGCAGCGCATGGAAACGCCGTTTACCTTCCCGCCGGAGTGGTATCTATTTATCTACTTGCACTTGGCATGCTTTTAAACTGCTAGGTTGGCAGGAGCAGGGACCGAGCAACAGGAGCTCACCCCGTGGCGGGGATTCGAACCGCTGACCTTCTGATCGACAAGTCCTAGGCTCTGTGGTTTAACCCACAGCGCCACCGGCGTCCCGTGTCCACTGGCTTAGGTTGTTTTAAAAGGATATTAGACAAAATGCAGGTGGAGAAGAAGGAATTTCATAAAAAACACTTTTCTCCAGCGGTTTCCAGGAAGTCCAAATTGGCATATTCCTTCCTACAGTGGTGTTAGAGAAGTCTTATTAGCTGCTGTTCACCATTAACAGCTGGATGAAACCTCCGTATTCAGAGGCACTATGCTACTGAAAAACGTAAGAGGAGCCATTCTGGATCAGACAAAAGTTTATCAAGCCCAGCATTCTGTTTCCACAGCGGTCAACAAGAACCCCAGAATCAGGAAGTGAGCAAAATAGTAGCAACTTGTATTCAGAGGCATAGTAGTGCCTCTGGCAGCAGAGACAGTATGCAGGCATCATCATAGAAGTCACAGAGTTGGAACGGACCTCGAGGGTCATACAGTTCAACCCCCTGCAATACAGGATGTGAGTTGTAATTACCGTATTTTTTGCTCTATAAGACTCACTTTTTCCCTCTTAAAAAGTAAAGGGAAATGTGTGTGCGTCTTATGGAGCGAATGCAGGCTGCACAGCTATCCCAGAAGCCAGAACAGCAAGAGAGATCGCTGCTTTCGCTGCGCAGCGATCCCTCTTGCTGTTCTGGCTTCTGAGATTCAGAATATTTTTTTTCTTGTTTTCCTCCTCCAAAAACAAGGCGCGTCTTATGGTCTGGTGCGTCTTATAGAGCGAAAAATATGGTAATCCACAGGGAGCAGTCAAATATAACATTCCTTGTTTTCCTAGAGTGGATATGCAAGGGGATGTTGGTCCAGCCAGTCAAACTTCCTGTTACACCTGGCTGGAGCATCCTTCCTTGCATGTGACTAGTGGGTGGGCGTGGCTTTTCCAGACCTGGTAAAAGGCCAAGGCACACTGCCACACACACTCTCTTTGACTCCTTTCGACTTTCCTGCATCATCTAGACTGCTAGCCAGCAGTCTCCCTAGGTTATCTCCCATACGGGGTAAACCTGTTTGTATATGTTTGTAACTTTAAGCCTGAAGCCTGCCTTCAGGGATCATCACACTGTGCTCTGCCTGATCATAAGTAAAACTACTTTTTGTTACTTAGGAATAAGAATGTGTGTCTTTTTTCTTTTAGGAGGGGTTTAAAAGGGTTCTTACCAGGAACATACAATTCAATCTGCCTCAGAGGTTCTAAAGGGACGCGGGTGGTGCTGTGGGTTAAACCACTGAGCCTAGGGCTTGCAACTGTTCTAGATGTGCATTGCCCATCTCTGTGTCTTGTGCATTGGACGACCCTGGGTTCCAGCGTTCTCATGGGCACCTGCTTGCTCCCTGTGAGAACAGCATGCTGGACTGCATAATCCACTGGCCTGATCCAGCAACAGACGTTTTTCTCTGTCCTTGGCATTATGCTGCTTTGCGCTTTCTCCACTGTGAAAATTTAAACATTTCTGCCAGGCACCTTTTTTTGGATAAACGAAAAGTCCTAGATGTTGCAACCTCTTTCCATAGGAGAGTTGTTCCACCCCCTTGAACAATCTGGTTCCCGTTTCCTAAAACCTTCGTGTTCAGTCTTCTCTGAATTGTAATCCATTTCCCAACTGGCTTCTTCCAACTGTCCACATCCAAAGTGGCCACTGCTGATTCCACAAAACTTTTGCACTGCTGATTCCACAAAAGAATTAAAAATCCTTTTTTTTTAAATAATCCTTTCCATTCCCATTTGGCCAATGCCGCCCTGCTATTTTACCCAGTTATTTATACATTTAGTCTGGCTCAGAAATGTACTTCAGATGTACTTCAACAGGAAGGTGAGCTCTGCCACATACACAAAGTAGTATCTAAAACCATTCTGTGGAAATATAAGGTAAAGGTAAAGGAACCCCTGACCATTAGGTCCAGTCGTGACCGACTCTGGGGTTGCGGTCCTCATCTCGCTTTGTGGCCGAGGGAGCCGGCATACAGCTTCCGGGGCATGTGGCCAGCATGATTAAACCACTTCTGGTGAATCAGAGCAGCGCACGGAAACGCCGTTTACCTTCCCACCGGAGTGGTACCTATTTATCTACTTGCACTTTGACGTGCTTTCAAACTGCTAGGTTGGCAGGAGCAGGGACCGAGCAATGGGAGCTCACCCCGTCGCGGGGATTCGAATCGCTGACCTTCTGATCAGCAAGTCCTAGGCTCTGTGATTTAACCCACAGCGCCACCCGCGTCCCTATGGAATTATATTTGTGCCCAAATGTTGATTCCTACCTCCCTTGTTTAAAAACAAAGAATCAACTTATTTTGGCCATAATGTGTTGTGAATTGAATGTAAATCAAAGTGTTGTGTATCAGTTTGAAACTTTAGGTCTTTTTTTCAGATGGTGTTGGATTCATTTATCTTTCTTATTTCAAGAGATGTTGAATCACACGTGGAAGACAGTGAAAAGATATTTAAAAAGCCATAAATAGTGGTGTAGGCAATTTTCCTGGCAGGCAATTGTGGAATATCTTTTTTTGTATGCAATAGGGCTCATCTTCCTGAGCATTCTGATATGATATGCTTTTGTTGCAATAAAGTGTGAGATTAAACCATAGATAGAGTGGTCTATTGTGCAGAATACAGTTTTAGTAGTAGTAGGTTCCCTCTGCTGGTGAAATGTGGGCATTACACAGTCTGATCAAGTTTCATCCTAAACCCTCAAATCATATACTTGTAGAATTGGAGGGGATCCCAAAGGTCATCTAGCCCAACCCCCTGCAATGCAGGAATCACAGCTAAAGAATCTCTGACAGACAGCCATTCAACCTGTGTTTAAAAACCTCCAAGGAAGGAGAGCCCACCACCTTCCAAGTTTTCCACAGTCGACAGCTCGTACCAACACAAAGTTCTTCCTAATTTTGTCTGAATCCCCTTGGTTGTAATTTGAATCAACTGGTTTGGGTCCTTCCCTCTGGAGCAGCAGAAAACAAGCTTGCTCCATCTTCCATGTGACAGCCCTTCAGATATTTTGTATCCCTCTTGGATAGTCAAAGCAAAATTTGTTACAGTTTTGTTTGTACAGAAATCCATTTAGGATCACAGATCCAGTTGTCCAGATTAAAAGCAACTGTCTACCTGCCAGGTCCATCTGGTACGCAGGCTGAGACCCTACCTGCTTGCACACTGTCTCACCAGAGTGGTGCATGCTCTGGTTATCTCCCGCTTAGACTACTGCAATGTGCTCTACGTGGGGCTACCTTTGAAGGTGACTCAGAAACTACAACTAATCCAGAAAGAAGCAGCTAGACTGGTTATTGGGAGTGGCTGCTGAGATCATATAACATCGGTCCTGAAAGACCTACATTGGCTCCCAGTACGTTTCTGAGAATAATTCGAATAATTCAAGTTGTTGGTGCTGACCTCGGCCCAGTACACCTGAAGGAGCATCTCCACCCCATCGTTCTACCTGGACATCGAGGTCCAGTGCTGAGGGCCTTCTGGCAGTTCCCTCACTGCGAGAAGTCAGGTTACAGGGAACCAGGTAGTGGCACTTGCCCTGTGGAATGCCCTCCCTTCAGATGTCAAGGAAATAAACAACTATCTGACTTTTAGAAAACATCTGAAGGCAGCCCTGTATTGGGAATACATGACAACCTATTTCATAATACAGTGGTACCTTGGTTTACGAACTTAATCCGTTCCGGAAGTGCATTCTTAAACCAAAGCATTCTTAAACCAAGGCATGCTTTCCCATAGCAGCGGGGGACTCAATTTACAAACGGAACACACTCAACATGTTCTGCTTCCAAGGCAAAGTTCACAAACCAAAACACCTCCTTCCAGGTACGTACCTTGGTTTAAGAACAGCTTAGTTTATTAACAACTTGGATTAAGAACGCGGCAAACCTGGAAGGAGGTGTTTTGGTTTGTGAACTTTGCCTTGGAAGCAGAACATGTTGAGTGTGTTGACTGTACAGTGACTGTACATGTTGACTGTACAGTGGTACCTTGGGTTAAGTACTTAATTCGTTCCGGAGGTCTGTTCTTAACCTGAAACTGTTCTTAACCTGAAGCACCACTTTAGCTAATTGGGCCTCCTGCTGCCACCGCACGATTTCTGTTCTCATCCTGAAGCAAAATTTTTAACCCGAGGTACTATTTCTGGGTTATCGGAGTCTGTAACCTGAAGCATATGTAACCTGAAGCGTATGTAACCCGAGGTACCACTGTACTTTCTTTCCATTTTTGTAGAAGATTCAGCCACCTGGTGCCGGCACTATTCAGAGTAGACACACTGAAACTGGTCAACACGGCTCAGCTAGCTCTATCAATTTTAGTGTGGGGCTTCTGTGAGTTCTATGCAACCTATTGCTTTGTGATTCATCCTCAGGGGTCCTGCCATATGCCCTGAGCGATGTCCCACCCAGAAATAGCAATCCTGGGTTTTGGTCCCTTGCCTCTGTTTGCTAGCTCTGACCTTCCATGGCGATACACAAGGACTCCTTTTGTTGCTTCTTGCCATGTTGCAGTCATAGCTACCCTCCTCTCCCCCTTGTTCTTCTGACAAGATGAATTTAGTGACCCAGTTTAGTCGTTTGCATGGTATTTGCATTATTTTATCACATGCACACCCCTGTCTACAGAAAGGAGAGGAAATGTGTGGCAGAGGCTGGAAGAGGCAAAAAGGGAACCTTGAACGTCACATTCAAATATACTTATCAGGCCTGCAAATTTTTCGAGTGTTGCTAGAGTTGGCAAGGGGGGTGGGGTGGGGTAGTGGATTCATCTGGCAGCCAAATTGTTAACATGGTGAGCCACCCACCTGTCAATTACCTGGCATCATACTGACATCAGATGATCTATTTTTATCTGTGCTGCTTGAAATCAAACCAAGCAGGCCAAAGGCGCAACTCAGAAAGTGGCAACCATCAGCTGATCGTTGGGTCTGTCAAAGCCCCGGGCACTGTATCCCGCAAGCCACAACAGCCACCTGATTGTCGAAGTTCACAAAGCCCTGTGCGCGGCACTTTGCAGGATCTGGCAGTTGTCTGATTCCCAGAACTCAGCTGAACAGCACTGTCTGAAAACTCCTTTTCAGTGTGGTGTAGTGGTTAAGAGCAGTAGATTCGTAATCCGGGGAACCAGGTTCGCGTCTCTGCTCCTCCACATGCAGCTGCTGGGTGATCTTGGGCCAGTCACACTTCTCTGAAGTCTCTCAGCCTCACTCACCTCACAGAGTGTTTGTTGTGGGGGAGGAAGGGAAAGGAGAATGTTAGCCGCTTTGGGACTCCTGAAGGGGAGTGATAAAGCGGGATATCAAATCCAAACTCTTCTTCTTCATCATCTGAAGGGCTGTCACATGGAAGATGGAGCAAGCTTGTTTTCTGCTGCTCCAGAGGGAAGCACCCAAACCAGTTGATTCATATTACAACCAAGGGGATTCAGACTAAACATTAGGAAGAACTTTCTGTTGGTATGAGCTGTTGACAGCGGAAAGCTTGGAAGGTGGTGGGCTCTCCTTCTTTGGAGGTTTTTAAACACAGGTTGAATGGCTGTCTGTCAGAGATTCTTTAGCTGTGATTCCTGCATTGCACTGAGATACCACTTTAAGAGCCAGTGTGGTGTAGTGGTTAAGAGCAGTGGACTTGTAATCTGGTGAACCGGGTTCGATTCCCCACTCCTCCACATGCAGCTGCTGGGTGACCTTGGGCTAGTCACACTTTGAAGTCTCTCAGCCCCACTCACCTCACAGAGTGTTTGTTGTGGGGGAGGAAGGGAAAGGAGAATGTTAGCCGCTTTGTTTTGTTTTTTATAAGATATTTATTGAAGTTTTACAAAAACAAAAGTTTACAAAAATAAAACAAAAAGTCGTATAGTAAAAAAGGATACAAAAAGATACATAAAAGGAAGAAAAAGAAAAAGAAAAATACAGAATTCAAAAAACAAATAAATACAAAAAGAGTTAAAAGCAAAATGTTTATGACTTTAAACTCATTTAACTTGTTTCCTTGACTCCCTCACACCTCCCCTTTTTGTATTCTCATTTAAATAATCAAATCAGCAAATCCTTACCCTCTTTCATTTATCTTAACTCTATATCTTAACATATTATAACTCTATATTTTCATACATTTATCAATTCATTTTTGCATATTATTAACTTTTGTTGCTAATGCCACTTATTTCCAATCGAAACATCATTTTAACATTCATTAATTTTACAATATTTCTGAAGATAGTCTTTAAATTTCTTCCAGTCTTCCTCCACCACCTCTTCTCCCAAGTCTCGGATTCTGCCAGTCATTTCTGCCAATTCCATATAGTCCATCACCTTCATCTGCCACTCTTCCAGGGTGGGTAGCTCTTGTGTCTTCCAATACTTTGCAATAAGTATTCTTGCTGCTGTTGTTGCATACATAAAGAAAGTTCTAGAATGTTAGCCGCTTTGGGACTCCTGAAGGGGAGTGATAAAGCGGGGTATCAAATCCAAACTCTTCTTCTTCTTCTTCTTACCTGCCCTACACCTGACACCAGGTGGGTGTAGCTTGGCCAAATTGGTCTTGTGGGCCAGACAGGTTGGCATGATAGGCCTAAGGCTTCCTGCTGCTGATCTAAAGGAACGATTTGTATGGGCAGTTCTACAAGGGGAAGTTCTTTTGCGTAGTCATGGTGAGGGGATAATCCAGGGGTCAGCAAACTTTTTCAGCAGGGGGCCAGTCCACTGTCCCTCAGACCTTGTGGGGGACCAGACTATGTGGGGAGGGGATGAACAAATTCCTATGCCCCACGAATAACCCAGAGATGCATTTTAAATAAAAGGACACATACTACTCATGTAAAAACACACTGATTCCCAGACCATCTGTGAGCCAGATTTAGAAGGCGATTGCGCCAGATCCAGCCCCCAGGACTTAGTTTGCCTACCTGTCAGGGAACTGCCATCAGAACTAGAGGAGGAGGAGGCGAGGCTCCACAGCGATGCTGGAGAGGGGCCAAGCAGGGAGAGAGGCAGGTCTCCTGTTGGGGAAGAAAATCAGCGCAACACCAGGGATAGAGGGGGGCCAATGGGGGGAAGCGGAGAGCAGGCTCCGGGACTCTTCACTGGACACCAGCGGGGAGAGCACAGGTCCTCCGCTACCCACGCCCTCCCTGCGCAGAAGACTTCCGCGCAGGGAGAGTAGGAGGAGACTGGGCGTCAAACAACTTTTATGTTGGAAAAGGTTTAAGAAACGCCCACTGACAGATTCTGCCAGCGACTGAACAGCCACAGAGTGGATGGCTGTCCAGCGAGAAATGGTTTAACCAGCCAACCTAGCCCAGAGCGGCGGCAACTTACGCACAAGCAACCCCTAAAGCCATCACACTACCCATGGGATAATCACTATAGTTGTGTCAAACTAAGCTTTACATAGAATAGTCCCATTGAAATTAATGGAGCTAACTTTGTAATATAATCATAGAATTGTAGAGTTGGAAGGAACCCTGATGTAGCCCTCTTGTCTGATGTATTTTTAGGAATTTTATCAGGTAGAGATTGGAAACAAAACAGGCAGGCTGTTGATTATTTAGTTTTGCAGCTGCCATGAATATGGCTTCCGCTGTTTCCCTTTAAACTGGTAAATTCGGGTTTCTATTTTGTCTCTTTGGGGTGTGCCCTTTAAAATCATTGCTAGCACAGATTGCCAAAAGTGCTGTGTTTCATATTTCAGCTTTCAAAAAGAGTCCAGCCTCTGTGTCTTGTCTCTAACCCAGGGGTTCCCAAGCTTCCCCCTGCCCTCCCCTGGACTACTTGAAAACTGCTAAGGGTTAATGATATTTCTTCCTGCTGTATCTGTAATAATGTGCTGTGCTAGATGCTGTATATATTTTAATTATATCCGTATTGCTTTGTTTTTTTCCTTACATACTGTATTTTATTGTATTAAAATTTGAGTTTTATAGTATTCATATTGTTATGTGGCAAAATACAACAGAAAGCACAAATGCAGCAATAGAAATATAATTAAAAGTCAATATGAATATTCAGTACAATGGATGTGCCATCTGGCTTGAAGCTCATAGAGGACTGGCGGTCTGCAGACCATAGTTCGGGTACCACTGCTCTAGTATACAAGAATGTAGATGTCATTTTAAAAAGTCAAAACTTTACCATGAAATTAAAATAACAGTCCAGGAAAAGATAGAAAGTACAACAAAATAACAGCAAGGGAGAAAACAAAAACTATACAAGACCAAAAAACCCACACCTGGGTTCACAGCCATTGGTACATAAAGTATATGCCCAAGAGGGTACACAACAAATTAGATATTACAACAAAAACTGTCCTGATATTAAACAAATGAATACCAGATAAAGCCACATTTCATTGGGACTTGCCAGTCATGATACAGTATACTTGTCATATAAATAACAAATGACAGCAAAGTCCATAGGTTTAAGTGCCCCTAAGATATCCTTAATTTATGAGTCAATTTTTTCAGGAAGAAGGATAAACATTCCTTTATTAAACAGAATATTTAAACTAAAACTCGTGGGCTCCTTCGAGCAGCTACTAACAGAAAAAGTATAAGCAGTCTGTATTTGACGTATCAAAAATTGATAAAAGGCACGATCTGTGGTATAAAGGCACTGGTGTACACCTATTGTTCAGAAATATCCCTCATCGCCTCTTCCCAAGATTTATGTATAGTGGATGCTCGGGTTGCGAACATGCTCTGTGCAGGAGGCACGTTCACAACCCGCAACCCACGCATCAGCGCACATGCGGGTTGCGATTCGTTCCAGTACTTCCAGGTTCGGAATGGTGCGCAACCCGAAATCCCACAACCCAAAGCGTCTGTAACCCAAGGTATGACTGTACAGTGTTACCTCTGGTTATGTACTTAATTCGTTCTGGAGGTCCGTTCTTAACCTGAAGCACCACTTTAGCTAATGGGGCCTCCTGCTGCAGCTGTGCCGCTGCCGCCACACAATTTCTGTTCTCAGCCTGAAGCAAAGTTCTTAACCTGAGGTACTATTTCTGGGTTAGCGGAGTCTGTAACCTGAAGCGTATGTAACCCAAGGTACTACTGTACATGTTTACATGACCACCACATGTGCCAATACATTTCTTTTTTGTTACATCCCCTCCAATGCAAAGGGTAACCAACCCCAGTTAGATTTGTTCTTCTTGTGTTCTGATGCCCTTACAGAAGCAGAGGGGCACCAATAAACCATCGCCTCTGCTCTCCTCAGAATCACAAGACACTCTGCTACACCCTCCAAATTAAAAATACATTTCTAGTGAAAACTGAAGCTTCAGTGCACAGCCAGAAAATAAAGGGGGGGAGGGAAGCCCTCATAAGTTTAGTTGGGTGGAGCTACGAAGCAACCAGCCGCATCTCCTGGTGTCTGCTGAAAAGAGGGTTGGGGGAAATAAGCTCGTGAGCAAAAACAACGCCAAGTCCATCAGACTCAGCTGCAAGTAGTATGCAAGTCTAGGACCGTCGTGGCTAAGAACAAGTAGCTCCGAGGAAGTGATAAAGATAGCAGGATGAAAGGTGGTCCAAATCAGCTGTATTTCCTGGTTCTACTGAGTCTCTTTACAGGTAAGCACTCACTGGAGACCTTTTGGGCTGGCGGTTCTTAACAGGTTTGGAGATCTTTGGAACTGGGCTGGCATAGGGAAGGCAATGACAATGCACAGGGCTTTGGTAGCAGTCTGATATGCAGCAGTTTGACAGGTGAATTGTGTTCCTCCTTGCCAGGGGTGCAGGAAAATCACCTGATTCATTTGTGCCAGGTTCAAAGCAGAGGTCACAGGCACTAAAGGTATCTGTAATTCTAAAGGATTAGACGGTGCATCCTTCTGCATGTTTTACTCAGAAGCAGAGATGGGCAGTTTTGTTTCTCATTTTTTCCTGTCTTCAGTTCAGTTCTACATGAAAATTCACCAGACCCCATGAAAGTTCATGAGGTTTTAGTGCGAATTTCTCCCAGCATACGTATTTTTGTAGGCAATTTTGCCTCGTATGCACATTTTTTGCAAAGCTATTTTCACAAAGATAATGCATTTTACATGCTATTTTCAGTAATGTGCAGATTTTTATGCACACTTTGCATGCATTTTTGTACACATTGCTTAGCTGCAGAGCTGCACTGCAACATTCGGAGAGGTGTGAATTTTGAAGGCCGGCTGTTTCGTTTTGCATATTGTTTCTGAAAGTGTGAATTAGGTAGGTTTGCCTTCAAGTGCAAATTGAATTTAATCCCCCCATCCCTACTCAGAAGCCCCATTGAGTTCATTAGCTGTGTATAGCAGGGATAGGCAGCCATATAAATATTTAGGGTCCCTGGCCGTTAAATGTCCAACATCACCTGGAGGCAACCACATTGGCTAGCTGTGGGGTATAGAGTTGCGGCATAAAATGTGAGCTCTGTGGCTGAATTTAGAAGAGGCATTTTTTTTAAAATGTCTATCCCGCCCTTTCTTCCAAAGGAATCCAAAGTGGAAGACAATAAGGCTTTGTAAAATAAAATAAAGAAAAGCATTCATAAACGTTGATTATACCTAAGCACCTTAAGAACATCCAAAAACATTTCAAAACAATCACAGCTAATAATTTCCAGGGATGCTGGGAACAGTCCCTTCAGCCATCAAATATCTGGGTGAACCAATAATGTTTTTACACTTCCCATTGCCTGCAATGATTTTCTGCTTTTGTTTAAAAGCAATAAAAATACTTGACCAAAACAACAACAACCCTAGGCGAAGAGGAATGTTTTAAAATTCGTCTCAGATGTTAATAATGAGGGAGAGAAATGTACCTTACCAGAGAGGTCACTCCTCAAATGGGGAACCACCACTGAAAAGGCCCTGCCTTGAACCTGATGGTGCCATAGGTTACAGAGCAAAGCTTCATCAGAGGCCAATTTTAGTAGTGAGGCTGTAAATTAAAAAATAAATTAAATTTAAAGATTAAAAATTTAGGTAGGTAGTCATATTGGTCTGATGCAGTCAAAATAAAATAATACACACACACACACACACACACACACACACATATATATATATATATATATATATATATGTCAGCTGACAACCTTAACTATAACCTACCATGTTTTCTTAGGATAGAGGGGTCCTTATTCATAGAATAGGATGGTGGTTCTTTGTTTTGAAACACTTTTAATCAACTGACTTTTGGTATACGCACCAGTGTCACTTGTGGTATTTTCCATCAATAAAGGGATCCATTGTTCAATTGTCTTGTACCACCATCAGGGTCAAGTAGACTCAAATTAAAGTAGATGGGGTGAGGAAATGAATAACTTCCAATCTTATGCATGCCTACTCATCGGTAAGCCCTATTAAGTTCAATGGGGCTTGCTCCTAGGTAAGTGGGTAAGAAGAGCCAGCTGGGTCACGCCAATAGTGTGTCTGCTAGCATCCTGTTCTCACAATCACATAGCTGTCAACTTTCCCCTTTTTTTGCGAGGAATCCTATTCGGAATAAGGGAATTTCTCTTTAAAAAAGGGAAACATTGACAGCTATGCAATCGCCAACCAGATGCCCATGAGAAGCCTACAAGTGAGACCTGAGCCAAACAACACTCTCCCTTTCTCCCTTTCCTACAGTTTCCAGAAAGGGGTTTCCAAAGCATACTGCGTTCAGCAGTGGAGGCAAGGCATAGCCATCTAGGTTGGTAGCTGTAGACAGCCTTCCCCCAGTCTAATCCTCTTTTAAAAGCTGTCCAAGAGAGAGAGCCCCTGTCTCAAATTCTCGAGAGCCACTGCCTGTTATTGCAAACCAGAAGTCTGGAGTCTTCCAGCTGTTTGTTGTTGTTTGTTGTTTAGTCGTTTAGTCGTGTCCGACTCTTCGTGACCCCATGGACCACAGCACGCCAGGCACTCCTGTCCTCCACTACCTCCCGCAGTTTGGTCAAACTCATGCTGGTAACCTCGAAAACACTATCCAACCATCTCATCCTCTGTCGCCCCCTTCTCCTTGTGCCCTCCATCTTTCCCAGCATCAGTGTCTTCTCCAGGGAGTCCTCTCTTCTCATGAGGTGGCCAAAGTACTGGAGCCTCAGCTTCACGATCTGTCCTTCCAGTGAGCACTCAGGGCTGATTTCATTAAGAATGGATGCGTTTGATCTTCTTGCAGTCCATGGGACTCTCAAGAGTCTTCTCCAGCACCATAATTCAAAAGCATCAATTCTTCTGCGATCAGCCTTCTTTATGGTTCAGCTCTCACTTCCATACATCACTACTGGGAAAACCATAGCTTTAACTATACGGACCTTTGTTGGCAAGGTGACGTCTCTACTTCTCAAGATGCTGTCTAGGCCTGTCATTGCCCTTCTCCCAAGAAGCATGCGTCTTTTAATTTCGTGGCTGCTGTCACCATCTGCAGTGATCATGGAGCCCAAGAAAGTAAAATCTCTCACTGCCTCCATTTCTTCCCCTTCTATTTGCCAGGAGGTGATGGGACCAGTGGCCATGATCTTCGTTTTTTTGATGTTGAGCCTCAGACCATATTTTGCGCTCTCCTCTTTCACCCTCATTACTGAATATCAATGCCCATCATCTCCAGCCAGCACAGCCAATAGCCAAAGGTTCCCCACACCTGGTGTGAGACAAAACTGAGCTATGTAGACCAATGGTATGACCTGACCCCCATTCACACCAGACATTGAAAGCACTGAGATACCAATTTAAATAGTCATGGCTTCCCCCAAAGAATTATGGGAGCTGTCATGAGATAAGGGTGCCATTCCCCTCCCAGATCTACAAGTCTCAGAACTGTAGCTCTGTGAGAGGACTAGGGGCCTCCTAACAATTCTCATCACCCTTAAGAAACTGCAGATCCCGGAATTCATTGTGGGGAGCCATGACTGTGGTACAATAGTGCTTTCAATGTATACAGGCCCTCCAACTGTTCCTATTTTCCAGGGGGTAGTCCTGGATTTACAGAAGCCATCCCATTTTCTGACTTGATCCTGGAATGCCCCGCTTTTCCTTGTTGTTGTTGTTTAGTCGTTTAGTCGTGTCCAACTCTTTGTGACCCCCTGGACCAGAGCACGCCAGGCACTCCTGTCTTCCACTGCCTCCCACAGTTTGATCAAACTCATGCTGGTAGCTTTGAGAACACTGTCCCACCATCTCGTCCTCTGTCGTCCCCTTCTCCTTGTGCCCTCCATCTTTCCCAGCATCAGGGTCTTTTCCAGGGAGTCTTATCTTCTCATGAGGTGGCGAAAGTATTTGAGCCTCAGCTTCAGGATCTGTCCTTCCAGTGAGCACTCAGGGCTGATTTCCTTCAGAATGGAGAGGTTTGATCTTCTTGCAGTCCATGGGACTCTCAAGAGTCTCCTCCAGCACCATAATTCAAAAGCATCAATTCTTCGGCGATCAGCCTTCTTTATGGTCCAGCTCTCACTTCCACACATCGCTACTGGGAAAACCATAGCTTTAACTATACCGACCATTCTCCTTACAGACCTGCAATTCTCAAAATTTCCCATGAAGAGGGATTTATTGTTACACCATGCTAGGAACTCTCTGAGTGGAATGGGGGGGGGTCTTCCTCAGCACCTTTAACAAACTACAGCTCCCAGAATTCTTGGGGTGGGAGCCATGGCTATTTAAAGGAGACCCACTGTTCCGTTCACAGAGCTTTAACTATACGGACCTTTGTTGGCAAGGTGATGTCTCTGCTTTCCCTATTTTCATCAGGGAAATGTTGGAGGATATGTGTATGTTCCTAACTCCTTTTCGCGGGCTAGCAGCTTTTTATATATTTACCTGTCCTACAAACCTCCTGCCCATTTTTGTCAGACTCTGCTAGACCCAGAGGTAACCACAGCCTATTTTAGAATGATCCCCAGGAGAGGAAGAGCCTGTCATGTAAGGTTCCACTCCACCCTACAAGGCCCACTTACCTGCAAAGTTCCCTTTTTGAAAATAAAATTTAAAAAAACTTATCTTCTGTTTCCTGTCAACAGGGGCAGGAAAAGGGAACTAAAACCAGCATGGTACCCTTGAGAGATGGCCGGGGAGGGGGTGTCATCATGAAGTGGAGATGTGGTTCAGTGAAAGGGAAGGAACAGGGGAGTGAAAATTACACAGCTTGTTACTGGAACGGCAATTCAAAATGGGGGTGGGTGGTTGAGTGCTGCCCCCCCTTTTTGTTCTTAACAAACCCAGTAAGCTTGGATGCCATGCAGAAATTCAGCAGGTGACACATCAGGAAAATGGTCACCTGCTAAATATGTAGGCTTCTGTAAAAACACAGGGGCCATTTTCCTGTCAGTGACAGGACACTCTCTGCTTTTCCACGACGTCCGGGCAAAAGTCTGATCTGCTAAAATTATAATAGATTTTACATGGTGTCCTTCATGTAACCACAATTAAATTAAAGATTGTATTATGTGTATTCTGCTTTTCTGGTAACAATGTTGAGCTCAAATCAGCTCATAATAATGATGATGAAGATGATGATGATAGTGATAATAATTAAAAATTAGCAAACATTACAATCATAAATGCAATCCCATATAAATAAGGCAAAAATGAGCAAATTCTATACAAACTCATAATGATTCAATGACAGCCCTTAGCATCAGGTAGGTAGCCGTGTTGATCTGACACAATATCTATCTTTCATCTATCTATCTTTCTATCTTTCTATCTTTCTATCTTTCTATCATCTATCTATCTATCTCCAGTAGCACCTTAGAGACAAACTAAGTTTGTTCTGGGTATAAGCTTTCATGTGCATGCACACTTCTTCAGATACACTGAAACCAGCCCTTAGCAGTTATTTTCTTTTTCCTTTTTCCTTTTTCCTATTATTAACACTGTTTTAAAAGTACTGTACAGAACAATCCATTCCTCATCTCATACAGGAGACAAGCGGAGTCTAAAGTAATATAAACAAAACAAAACAAAAACATTAACTGGTCAGTACAACCCATCAAGAAGTACCCAAATTCAAGCCCACAATGTTCAAAGCAACCGTAAAGTTTTGTATGCTGCTGGGATATGTCTTTGTAGTCCATCTTTGCTTGCATAAGAAACAAAACAGTGTCAATCTGACTCAAATGGATCTTTAAATTTCATTCCTTTAGCCAAACATAGATTTTAAATCAATTTTTCCACCAAAGCATCTGGCCAAACCATCTTATAACTGAGCCTCTTGGGTTTGCTGATCAGAAGGTTGGCAGTTCGAATCCCCAGGACAAAGTGAGCTCCTGTTGCTCTGTCCCAGCTCCTGCCAACTTAGCAGTTCAAAAGCCCGCCAGTGCAAGTATATAAATAGGTACTGCTGCGGCGGGAAGGTAAACGGTGTTTCCGTGCGCTCTGGTTTCCATCACGGTGTTCCATTGCGCCAGAAGTGGTTTAGTCATGTTGGCCACATGACTCGGAAAGCTGTCTGTGGACAAACGCCGGCTCCCTCAGCCTGAAAGCAAGATGAGCACCTCAACCCCATAGTCGCCCTTGACTGGACTTAACCATCCAGGGGTCCTTTACCTTTACCTTACCCATACCAGTTAGCTAACACGGCATCCTTTAGGAGGTCCTTCCAATACTGAGCAACAGCTGGCTGGGCAGCTGCAAGAAGATAGCCAATTCGAGGTTTTAAGTGACAAACCCCATTCTTCTGAAACATGTTTAACAGGACTAAAGACTGCTGTCCAGTCATTTTACTAATTTCTGAAAAGATCACAGTCCAAAACCGGAACTCTTTTTTACAAGCCCCCCACATATGCTGGAAAGATGTGTGTCTCTTAGTTCTGGTCCTACGGCTGCATTTACCTGAACACACTGTAGGTTCACAATCAACTTGTGGCAGGATCTTTTCAGTGGTGGTTCCCCATTTATGGAATGCCCTTTGTAGTGAGAGGTATCCATCTCCATCAATCGATAAAAATAAACCTTGACTTATGGTGGCATGTAAATGCAACCATTTAATCAAGACTGTTCGAAGTTAGCAGCTAGAAACTGCCTTACTTTGAGCCCAAACACTGGTTTGTCTAGGTCAGGGCTGGGGAACCTTTGGCCATCCCTGCTTCCACTAGACCACAACTCCCATCATCCCTGCCCATTGGCCATGCTTGCAGGGGCTGACGGGAGTTGGAGTCCAACAAGCACCTGGTGGGCCAAAAGGTCCTTCACTCCTGGTTCCAGGTCAGCTCTGTGTCCACAGATGTATTCTATGATTGGTTTGTGGTTTTGTTGACATCCTATGTAAAAGTAAAGAGGATTCATCAGGATCAATGTTTTCATGGTGACAACAAGCAGATCTGAGATTTTTACCATGCAGCGTAAGCTTTAATTTAATGGAGTGTTAGGTGGGGTACCACAACTAATGTGGCTGGAGCAACAAGTAATATATTATTACTACTATTGTTGTCGTTGTTGTTTAGTCATTTAGTCATGTCCAACTCTCTGTGACCTCATGGACCAGAGCATGCCAGGCACTCCTGTCTTCCGCTGCCTCCCGCAGTTTGGTCAAACTCATGCTGGTAGCTTCAAGAACACTGTCCAACCATCTTGTCCTCTGTTGTCCCCTTCTCCTTGTGCCCTTCATCTTTCCCAACATCAGGGTCTTTTCCAGGGAGTCTTCTCTTCTCATTCGGTGGCAAAAGTATTGGAACCTCAACTTCAGGATCTGTCCTTCCAGTGAGCACTCAGGGCTGATTTCCTTCAGAATGGATAGGTTTGATCTTCTTGCAGTCCATGGGACTCTCAAGAGTCTCCTCCAGCACCATAATTCAAAAGCATCAATTCTTTGGCAATCAGCCTTATTTATGGTCCAGCTATAGTTATTATTAGCAAATTTAATTCTACTAGATCAGACCTTTACCCAGGCCCCATAGAAAAGTAAAGTGTGTGCGCACACATTCTCATTTTCTCTCTGTCTTGGGGCAGGAGGAGGGTAACCCAAATATTTGGTGACCTGATGGTCTCTTGACATATTCCCAACCCCACTTGTAGCTAAGTCTTCAAAGATGTTGGAAAGAGAGAATGAATTCCCAGATACACCACTGTGTTGTATTTTAAATAAGTAGGCCTGAGAATATGACTCCCTTCTACAGCTTAAGGTATGTTGGAACTAGCTCTCTTTAGTTCTGTTTGCAAACTCATTTCAAGCCACTGCTTTTGTTGTTGTTTAGTCATTTAGTTGTGTCCGATTCTTCGTGACCCCATGGACCAAAGCACGCCAGGCACTCCTGTCTTCCACTGCCCCCCCGCAGTTTGGTCAGACTCATGTTTCATGTTTGTAGATTCGAGCCACTGCTACTCACCTAATAAAATCCTTTTTGACTCATGACTTCAGTATATGCCCATACGTTAACATCTGTTTATGCCCTCATCTGTGCTCTTCTGTCTTCATAGAAGCGATCCCAGAGATCTGTGGATGAAAGGCACACACACATTTTAATAAAAAATAATAGTACATGGAGTGAGAGCATTTTTGATCGTGACAGCCCATTTGTGGAACTCCTTCTCCAGTGGATATCGATGCTGGCATCCTTTAGGTGCTATGCAAAGACCCTAAAAAGATAAATATTCCAGGCTTTTAAAACTTCTAAAATATTTCAGAGGAGGGAGGGAGGGAGGGAGGGAGGGAGGGAGGAAGGAAGATGGAGACCAGTGTTGCCCATGGCACACCTGACCCAGGGTACCATAGCACACTGGTTGAAAACCACTGCCCTAAATGAAACAAAAGGAGATTTCCACATAAAAAGAAAGAAAGGAAGATGGTTCTTTCTACAGCTTGAAGACATCAAAACTTTTCCCTTCTCCCTTCTCCAGGTTATGCTTGTGGGAACCAGACCACAGTTGACAAGTCCATTTCACCATCAGACACACTAAATGCCAGCAGCTCTGGAACAACAGAAGCCACTCTGTCCCCTACGACTGAGAAAAAACACCCCAAAACAGCCCCCCTGCCTACACCAGTGGGCTATGTGTCCATGACAGTGGAGGCTGGACGCCCCTCTTACATAACCACCGAAGGGTCTTCTGCCACTCTGGAGTGCAAGTTCAAGGCCCCCAGTGGGGCCAAAGTCATTTGGAAAAAGACTTGCTCCTCCAACTGCAGTGAAAGCTTTGCTGTCAACGAGACTGACACCCGGAAGATCACGGAAGACATTTCTCAAGGGTTGTCAATGCTCAGCTTCCATTCAGTCCAAAGGGAAGACACAGCCATGTACTATTGCTGTGTGTCTGCTCCATCGGCCGGCCAACGCCAGTCTTGTGGCACGTACCTCTGGGTCCGGAGTGAGTATGAACCTTGTGACTCCATAGGGTTGGGGTGGTATCTGTAAAGCTGGGGTGGGTAAGTCTGTGGGTATGTTTTTAACACTTGGTTGGGAGCCGCCCAGAGTGGCTGGGGAAACTCAGCCAGATGGGCAGGGTATAAATAATATATTATTATTATTATTATTATTATTATTATTATTATTATTATTATTATCATTATTATTAGTCATGGCTGTTATGTACTGAAGTTCTCACCCTGGGCCAGCAGGGGGATACTGTAGATAGTTTTCACTCAGGTCCACATATGCAAATAAGGAATTGAAAGTGACGTTCAGTGATTGGATAGTTACAGAAAGTTGTTACTGTTGCTTTGTAGTGGACATCTATATAAGCAGGTTGGCTGAACCCTTCAATCAGTTCTGTTCTGGCCTGCGAATAAACAAGAGCTGTTTGAAGAATTGCTGTGTCGTCTGATATGTTCACTCACAACTTAACAATGGCACACTTAATCATGACCAAAAATACCCACACACCTCCCCTTGTGTGGCAATTAGGCTTAGTAGTTAGTGAGAGAACCCCCCCCCACACACACACACAATGCTTATTGCCATGCCTTTGGGGGGTGCAATTCTCATTGGAACTGTGATTGGAGAAAGCAGAGATAACGCCCTGTAGTCTGTGATCCTAACTAAAATCGCTCCCCCACCACCACCAAAAATGGGCAACAATTAGACTTAGGGGGAAAGCGCCCATTGGTGCCAATGGGATTTCTACACACACACACACACACACACACACACACAAACAAGCTGTCTCGGGATCAGCAGGCAAGCTGAGGGAAGGGTGTACAGTGGTACCTCGGGTTACATACGCTTCAGGTTACATACGCTTCAGGTTACGGACTCCACTAACCCAGAAATATTACCTCGGGTTAAGAACTTTGCTTAAGGATGAGAACAGAAATTGTGCAGTGGCGGTGCAGCAGCAGCTGGAGGCCCCATTAGTTAAAGTGGTGCTTCAGGTTAAGAACAGTTTCAGGTTAAGAACGGACCTCCAGAACGAATTAAGTACTTAACCTGAGGTAGGTAAAGGTAAAGGTACCCCTGCCCGTACGGGCCAGTCTTGACAGACTCTAGGGTTGTGCGCCCATCTCACTCTATAGGCCGGGGGCCAGCGCTGTCCGCAGACACTTCCGGGTCACGTGGCCAGCGTGACAAGCTGCATCTGGCGAGCCAGCGCAGCACACGGAACGCCGTTTACCTTCCCGCTGGTAAGCGGTCCCTATTTATCTACTTGCACCCGAGGGTGCTTTCGAACTGCTAGGTTGGCAGGCGCTGGGACCAGACGACGGGAGCGCACCCCGCCGCGGGGATTCGAACCACCGACCTTTCGATCGGCAAGCCCTAGGCGCTGAGGCTTTTACCCACAGCGCCACCCGCGTCCCTAACCTGAGGTACCACTGTATAAAAAATCCTCTAAGGACAGCTTTGCTGGCATCCCAAACGATCTTTATGACATTCTCCTTATTTAAATTGAAATCAAAAAATTCTTTTAAAGTCTTCATTTTATGGATCAATGGTCTAGTTAGACAGTAAAATTCGTGTTAAATTGCTGTTTTAGGGGGGGTTTTCATCGTCTGGAATGGATCAATCTACTTTTCATTACTTTCAATGGGAAAGTCCGCTTCAGGTTAAGAATGCTTCAGGTTAAGAATGGACTTCTGGAACCAATTAAGTACTTAACCTGAGGTACCACTGCATAGGCTGCATCAGAAGTTACATTTGCCTGTTAGTTTGGGGTTTGTTTGTTTTTTAAAAAAATTGCGTTAGAAAAAATAATTTGTAATTGGCCAATGCATATCAGAAGAGAGTATAAGATGACTAAACTTTAAAACTTTTCTAGGAGCTACTTTGAAATTTTTTTTTATCTCCTTATAGATCTGAAATAAATGCAGTCTGAAAATCAGAAATATCTCAGGATGTTCACTGTTGTTTTGTGTTTAATTTTCAACATTGGCCTTGAAATGTTGTTTTATATCTGATGTGTGCATGCATTCAGATGAAAAAGGCTTCCAGAGCAATAGAAACAAGACAGCTCCTGCCCTCAGGGTTATAATTTAGATGTAATAATAATAATAATAATAATAATAATAATAATAATAATAATAATAATAATTTATTTACACCCTGCCCTTCCTGGTTTAAAAACCGGGCTCAGGGCGGAGAACAGCACATATAAAACATTGATTAAAATGCGACTTTAAAACAGCATAAAAGACAACATAAAAATGCAGCATCAATATCAATAAAATTCAAAAAATCAGGGGTCATTTTGGGAAGGGGGAAAAAAACCCCTGTCAGTAGACATCAAATGATCACCAGGGCTAACTGGCCAAGTTGGTCCTACTAGGGCCAGCAAGGAGGCCAGGGAAAAATTTAAATGTGGGGTCCCAGAAAGGGTTTCTTCATAGAAGAGAAAAGGGAACAGAGGATCAGGCTAATTCAAATTGAAGGCCAGGTGGAATAGCTCTGTCTTACAGGCCCTGCAGAAGGAGATCAAGTCCTGCAGGGTTCTAGTCTCATGGGACAAAGCATTGCACCAGGTTGGAGCCATCACTGAAAAGGCCCTGGCCCTGGTGGAGGATAATCTAACTTCCTTAGGGCCTGGGACCTCTAAACTATTATTATTCATGGACCTTAGGTATGTCCTCTGTGGGACATACCAGGAGAGGCGGTCCCGTAAGTACGAGGGTCCTAGGTCATATAGGGCTTTAAAGGTCAAAACCAGCACCTTAAACCTGACCCTGTAGTCCACCAGGAGCCAGTGCAGCTTCAAAAGCACTGGGTGAATATGCTCCCATGGCAAAGACCCCGTGAGGAGCCTCGCTGCAGCATTCTGCACCCACTGGAGTTTCTGGGACAGTTTCAAGGGCAGACCCGAGTAGAGTGAGTTACAGTAGTCAAGCCTGGAGGTGACCGTCGCATGGATCACTGTGGCCAGGACAGGGTGGGAACGGTAAGGGACCAACTGCTTGATACGGCGAAGATGGGAAAATGTCGCCTTGGCTGTTGCTGCAACCTGCGCCTCCATGGAAAGGGAGGCATCAAGAATGATGACACAAAAGATAAATGGATGAGGCAGGAGGAGGAAACTAGTACTCAAGACAGGAGTTCTTAGTTCCTGCTGTGGTAGAAAACTTCAGAGAGGAGAAACCAAGAAATGCCAGTCTCTCAGCTGTGTTGATGGAGTTTCTTCTCTTCCACCTTCTGATTAAACAGCTGCTGCCAGGTGACACTTGATAGCTTCTCAACACTAGGCATGGGCCAATATAAGTTTCAGTTTCTTATTTTTTCTAGTCTTTAAGTCCTAAAATTTCCACATTTTAGAAAAAGGCCTCAATGAATTTCACCAGTGTTTTGGTACAATTTTCTTCCAATATACACATTTTTACGTGCAGTTTTCCCATTTTTGCAAAGTAATTTTCCGGAGTATACTGCATCTTTGTCATTATACAAGCATTCTTATGTGCACGTTATCTTAGTAGATGCATTTTTAAAACATTGCTTGGCTGGAAAACGACATTGCAGAATTCAGAGAGGTGCATTTTTCCTCTTCCACTCTCTGCTGTAGCCTAGTGAAGACAATATGATTATTTCCCTGCTTAGATTTCTGCTTAGGTGTGCTTGGATTTTCCTCATCACTTGGCAGGGGGAATACAAGTTAACCACTTGCAAAGTTACCACTTGGTTAAATAGATATATACCTGGTGCCAGATGTAGAAGGAAAAGAACGTGGAGTTGTATTTAACTAAGTTCTACACAGAATAGTCTCAATTAAATTAATGGACCTAAGTTAGCCATCCCCATTAATTTCTGTGGGTGTGCTCTGAGTAGCTGCACTCATGGGTTATAGTGAAGCAGCTTCGTTTTTCAGACTGGGGATTTTCTAGAGACCTAAGCCTGGCTGGTAATATCTATACAGGATTCCTGCATTGAATTCTTAAAGTTAATGGTTCTTCCAGAGAGATGGGAGTGTAGCTAGAGTAGTGCCAGGCAGAAGCTCCGAGGGAATAGGGACTGATACAGGTGAGTTCTGGGTTATGAGAATATTGATATTGTTTATCTTCCTGCCAATTTGATTCCCTTCCCTCCCCCTCCCCCTCTTTCTTTTTTCTTTTTCCTTTCTCCTCCTGTGATGAGGCTGCATTTTAATATTTTAATGTTTCAATATTTTAATGTTGTATTTTACTCTTGTTTTTAAGTTGTATTCATTCAACTTGTTTTTATTATTGCTTGTTAGCCGCCCTGAGCCCGGCCTTGGCTGGGGAGGGTGGGGTATAAATAAAAAATATTATTATTATTATTATTCCCAACCACATTTTATCATTACAACAACTTTGTTAGGTAGGTTTCATTGAGAAGTAAACTAGGTGTTACAACTAGGGTTGCTCCCAAACACCCAGTGAGTTATAAGTCAGAGCAGAATTCATACTTCTGCCAGACAGTATCTTAATCAGGGTTTTTGTAAATATGCTCCACAACCTTGTTTTGTCAATAAGAACTTTCATTTCCTTTCTGAAATTGCCACTGGCCTGTGAAATGACGTATTATCAGCCCGCACAACACAACATTTAACCTGAAGCTTCAAAATGGGGAAAAGTTTTCTGCAGAATGTGTGAAGAGGCACAGAAGACGCCACCAAAAATTTTATCTTAAGGAGAAATCCGGAGAGTAGGTTTGGCACTGCAATGTACAAACAGAACCATTGTGGAGAAGCAGTGCTGGCATCAGTGCCAATTTCATAGCAAGTACTTGCCCAAAATCAGTGCCAGTGCCGCTTCTCTGCCAGTGGCAGAGGTGGCAGGGCAGGCAGAGTAAGGTAAGGTAAAGGTAAAGGGACCCCTGACCACTAGGTCCAGTCGTGGCCGACTCTCGGGTTGCGGCGCTCATCTCGCTTTATTGGCCGAGGGAGCCGGCATACAGCTTCTGGGTCATGTGGCCAGCATGACGAAGCCACTACTGGCGAACCAGAGCAGCGCACGGAAATGCCATTTACCTTCCCGCCAGAGCGGTACCTATTTATCTACTTGCACTTCGTGCTTTCAAACTGCTAGGTTGGCAGGAGCAGGGACCGAGCAACGGGAGCTCACCCTGTCGCAGGGATTCGAACCACCGACCTTCTGATCGGGAAGCTCTAGGCTCTGTGGTTTAACCCACAGCGCCACCCATGGCAGGGCAGGCAGAGTAAATCAATACAAACAAAGACACTTAATGCAATAATACCTGGGGTGCATATTTTTCTTTGCATACTTGTACTTTTACCTGGGATAGCAAGAGAGTGATAAAATAGTTAGGGATGCTGTGGGGTTTCTGGATCAAACACTCTCCTGCTTGCTGTCTTCTAGGGCCTCGACCAGCCTCTTTCCTGAACATGACAGAAGGCGTCAAAAATAAGATCATCACAGCTGAGGGTTTCCTGCTACTCATCTGTGCCATTGGTCCTGGTCTTTTTTTGCTCTTCAGGGTGAGCTGTTATTTCCCTCTGACTATTCTTTGTACGCATGGTGACAGACAGGGAGAGCATGGTGTATAATGAATCTGTCAGCCTACAGTTTCCAGTCACCAGATCTTGTTCTGCTTTTTTTCTATTTTTAAAGAGTAGATTGTTACCCCAAAGAGGCAAACTGTCCTTTTATCAGCATGTACACCAGCAACAGGCACAGCATCTAGATCATCGCCTGATACAAGAGTTTTCCCCCAAATGGCAGTTCACTGGAATCACATGGGTCAGTTATAGCAAAGTACCAAGGGTATTGTCTGAGAACAATAAGTGGATGGCTCTGAAATACAAAATGCTTTTTGCTGTGTTCCTTTAGTAAAAGGCTTGTGTGACATGTTTATCACATCGATATCCCACTTCTCCGCTGTCATGAAACTTAAGGAAGCACACAGAGGGGTCTCAGGTAGGTTCCCATCCAGGGACTGACAAGAACAAGATGGCTGTGTCATGCACCTTTAGACCATTTCCTGGCCCCTGGTACTTATCTGAGACGTGTTGTTTTACCTACACAGCTAACTGAAGACTAGTTCACATAAGCTAGAATTGTCCATCTACAAATGCTGTCTGAATTACAGCTGGGCATTTGGTGAATTGGCCTCTTTATTTCTCTGTCACACACAGCTACCCAGGATGTAGGTTTTCACCTATGCACCCCAATCATGCATGACAGAAAGTTCATGCAACTACTTTTCCATATGGCCAGACAGAATGTCGTAACATATGTTCAGTTTTATCATGTGCTGATCAGCTGAGGAGCAGTTTTTGTTTGTATGAAACGGCCCTTAAACTAAAATTGATTTAATTGTTATGCTCTTCTGTGATCAACTCATTAGTTACCATTAACTGTGACCAACATATTGAGAACCTATGAAATCTAAGCAGTAAATGGCTACCAAGATTATGAGCCTCTCAATACTGGTAATTGTCATTTAGCAAGAAGTGGTAATCAACAATTCGCTATAACTCACCTCTCACTTCCTCAGAGAATCCCAACTGTGAATGGGGGAAGGACAGTTAAACTGGTTTAGGGTTATAGCCACAACATACTTTAAATAAAATAAAAAATAAAGCCATTATTGTACCATTTTAACAGTCATGGCTTCCCTCAAAGAATCCTGGGAACTGTAGTTTGTTAAGAGTGCTGGGAATTGCAGCTCTGTGAGGGCTCTCCTAACTCTTGGCACACTTAACTACAGTTCCCATGAGTCTTTGGGAGAAGCCATGGCTGTTAAAGTGACAGAAGAGTGCTTTAAATGTGTGGTGTGTGTGTGTGGCCTGAGTTTGTGGCCTAAAAGCATGTAAAATGCACCGAAAACTGATGCAGCTAAGCAGAGAACCATCTCCAATTTGGTGGAGTCCAGGAAGCCCAGCCACTTGGAGGAAAAGCATATAGAGACTATGTCTCCATTATCTCATTCTTACGTTTGCACACTTAGAGGGCAGGTGAACAGACAGCATCACTGAGGAGCAGCTCCAGAGAATGGCATTGGGCTCACTACTGGGCTGCACGCTTTGGCAGGCCCAGTGGTGCCTACCTGATGTACCACACTTGTTTTCATAGTGTTTTGCTTCTCTTTTTTTGCAGAAGAGATGGGAAAATGAGCGCCTTTTACAAGCCAAGAAGAAGGCTTATGAAGAGGAGAACATATATGAGGTAATTCCAGGAGACTGGGCATGGGGAAGGGATTGGCAGTTGCCCCCCCCATAAATAAAAATGTTAAGAAAAATCCTGGCTACGCCCATGCTTCTGTGCAGCAGAATGTGGGAAAATTCCAAAGCTGAAGGAGACGGACACCATAGTGTATTCATATGATACTGGAAATAGGAAGCCCAGCCAGTATTGTGCAGCAGCATAATTTAACACCAGGCAAAGAAACATATTCATGCATAATACAGTCATACCTCATGTTACGTTTGCTTCAGGTTGCGCGTTTTCAGGTTGCGTCCCACGGCGACCCGGAAGTACCGGAAAGGGTTACTTCTGGGTTTCGCCACATGCACAGACGTGCAAAACGATGTCACGCGCATGCGCAAAAGCAGCGAATCACGACCCACGCAGGCGCGGGTTGTGTTCTGCTCATGTTGCAAACGGGCCTCTGGAATGGATCCCGTTCGCAACCAGAGGTACCACTGTATATATTTTTTTTATTTCATAAAATTTATGCACCGCTTGATTGTAAAAACAAAACAAAACCTCAAAGCGGTTTACAAAGAGATAAAACAGTGAAATCACGGGAAAAAATTACAACCTGACTTTAAAGCAGGCTTCCTCAAACCCAGCCCTCCAGATGTTTTTTGGCCGACAACTCCCATGATCCCTAGCTAGCAGGACCAGTGGTCAGGGATGGTGGGAATTGTAGTCTCAAAACATCTGGAGGGTCGAGTTTGCGGAAGCCTGCTTTAAAGCATACAAAAGTTAAAATGCTAAAACAGATTTACCGTAAATCACCTCAAAGTTCTAAGCTTCTGGGCAGACTTGTCTAAAGAGGAATGTTTTTAGCAGATGCTGAAAAGAGTATAGGGAAGTCATGCGCTTGATCTCAATAGGCAGGGAGTTCCAAAGTATAGGCGCTGCCTACAGATTTAGGAGTGAGGATCCCTGCCAAAGATCGGTGAATTAAAAAATGAGAACGCTTTAATTCCAGTAGGAAGGAAAGTAGTCAAAAGCTTTACTATTTGTTATTTTTATGTATTTTATTTTATATGCTTATGTACATTTTCCTGTTGCTCAAGATGAGTTCATTACGTTACTGTGAAAGTATGTTTTGCCATTATCCTAAAAAAACCAGACCCAATCTTCATTTCCTGTGGTGAGGCCTGTGGAAAAAGAAGAGCGCCGTCTCCCCCTTCAGTTCAATCTCAATATCCTACTTAGTGGGATTTACTTCCTAATAAACTTGTTTAGGGTTGCAGCCAAAGGGTTGTATCAAGTTATACCTAGTGACAGGAAGTCCTCCTGGCTGGAACATCATCCCCGTGAGTCCACTCTGGGCAAACTGGAAATGTTGTATTTGACTGCTACAGTGATGTCACATCCCACAGAGCAGACCCTTTGAAATTAATGCACCGAAATTTGTAATGTCCATTGTTTTTAACGGGTCTGCTCTGAATAAGACTAACCTTGGCTATCACCCTAAAACTCAATGCATCTTCAGAATAATAGTGTATTAGTATTTATGCTTATAGACTTATCTTTCTGGTTCTGCTCTGAATAAGACTAACCTTGGCTATCACCCTAAAACTCAATGCATCTTCAGAATAATAGTGTATTAGTATTTATGCTTATAGACTTATCTTTCTGGTTCTGCTCTGAATAAGACTAACCTTGGCTATCTCCCTAAAACTCAATGCATCTTCAGAATAATAGTGTATTAGTATTTATGTTTATAGACTTATCTTTCTGGTTCTGCTCTGAATAAGACTAACCTTGGCTATCTCCCTAAAACTCAATGCATCTTCAGAATAATAGTGTATTAGTATTTATGCTTATAGACTTATCTTTCAGAAATTGACCTTTTTTTTTGTTTTCCCTTCCTAGGGACTGAATCTGGATGACTGTTCCATGTATGAGGACATTTCACGGGGGCTGCAGGCCACCTACCAGGACATAGGGAACGTGAAAGTGATTGATCTGCAGCTGGAGAAGCCAGAGAAACCGTGATAGAAAAGGACTTTGCTTTGCATTCACTTTCCAGGCACACAGTATAAACAGCCCATTTTAAATCCTGAATATTCTCCCTCACTTCATCCTGCTGAGGAGAATTGAGGGCAGGGGTGGAAGGATTCTATATTCTCCTGTCTCCAGGATACTCACACTTGTATAACTATGTCAGGTTTACAATAAGAAGGCTGAGAAGAACTTATTGATTCTGCTTTGTGAAAGTTCTGGTTTTGGCAGGAGGGTAATCAACACAGGTTTCCTGGCATTTTCGTTTTCCTGACAAAATATTCTGACAAGTACTAACTTTATCTTCACTTGACATCTTCCTAGTCACTTTTCCATTCTTGGTCTTGTTGGGAAGAGATGCTTCCCTCCCTTTTTCTAGGAAAATTTGTTCCAAGATGTAAAGAACACGTCAGTGACATTCACCAAATGGTGCACAACTGAGTTTATAGGATTAATTCATTTAGAATGTGTGCCTGCTCCTACTTCCCTTTCTGAAATTGGGGTTTAAGAGAGACCTATTTATAGTGCAGCTGATTTGGAAGCGTGCTCACTGTGTTCAGTTCAAATGTATATTTTTTCCCCATTGTTGAATGCTGAAGGAAATTGGGCTATAGGTTTGCAGCAAAATCCAGCTATATATGGTGCTGATTGGACAATGCTTCAAGACACACATGAACAAGAAAGAAATAGTACATAGACTGCCTCAATCACAAGATAGGATAAAAAACAGAGCTTATCCAACATTTGCTTTGGTAGAAGCCAGGAAAAGGCTGAAATCATATCATGGGTGAAAAACCTATGCAACTTTTGTTTCAATATTATATTTGTCTTCATCTTTGATCTGCTACTTGTATGCTTTCCCACTCTTGTATAGGAAAAAGTTGTAACATTGTTAATATTGTAGGATTTTAATTTTTTTGATAGATTGCACTATGAACCTCCCCAGCTTTCTTCAAATACCAAAGGAAAGCTGGAGAGAGCTAATGAGACGAGCCTGACTTGTGGCTAAAAGTAATAGGGTTAACCAATGCAATACTCTCCAGATGTTTTGGCCTATAACTGCCATTATCCCCTACTGTTGTCTTTGTTGGCTGGATTGATGGGAGTTCTAGTCCAAAAACATATGGAGGACACTATGTTGAGTATCTCTCCATTAGAAGAACCAATGAGTTTTAAGTTTTCATGGAGACAATGAAAAAACCCCCAGACATTTCACAGTGTTTGGTTATTTCCCTAAAGTAATAGGCTGACCCTCTCTTCTTACCATGGCATACAAAGCTCTGGTTGTGCATTACAGAAGATTGCCAAAGGTGGGTGAGTTGAAGCAGTGCCCAGGGAAATGGGTAGTTGACCCCGATAATACTCTTGATCCAAGCCCTAGCATGCAAGACGGTTTGTAATCCTGTTTCGATTTAATTTCAGACTAAATTTCCTTATTTTTTCATGTTTTGTCATCTGGGATGTTAATAAAATAAACGTTTCACTGTTATGAAATGAGATTGTTTTGAAACAACATGTTTCATTTATTTAGAAAATGTCCTACTTGCTTTATATTCAAAACAACATCAAAGTGATATATTCTATTATTCACTTAGGAGAACAACTTATTTCTAACCCTAACCTCATGATAACAGGGTTAGTTTGGATCAGTGCTTTTGTAATACTGAGCAGTACAGGAAAGTCAGGCCTGTCTTGATGCTTGTCTGATCAGATGCAATACAGTACACATTTTCACACTACAAGTGGTCAGCTGGCTACCTTTGCACAAGGAAACATGCATTGACTATCTTCATGATGGATAGTTTTATATACAGTCATACCTCAGGTTGAATATGCTTCATGTTGAGCACGTTCGAGTTCCGCTCCTTGGCAACCCGGAAGTAACAGAACGCGTTACTTCCGGGTTTCACCACTCGCGCATGCGCAGACGCTCAAAATGACGTCACGTGCATGTGCAGAAGCGGCAAAAAGCGGCGCACGTGTGCGCAGACGAGCCGTCGCTAGTTACGTTTGCTTCTGGATGCGAATGGGGCTCCAGAACGGATCCCGTTCGCATCCCGAGGTACAACTGTACTTCAGCCAGTGCTCTTTCCTACAACCCATATGCCTTGTAGCCTAAACCTTAATGCACCATCTGTGCCTGGGAACAATTTGTTTTCCGTCTGGTACCATCTCTGGTTAAACAGAGTATGTCTTTTAAATTATTCTAAAAAGTGTCTGTATTATCCTTACAAAACCAGAGCAATTCACAACCATGGGCAGGCAACAGAGTTGGTGGCACAGACTGTTCAGATAATACTCTATATTGCAGTTGCTGTAAGGGCCTTTTAGCAGTTCTCTCTACCCCTAAACAGTGTTAGCTCCCTTCAGCAGCACTCACCATCTAGAACAGGGGTAGGCAACCTAAGGCCCACAGGCAACCTAAGGCCCAATTGCCTTCTTAATCCAGCCCGCGGACAGTCCGGGAATCAGCGTGTTTTTACCCGAGTAGAATGTGTCTTTTTATTTAAAATGCATCTCTGGGTTATTTGTAGGGCCTGCCTGGTGTTTTTACATGAGTAGAATGTGTGCTTTTATTTAAAATGCATCTCTGGGTTGTTTGTGGTGCATAGGAATTCATTCATTTCCCCCCAAAAAATATAGTCCAGCCCACCAAATGGTCTGAGGGGAGGTGGTCTGGCCCACGGCTGAAAAAAGGTTGCTGACCCCTGATCTAGAAGGTGAACTATAATGCCACCATGTGGAAGATGCTTGCAAAGGAATGGGGATTCATGAAGGCTTTCCACCCTGTCCATTTTTGCATGAATGGCCTATGTAAGTGTTATCATTATGGCATGGAACATCAATAGGCAGGATCTGATATCTATTGCATCTCTCTCAGCCCCCTTAAAAGAATGATATGAATCAGCCCTTACTACACATAACATACACAAAGCGCCTGTGATCCTCATTTCATTTACTTAGAAGGCCTAATAAAGTCAGTAAGACTTCCAAGGTAAAGCTGTTTAGAATGGAGTGGCTGTCTTCAGGATCAGGAAGGGTAAATGTTTTTGATACTGCACTTTGAGTGGGGGCTCAACCCTTCCCCCATGTCATTTGTCCTAAACTGGATCCCTAGTGCTAGTACTTGCCTTGTGGAGCAACACATACGGGTATTATATGTATGGGTTTGCCTTGAAGTTAAATAGCATCATCAGGGAAGCAGGCAGTTCTCTGAGGGAAATAGCATGGAGAGAAGGGTTAACCAATTAGCCATCCTCCCTTCCACAGCACTGGGGTCTCAAGCCACATTAGCACTTCTAGTGCCATTACTAACTCTTACAACAACAACAACAACAACAACAAAACACCACAGGATATCCTATTCACAGCTATCCTGTGACATGTAGGATTCAGTCCTGATACTTTGCTCTACTTTTGTCTGCAGGTGGAACTATATTATTTGGCAAATATAACAGTTTTGAGAAGTTGCAAGGCTAACACATACGTGGTATGCAAAAGCATGTAATACAAATCCACTGTGGTTGTTTGTTTTAGGCAAAGAAGCTTTGGTGGTTGAAATCTGAAATGGGGGAGGGGGGAGAGGAAGGAATTTCATCCTTGTGCATAGACATCTGCATGGCATTTCCCAACTAACTCCTCCTGAAGCTACTTTTCTCCTTGCAAGGTTCCAAATAATGTATTTTGCAAGTTTAACAGGCACCCCTGGAGGAGAGTGGCTTGAGGGAAAGCTGCGGAAGAAAAAAAAACTAAATAAAGAATTAAACATCTTACTCCCCTCCTGCTTCCATTTCTGACTGTTTCCCTCACAAAACTACTTTGGCTAGAAGAAGCAGGCATCATATTTCATAATATGTGTTTACATACAGTGTGTTATTTGATTAATGTAAAAAGATTAATGTAAAAAGTAATTGGACAGTTACATTGAAAGCTATTTCTTAATTTATGACAGTAACAGCAGTCACTTTTGAAGAAGCCATTTATTAAGATAACATGGGCAGAATATGATTGACTATTGAAATAAAGCCCAAGAGCTGCACAGTGTAAGTGCAAGCACTGTTCAACTGAATTATGGAATCTTGGGATTTCATTGTTAGATGGAAATGTGGCAGAGTCTAGTAGTCAGGGCTGATTCTTTTTCTTCAAATCACAGCTCCTGAACCTCATTCGAACATTGGCTCATTTTGGAAATAATCTTTAAGGAGCTTAGTGAAGATCCATCAGGTATAGCAGCATCAGAAAACAGTTTCGGCAAAACATAAAAAGATGCTAGCATGAGATAATGTAAATGTAGCTTTATAAATTACATCAGGTAACTCCACAAGTAGTATAGCACCCTATGCGTTTTCATATTGGCCCTCAAGAAGAAATGCTTATTACAAAACTTCAACATTTAAAACATAGGCACTTCTTTCATTTTAAATCAGATTGTGGTGCATTAAAAAGCATAAGGGTGAAAAAATGTTCACCAAATAAACTTCTAGGGCTTGCCACACAAAAATTCACTTCTAGGGTCATATACCCAAAATTGTGTCTGTAAGAGCTCTAAAACAATGAGGTGGTATGAGTAGTGGTGCTGGCTTTAGCAATAGTCACTTGTGATAAAATTTCCTACAAAATAGACAGCAAATGACTAGAGTCCTGCTTACTACAGCAGATGGGGAAATGCACTAAAACCGCTAGATGAGCAGAAATGCAGAGGTGCTTACTTTATGACTAAAAACATTCAAAATACAGCACCATACTCTGTACTGGAAGTGGTAGCTCTATCCACTATGTTACACTAAGGTGGCTTCTCTCCTGTGTGAGTTTGCTTGTGCCTGGCCAGGTTTCCTGAACAGCTGAAGCTTTTCCCACACTCTCCACATGAATATGGCTTCTCTCCTGTGTGCATTCGCTTGTGCCTGGCCAGGTCTCCTGACTGGCTGAAGCTTTTCCCACACTCTCCACATGAATATGGCTTCTCTCCTGTGTGAGTTCGCGTGTGGACAGCCAGGTTTCCTGAACAGCTGAAGCTTTTCCCACACTGTCCACATGAATATGGCTTCTCTCCTGTGTGCATTCGCTTGTGCTTGGCCAGGTCTCCTGAACAGCTGAAGCTTTTCCCACACTCTCCACATGAATATGGCTTCTCTCCTGTGTGCGTTCGCGTGTGGGCAGCCAGGTTTCCTGAACAGCTGAAGCTTTTCCCACACTCTCCACATGAATATGGCTTCTCTCCTGTGTGTGTTCGCTTGTGGACAGCCAGGTGTCCTGAACAGCTGAAGCTTTTCCCACACTCTCCACATGAATATGGCTTCTCTCCTGTGTGTGTTCGCTTGTGGACAGCCAGGTGTTCTGACCGGTTGAAGCTTTCCCCACACTCTCCACATGAATATGGCTTCTCTCCTGTGTGCATTCGCTTGTGCTTGGCCAGGTCTCCTGAACAGCTGAAGCTTTTCCCACACTCTCCACATGAATATGGCTTCTCTCCTGTGTGAGTTCGCGTGTGGACAGCCAGGTTTCCTGAACAGCTGAAGCTTTTCCGACACTGTCCACATGAATATGGCTTCTCTCCTGTGTGCATTCGCTTGTGCTTGGCCAGGTTTCCTGAACAGCTGAAGCTTTTCCCACACTCTCCACATGAATATGGCTTCTCTCCTGTGTGCGTTCGCGTGTGGGCAGCCAGGTTTCCTGAACAGCTGAAGCTTTTCCCACACTCTCCACATGAATATGGCTTCTCTCCTGTGTGTGTTTGCTTGTGCCTGGCCAGGTCTCCTGACTGGCTGAAGCTTTTCCCACACTCTCCACATGAATATGGCTTCTCTCCTGTGTGTGTTCGCTTGTGGACAGCCAGGTGTCCTGAACAGCTGAAGCTTTTCCCACACTCTCCACATGAATATGGCTTCTCTCCTGTGTGTGTTCGCTTGTGGACAGCCAGGTGTTCTGACCGGTTGAAGCTTTTCCCACACTCTCCACATGAATATGGCTTCTCTCCTGTGTGTGTTCGCTTGTGGACAGCCAGGTGTCCTGAACAGCTGAAGCTTTTCCCACACTCTCCACATGAATATGGCTTCTCTCCTGTGTGTGTTCGCTTGTGGACAGCCAGGTGTCCTGACCAGCTGAAGCTTTTCCCACACTCTCCACATGAATATGGCTTCTCTCCTGTGTGCATTCGCTTGTGGATGGCCAGGTGTCCTGAACGGCTGAAGCTTTTCCCACACTGTCCACATGAATATGGCTTCTCTCTTGTGTGTGTTTGCATGTGAGTGACCAGCACTGATGAGTAGCTGAAGCTTCTCTCACAGTTTCTAAATGAACGTGGCCTCTCTCCTATACATAATTGTTGGGCTGGGTGTGACAACTGCTTTAAAGTTGCCCCACTTTCATTGCATCTAGAAAACTGAATTCTACTCTGTGTCTCTTTGTTTATATCTTTTAAAAACAGTGTCTCCTCATCTTTATCTTTGTCAACACAACTTGGCACTTGGTGCTGCAGCATAGTTCTGTTTGAAGCACTATTTGTGATTTTGAATAGAGATTTCTCTGCTAGTACATTTTCAGGTACTTCAGGCTGTATTCCATATCCTGAATGCTTCCATTTCATATGTCTGTGAAGCTAATCTTTGAAAGTGAAAGCCAATTTGCAGCAGGGACACTGATGACAGGTGATACCTTGCTCCTGTATCAAACGTGAATTCTGCCTGTGCACTATTTGAGAACAAACAAGATTTGAGTTTTAGTAGCTATTTTCAACCATGCATGACAAATGGGCATATGGGACTACATTATTTAGGAAACTACAGCACCCAGCAAACTCACTGAGAGCCAAGGAAAAAGACACATGCCAAAACAGAGGGTTGTCCTGAAGGAGCAAGCGACAGGAAGAAGACCAAGGCCGGCCACAGCATTCAGAAAGGTCATATTGCATACAGTGGTCAAAACAGCATCATTGACCATATTACATGCATGGGAAACAAAATAGCTTTGACCATATAATTGCAGAAGTGTTTTACACAATAAAATGAACAAGGGCTCTAAGACGTATTTTGTTTTTATTAAATAATCAATTAAACTTAATTTTAACTATTCTCACAAATGTGTGAGTTATTTCAGGCTCAAAGAGACCTTAAACCTGTTTTAAAAAGTAAAATTTTTTTTTGTAAAAAAAAATTACTTAAAAATCAATTTATTTTATAACCACAAAAAACACCCTCCTTATTTTTAAACATAACAAGTACATGGTTAGCCCATTCTACAACAAAAGTATGATAGACGTGTTAGTTGTGGTTTGCACGCTATGACTTGTCGAACCTACTGGGAATAAAATGACAAAAATTCACTTTGAATAGTCAGTGACCCTTTTCTTAATACCATTTTTATACCTTATTTTGAAAGAGACCACATTTAGCTTTATTTTGATACCAAAATAAGCCCAACCGGTTGAAAAAAAAAACCAGGAGTTTTTTTCTAAACTGATGCAGAAATTGCATTAGCCTAAATCGCGCAGAAATCAAAATTTTCAAAAAAATTCTCCTGTGCACAATTTTGGACCAAAAAATCTTAAAAAATTAATTTGAGGGTTTTTTCTAAACTGACGCAGAAATTGCATAAGCCTAAATTGCGCGAAAAACGAAATTTTCAAAAAATTTGAAATTCGCCTGCTCCCAATTTTGGAGCAAAAAATCTTAAAAAATTAATTTGAGGTTATCTCATAAGTATCTACACATTTAAAAAATTGAAGAAAATCTGAGTCATGAGAGCACATAGCACCAGGTAATTTGGCGTGGAATGACCCAAAATCTGGAGGTGTGTTAAAATACTGCAATACTATTGAATGCAAATAAAGTCTAAATTTTGGTGCTTTAACTATATTAAAATAGTTCTGAGAGAGAATTTCTTCTATGCCAAATGCATTTCTTATTTTTTAAGATAACACCTGCATACAGGGGAAATTAGATATTTGCACAAGAGACAACTACTGTATATGATGAAATTCTTCCTAATATTACAACAACTGTAGTATTGGTGTGACCTTGGCGGGGGGGCGGGTGTCAGCCTGTATGATGCTGGAGTCTCTTCTAATTCCATTGTTGAACTAGCCAGGCAAATTCCTTGGCGAGTTAATGGCCCTAAGTATGGTCAATAATATAACAAAGCAAGTTGTTCTGTGCCAGAGGACCATTGGGTGCCCCCCCTCACCTGACTGGTAGTTAGAAGGACAATAGCCAGTTGTGTGTGACACCTGGGCTAGAAGCAAGCAGAAGCCAGAAAGTGAGAAACATGCTTGATTTCTATTTGAATCAAAGGCTGTGACTATGGAAGAAGCAATATATTTTGGGGTGTTGATTCTGTGAGTCCCTCCATCACAGGCTCAGGTTGTATATTTGTATAAATAAACAATAAATCTTAAAGACACCACAGACTCTGATGTCCCTCATTCCTAGAATCTCTGGAATTTCACACCGCTCAGAGAGTGGGGTGATGTTCAACAATATATTGGCATGCTATGTGAGGGGGTCTACCATGAGCCAAGGTGTGACAACCTCCCAGCTGATGGATTTTGACTGAGGGGGAAAGCCAGATTTAACCAATGTGGGACAATCCACTGGGATGTTGTCCTGCACAAGTTCCCATTGAAATAAATAGGAGAGGCATAACAATATTTGTATGAGGCCTCCATTCCTTTCAAAGAGACAGACACAGAATAATATCCTGGTGGACTATGTCTCATATTACTGGCAGGTGTGTTGTTACTTCACTTTCCTGCGGCAGGCAGCAATATTACTTGTGCCAGCCTGCTCAAGGCTGGCACCGCTCCCATGCTCTACATATGAGAAGACTTAAGAACTGGTGTCATGTTCAAAAGTCATACAAGCACTACCACTATGTCAAAAACGCAGCACCAGTCTTTTCAGCCCACATATTCACCATGCAAAATTGATCCTAATCCTTGTGCATTTCTCTGCAACATGAAAACTTTCCCCCAGCTGTCCTACATTTCTCTTACCTCAACCATCCTTCTAGCTCTACAATTCGATGGTTCTATGAACTAGTCCTTTAGATTTACCATATATAACACATAGAAATATGAAGATGTATTAGATGTATCTAGGAGAATGCTGTCTAAGACAAACAAAAGAAGCAATAACAGACTTCAGTGTTAGGGAAGATTTAAAACAATGCATGATTATAATACCTTTTCTTGATTTCCATCTAGAGCCCCACTTGATGCCAAGCTCCTTTCCATATTCTTCTCCATACCAAACCAGAAGCTCAGAATGAATAAGGATTATTTTACATGCTCTGTAGTAGATTTTCCCATGATACTGGAAGGCAACAAGATTTTGCTCTTCCTCATTCCGGGCACAGTTAACATACCTGAAAGAAAGTTCATTGTTAAGAGGGTAACTAAAAGTACTCAGTCAGGGAAGTTGGAAATTAGAGAAGTACTAAGAAGCATAACAATTGCATTACTTTCTTCTATTATTCCAGTAATGAAATGCACAGCTGAAATATTTTAAATTTGTTGAACACTGGGCATATTATACACTGGAGCTTACAACCCACAATTGAATTTTGTAAAAATGAACTTTGGTCTTCTTACCTGTGGTAACTTCACTTCCTTTTTTTATGGTGGTAGAAGAATATCTTTGTCTGGGTTGCTCCTCCCATTCATTTCAGAAGGCAAGACTTATGCAGACCACCAGGCATTTCCTCTACTAGGAATGATGAACCCATCGCTTTGACTGATCCCACTAAGCAGTTTAGCGGCCCACCACTCTCTTTCCAAACCAAGATATTATTTTTCCCCTTTGAAAGGTGCCACTTCTCCCTCTAGTACTGGCACTACTGGACTTTGGTAAATAGTGTGCAATTTGCACAGCAGTATGCAGAAAAAATACCCTGGTAAGACTGCTGTTGAAAGGATAAAGAAAACTTAACATTTATTACTCATGGAGGAGGAACCATCCTATGTATAGATTTTACATGTGGCCAAGATTCAGCCAAGATGTTGACGCTAGCACAAGCTAACTCATACTGACTACTTGGAGAAGCAGAAAAGAATTAAAGCCTGAAAGGAAGTGAACTACTTTACCGACAAGCATTTACTAAAAGAGAAGGAATCAGTGAAGAAGGAAGAACAGGTTGCATTTCTATCTATTCCTCACCACAGTTCAAGCAGGTTATTGTAAATGTCGTGCTTTACTCCCAACAGTTAAAAGATCTTAAGAGCATGGACGGTTAACCTGTAGTCACCCAGAATGACATGTAAGTCATTCTGTTCTATTGGCCTTTCTATGTGTATGAAGACCCTTGTTTTAAAAGTCTCTCTTCATTTAGTTTGATCAAAGATGTTTACCTCATCCAGTTGGAATTAGTTTCATCCTTTCCATCAATGTAAACATAGCAGTTTTGCCCTCTAGTAATCTGTAATTAAAATAAACACGAAACACACACATCAATATGGTAGCACTACAACATATAGGATGTTAAGGGGCTCTGCTCCCCTGCTTGCTTTGGTCATCAACCCCCCCCCCCACATTAACCTCTTAGAGTTTCCCCTTCCCACTGCATGCAACTACTAAGCCCCCTTTTCACCCTCTCAACCCTACGTTTGAAAGCACTACTCTTGTTTCTGTAGCCCTGCTTTGCACCCGTTTTCACCTCCACCTCCATGTCTTCCCCTTCTTTTGTGCAACCCCAACAGGCACACAGACCACCCCCATGGTAATCTCCTGCATCTTCCTCTTCCCACATATTGCAACTACTAAGAACCCTTTTCACCTTTTGCCTAATTATGAAGCCACCCTCCCCATCTATTCTGTAGCTCTGTTTCCTGGCAGGCTTGTTTTCTGGATTCTCATCATTTTCTTTCTAGGAGTTTTCCTGGAGTTTTAAAACTTTGTGTTTAAATAACCTAGAATAGTCTAGGTGGGGAAATATACCGTACTTTTTATTTTAATAATACAATTCACTTTGAATAAACAAATAAGCAGAAGCAACAAAATATTGGTTTGGGTGAGAAATACATTTTAAGAACTTCCCTGGCTTTTTTGCTTGAGGTATATTTCATTCATTCAGGAAGGTGGTACTCTACACGAAAAGTTCTTAAAATAAAAGTGCTGTGTGTAAATCATACCAGCCAAGAATAACCACTGTTGGCTGCTTCTTCTTCCTCTGTGATTTTCCCTTCGTAGGGCCCAAAATGAATTCCTGGAGGCAGAATTTCTCCTTCATTCCAGACTCCAAAGCCAGCTTTGGGGATACCTGAAGGGCCAATTCTCAAACCTGGAGGTAAAGTGAGGGTGGCCCTCTCTTCCAGTCCTACTTCTACTGCTGTATCCTTGATGAAAACTGGAGAACCATGAACTGAACATTCATCAATAAAGAATAGCAGGCAGTATTCACAAACTAGGAAGGGAAAGAAAGATAAGTGAGACATGATGCTGCAGGACGTTTTTTCCATCAATAAGTTTATTTCTTTTTTCAGATATCTACAGTTATGATTGGCAATCTATATAAATATTTAAAGTTGTAAAACTTGGGGAATTTGTGTCAATGTGCAATAATTATTATAATGAATTTTCTGGTTGGCTCTCCAACTGAGGCTCTGGTCTTGTTGGGGAATAGTGATATGGACAGGGCTATTGTACTGCTTTGGGGGATAAGGATGCCAGGGGTGGGAGTCTACTTATGGCACAGTCCAAAGAGCAAGGTTGGGTTCACAACCTAGGGTCATATTGAGGGGGAATATATTGAGGGGCAATAAGAGAAGCAAAGTCCAGTCTCAGGCCAAAGTCACAAACAAAAAGAACACAGGTTCTCAGGAAGGCAGCACAGAGCACCAAGAAGCTGGTTAATGGAAGTTGTTCCAATAAACTTTCCTAAGGACTGAATACATTTTTCCAGGAGCCTGCTAAGCCCACCTTAGACATAGCATATGGTCAGCAGATAATCTAATTGCAGCAGACAGAATTCTGTCTGGTTCTAGGCATAGTCAGCCTGATAGTTTTTTAAAATAATATTTATTAAATATTTCTTAGTTTACAAAAATATGTGCATTGTCTCTTTTTTTAAGTTGTGTTTCTCCAGATCAGTTTCATTTGTTGTGAGACGTTAGTGTTGCAAACAGTATGAGGTTGGGAAGAAAAGATGGGGAAAGTGGGGGAGGGGTGATGGTGTGTGGGATAGTTTTACGAACCCTGATAGTTCCATTTAACAATAGTTCTAGTGCCATAGGGTGCTCCAAGGCTTCATGGTACAGCTGGATGAATTCAGGGAAATGTTTCGTTATTTCTTATGTTTGTCATTGCCCATAAATGTTAAGAAGGATTATTTCCCCTGCTGTGCAACCTTGGCATTCCCTATCAGAATGTTGAGTGGTATTGACGTGTTTCCCATTGGATTCTCTTCGGAGAAGGAAGGATTTCCCCCCTAAACTAGTTTAGCCACTAACATTTGGTTGGTTGGTTTTCCTTTTCTTATAGTGTGTAACCATACTTTAACTGCACAATTTCCCTCAAGCTATTACTGACTGTATCTGCTGACTCCGTGTGGCACAATGTGGTCCACAGATGACAGCTGCACTCTAGGAGTGGTTATGGGTAGATGGACTGTCTATTCTTATTCTAAGGGATTGGTCTACATAGTCTTTGGATACTTTCATCTCTATGAGTCTATGAAATATGTGTTTGTTTTTGGCACTTCTATAGCATATGTAGTCCTTTCAAAAACCTCTGTCCAATTAATTCTTACTCAGAGAAGTCCTATTCAAATCAAATGATATAATTTAGTAATATTAAATATTAAATTAATTACAATGGGTCTAAACTGAGTAGGCCTAGCATTGTCTTTAACCCTTTATTACAATCTGCCAGTTTCTGACAAATCAAGAACAGCATTAGTTCAGTTCAACTGCCAAAGATTACTTGTACAGATTCTGACAACATTAAGACCATCTACTGTTTAGAGAAGGGCTAGGGTAACTGCAGACCTTCTGTAAATTACCCATCATCTGTGAATATAATCAAATTGCGAGTCTATTGTGAATGAATGGCCCATGGCAAACGTATAGGAAATTTGTTTTCTTTTTAAAATGCGGTTAGGAATACTGATTATAGCTCAGGAACTTTTTAGGTGCAAGTCTGATGTACTTTCTTACAAAATGGAGTAGTGTCACAAAAAGAGAGTTTAATAGTGCCAGTGGTATGGCCGTATAGAATTGCTCTTCCTTTTCCAATTTTGGACAATTGTTACAAGCCTGATAAAGGCATTTTAATTAACATAATTTTGATTAAGCACTTTTTAAAATATTAGCATAAAGGGAGAGTTTCTTAGCATTATTAGCATTAGAATTATGAATAAGCCTGAACCTGAAAAATATGTAATAGAATATCTAAAAGCACTGTTTTATAAATATTTTTTCCAAGGCAACATAAGAATTGAAGATGGAAAATGCTGATTATAAACTTACACAAGTAATCATCATCATTTGGCTCATTTATTTCCATATATGTTTTTCTCTCCCTCTTCCGCAAACTATATGTACTAACTTCTTTCTCCTGATCTCTTTTCCTATTCTTTGTTTTCCCCGACAAAGCTTTCTTCTCAATATCTGAAGTATATAATATAATTTTGTAACACATAAACTCATGGAAAGCAAAAGTACATGGAATACAAGAATTTGAATCACATTAGGTATGTTTAGGTGTTCACATTAGTCCCTGCTTGCCTTGCTCATGTGTAGGATTTACATATAAGCAGAATGCCTGAATATACCTACTTTTGTTTCTGCAAGATGTGTGTAGAACACTGTGGGATATTCTATTCTGGAATGGCATTGTCTCCTTATAATAAAATCTTCTATAGTTTCAGCATTTCTAACAAGTCATATAAGAATAGCAGATGGTAAAAATACATAGGATGAACATACCACACTGGACATGAAGTGACAGATACAGTGTGCTGGGAATTAAAATGTTCCCTATTTCCTCCTGAAGATTTTGCTTGGATGTGCTCCAAAACGTTTCACTAGGCATCTAAAGAGAATTAGTTATGCTCTTTACTAGCGATGCTTAATTACCTAGATTGGCTGAGAGCCTGGATATGTGACAATGTGGCTCACAGGCAGCAAAATATTAACCAATCTTGCTCCAACCTAGAAATACCATACTACGCCATAGCCCTTTTCAGAATGAGACAAAACCACCTAAAAATCCCCAACTTTCATTAAGCACAATGAATATCTTTTAACATGGACATGTCTGCATTTAAGTGCAGCTTATCAATGTTAGAAATTTAATTCTGAGTCAATTTTCATATTTCATGGTTGCAGGAATGCCTGGTCCTGTTAACATGGATAAGCACACACTTAAACATCACTATTAACACACCCTGTCCCTTTCATGCCTCATCTCCTTCCATATTTGACTCATGTAAAGTCTTTCACAGTGTAATTGGCTAGGTGGATTTGCACTGCTTGAGCAGCTGCACAGTGTAAGCTCTCTGTCATTTTGCTGCACTGGACTTGAAAACAACATGCAACATTGCTTTTGCTCTTACATACAATTCCATCAATTTTTTTCATCTTACACAGATCATAAGATCAGATCATTAGAAAAAGTTCCAGTTCCAGTTTTGGAGAGTGCCCTTTACAATTAAATGTCAAAAAGTTTTATAGGCAGCTGTAAAGAACACAGTGGGCAGAGTAATTATTATTTAAAGTTGTTAAGAAAATAAATAAATGGCTCTCTACCAAGCACTTACCAGTCTTCGATTCTGCTGCAATGTCTGTAGTATGAACATCTGCACATGTATTTTTGTCAGTTTTCTTTATATGTTCTTGGTCTTTGGAAGTAAGTCCCATAGTGTTTATTTGCTTATTCTGCAACAAAAAGTTGTTTTCTATTAAATCTTAACATCTCAGATAACACTCATAAAGAATATAGAGGGTGCTTGTGAATCATATGTATTTACTGAGTGGTAAAAGTGATCATTTTAATTTAGGTCTTCTTAAATATTTCCACAATGGCAGTTATCATTTAGACAAATTACCAGTTAGTATATTCAGTTACGAGACAGTCCCAAGCCATACTTAATTACTTATTTTTCTCAGGAATCTCTCCTTTGGCTTTAGAGTACAATGTTTAGCAAAAGTACGGTACATGGAAATAACTTTGAACATGTGACTGTTATTGCTAACACCCAGAAAGACCTTCAAACGTGAACAGAAAATGAATTGCTGCAGTAATCATGACTTAAATGTATGAACATATTATATATTTGACTTTCAACCCAATGAAATAGCTACATAGTGTCCTCATGTCCAAAAGGTTGTGTTGTCTGGGGCTGACTAGAATTCAAAACACCTAGAGCAGGGATTGTCAACCTGGTCCCTACCGCCCACTAGTGGGCGTTTCAGGATTCTACGTGGGCGGTAGGGGGTGCTACAGCACAAGCTGAATCCTCCTTCCATCGAGCGCTGGTGGGCGGTAAGGAAATTTTACCATCAAGAAAGATGCATTAGTGGGCAGTAGGTATAAAAAGGTTGACTACCCCTGACCTAGAGGGAATCAGACCAGTGAAGACTGGTCTATTAGGCTGTGTCCACATAAAGCTTTTGAAACACACATGGGCTAATATTTCACAGTGTGCTTTCGTATATAGCAGTTTCCTGTGTACAGCAGTACACACCTCCATGATATACCATAATCTAAAGCAGCAGCTACTAACTATATTGGCAAGCTAGAGTCCAGCTGTGTTCTGTTCCCCTCCCCTCAATTAGTGTTTCCACATACTTTTTAAAAAAGAAGAAAAAAAGAGAAAATGTTTTTCAGTCTTTCGGTGTGTCGGCAAATAGTGTGGGTTTTGTGAACTACAGGTCACCCTGTCAGATGGGTAGCTTATCCTCAGTCTCCTACACATTTGATTCCAGAGTTTGTGTTGATTCCGGAGTTTGTTTCTTTGTTTCAGTTGTTTGTTTTGCTTCTGCCTTTGTTTGAAAGTGTAATGTTATGATCACTGACTACAAAAGTCAGATTGTTTCTCTGAAAGCTAATGATCATGAACAATAAATTTCCACTCAAATAAAAGTATGTCCCCCATGATATAACGTTTGTATGTTTCCAAGAAGCTCTGTAAGAAGGTTTGGTAGAAATATTGTTTAAATAATATGGTAAGATAAGATATACATAGTGCAATATAAATGAAGAAATGTGAAGATATGTAATAACTACGGAAAATTATCAGACATGTTGATGGAAGTCTAAAAGAAAAAAGACATGTGATGAATTCTTAATGTTTAATTGTGTTATAAATTTGTTTTTATTTGAAAATTAATAAAAATTATATATATATAAAAATAAAATAAAAGTATGCCCCATCAAACCCTGCTGTTATTAATATCTTTATTTCCATATCAGGGCAAACACATTAAATGTTTCTCCAAACTATTTTGATTCTATGTTCGCTAGAACCATCAGACAAACAAAAAAACCAGAAATTGCAAATCACTTGAAATATCCGAAAGTATCTTACTTGATCAACAGGGTACTTTTTTTGCTTTTCCTCTTTCCAGCTACTCAGGTTACATGGTGTCCTAAAAGATTTTACTGGAAATAAGAAACAAACTAATATTTTAGAAATTAAAATACTATCACTGATCGTATAAACCAGAGAGAGAGGGGGGTGTATTGTGCAATATACACAAACTTTTGGTGTTTGTACGAGTCAGTCATTTGGAGAAAGCTATAGCTCCAAACCATCCACTAAATTTCTCCAGTACCAACCCCTGCCAGCCAGTTCTCCATGGTAATTTCCAGGAGTATATTTGCAAAAATGTGTTATAATAATAATAAAATATTATTTATACCCCAACCATCTGGCTGGGTTTCCCCAGCCACTGTTTCACCAATAGAAAGACATTTGGTAGCATGAATTTAAATAAATAGAAACTGAACAGGCAAGTGGTTCTCCTTCAGTTAATGGAATGATAAAAACAATGATGCCTCAATAAATGTCTCTTGATTGATTAATGTTTAGAATATTTTCTCTGCATCTTCACTTTTATCTTGACTATGAATGCATCATCACAGGAATGTATCCCATGCTATTACACATTGTGTTGCCAAGAAAAAGGAGTGAACATAGGAAACTGCTATATACTAAATCAGACCACTGGTCCATCCATCTCAGTATTGTTGACACGGTCCGGCAGTGGCCCTCCAGGGGTCCAGACACAAGTCCTTCCCAGCTTTAGCTGGAAATACCAATGACTAAACCTGAGAGTTTTTCTGCACAAAACACATGCTGTACCACTGAGCTCTAGACTTTCCTTATATAATAGGAATGATTGAATATACATGGAATGAATGGGATTACAGGAACAATATGGCAATAATCATATTGTATTGCTGATACAGTATTGAATTAATGAAACATCATTAGATGCTCAGCTTTAGAATGAATATAAAACCATTATAATGCAAAAGATTAATATTCAATAAAAAGAATACAGCAAAACTGCAACCTGATTTATGCACCAGAGTACACAGTATAGCAACAGAGCAGAGGTGGGGAACCAGTGACCCTCCAGTTGTTGTGGGACTCCATCTTCCATTAGCCCCAGCCAGCATGGTTAATGGTGAAGGATTACAGGAGTCATATCTGGAGGGCCATTCATTCCCCATCATTGCAACAGAATATTCATATAGGTAGAGCAAAGGAAAATCAAGTATGAGACATAAGGGCTATTAGTAGTGACGAGCAAAATGAAACAATGTAGATGAGTTGGGTCACATCACATAAACTACATTTTGTTACATTCATCAGCTGCATCTCACAAAATTAACATAACTAAAGTCAATAGATATGTCATTCACCAGAAAGAAACAAATGCAGTCAGCGTAGAGCATTTATCTTTCAATTATAGCTATGATGGCTAAATGGAATGCCCATGTTCAGATATATGCTAAGTTGATTGACGGGACAACAGAAAGGGGGGGGGCGGTATTGCCTTCATGCCCTGCTTATGGGCTTCCCAGAAGTATCTGGCTAGGCACTGTGGGAAACAGGATGGTCTGTTCCAGCAGGATTTTTCTTAGACTTTACTGCTGGTGAGGGGTGTGGCCTGCAAAGAGTTATATGGCCCGTATAGAGAAGCCTGGAGGGCTGCATGTATTCAGGAATGACTATAGTAATCATTTACCCATAGATTTTGGTGTCCATTCCTCATCGGACTCAGAGGACTCATTTGTAGTTTTGGGAGGTTGCCGTGCATGATACATAAATGTTGGTTTAGGTGTAGGAAGACCTAATAAAAAATATCAGGTATGAGATACTATAAAAGTTGTTGTCTGCAAACATCTTATTGAAAGAATGCTTCCAGAGATTTGTCTCTGTTCAACTGATGTCAAGTGCCAATAAAAGACAAAATAATCAATGCTATGGTATTGTGCTATGGGAAAACCAAACCCTCCCCCTCCCCACTCCCCAGAATCTGTATCCAATGTGAGAGGCTTCATCTCACTTGCCACATAGTATACCTAGCCACAAGTTTTTGTTAAAAAGAAAAAGTACTGTATCAGTGAAAGACCAATCTATTGTCTGCAGTCCACAACATGGGGGAGGCGTGGGAAAAGGAGACAAATGTTTCAATGGTATCTTACAGAGCAATTCTAAGAAACTCAAAAGCCCTATTACTTTTAATTGGGGTCTACACCCAGGAAAGTGGATTGGATTGCAGCCAATGTGCAACTTAACTGATGCAACCCAGTAACTTAACTTAATCAAGTGAAGATATGCTTGGAAAAGAATTTGAATCCAGACCTCCCAGGTACAATTTCAGCATTATTTCTGGTTTCATACTTCTTTCATTAATCTCCCTTTGCCTTCTCTACTGGTCCTAATTCTACCTACAGAGTTCTAAATTTTAACCTTTTTACATAGTTAATATATGGTGTAGTTGAGCTGAGCTTCAGGCTGTAATCATTGAGAGGCAAATAGTATGCTTTAGCCCTTGGAAGCCTGACAGTTATACTTTTAAATACATGCTAAAATATAGGCTTTGCTAACTTTAACGTGTCACATAGATGAATCCTTTGAAGGTTACTATTTGATAAAGGTAAAATATGGTGCTAGAGTGAACAATTCTTCAGTTGTTCAACTCAGAGATCTTATTGCAGCTAAATAATCCATACTCCTTGCTTACTTTTCAGTAATTTCTCTCACCTAATTGAGTCATAAACTCATAGTTCTCTTTCATATTCTTATAACGAATTTTTTCCCATTCTCCCATTTCAGCCCATTGCTCTTTAGGGAAGTAGATGGCCAGCCCTTTAAAAGTATCTTCAGCCTAGTACACAGGAAGAAAGTGGGTACAGACACATAATATCATGTGTTTAAATGTTTTACTTAGAAACAAGTACTTTACAAGTAAAGTGAAATCAATCAGTGAAATTACACACTTTAATCACACGTTTAAATTTGCACACCAATTAATTGATGGGTCTAACAAGCTAAGTTGCTGGGACTGCTCTTGAAAGTCCAGTAGTTGTACAAGCTGAGCAGCTGCCATACTTTACCATGTCCCTGAATCAGATCTATACCAACTTTAAATGATTGCTGCATGATATCAGGCATGGGCAACTACAGATAAAGTGTCATGTGACTGTAGCATGATTGTCAAGGTTCCCATCTTTATGGACCTCTCCAGCAAGAACTGAGTTACACGTGAAATCTTATTATTTACACCCCTTAAATTGTATATTATTTCCCCATTATTTTTATTTAATTAAAACATTCGTGTGTGACTTCCCCAAGCCTGCAAAATTGCTAAAAGAAGCAAATCTCCACTTGCAGAAGCTTGCCACGTTTTAGGATGGAAGGTCTCTTTACGGGATATTTGCTTACTCCAAATTCCTCACCTTGGGCCTCTGCCCCCTTTTCTTATGGCTTGGCTTTTTGACCCTCTCTGTAGAACCCCTGTCTAAGCAACTATTTTTTGGGCTACCTGACCCCGTCCTCCCCGCCTCAACACTTTTTGTAAGAAGAGAATCAGAAGGAGGTGGTGTCCCACTGGCTCCTTTCTCCAAGGGCTCTCCTCTCAGATCCCTGGGATCATTCTCCATGAGATCTCCCCCACTGGGAACAGGCCATTCAGCCTCAGTTGCCCTCTTCCCTGGGGTATCGTTTTTGTCAGATGCCTCTCTCCTCATCCCTCCCGCTTCTCCCATGCTGGAACTGCCTCTGCCCTCCTGCCCTTGGCATTCATCATCCCTGAGCATCTCTTCCCACATTCCCTGGGCTCCTGCCCCAGCTGGCATTTTCTGCCCTCTTTCCTGGGCTTCTGTCCCAGTGGACATCTCAGCTCCAGATGCCATTTCTCTCCCCCTCCCTCGTTCCCAAATTTCAGCCCAGTTTAATCATCTCTCCCTCCTCAGTCTCCATCCATCCCAGCCAATTTTCTTTCTCCCCTTTTCTCTCTTAGCCCAAACTGGGCATTTCCTCTTTTAATCTTGGGGGGGGGGGTTTCAGCCCTAGACTTTGGGCTTCCCTGCTCTACACACAGCGAGGGAACTGTTTTAACTTCGCCCCTCTCTGAAATCCTCCCCGCCACAGCCGAGCCTTTTCCCTCAGCCCCAAAGAGTCATCTCCTTCCCTCAGCGAGAGGGAAAAGGCGCCAAAAATCGCGCGAGCCAATGAGCGGCAGGAGCTGGTGAGCTGCAGCCAATCATCGGGCAGCGCGGGAAATTTCTCTCTCTTTTTTTACAGGTGTCTCACCGCCAGGGTGCTGCGTTCGTTGGTGGTGGGTTTTTTGTTTTACCTCAGGCAAGAGGGTGTGGGGGGAGGGTCAAGTGTAGAAAAGCGGGGAATCTTCTATCCTGAGGAAAATGTTTCCTTGCAAGGAAGGGAATCCACGATTTCATGGGGAATGAATACCAGTCGCAGTAGTACTGGGGGGGGGGGGGAGGGGAAGGTGGTCTTCAGAAAGAGCTGGTGGAGGAAAACCAGAGTTTGAAGTGAACTTGTCACAAAGGATGGCATGCCTCTGAGCATGTGCAAAGTACCTTTCCCCCTTGCCACTAAGTAGCCACCACAGGCAGTGCCCCACACATCTGGGACTGAGGAAAAGCTGGCATAATAATAATAATAATAATAATAATAATAATAATAATAATAATAATGGCTTGAACTCCATCCATTGGACTGGGTTGCCCCAGCCCCTTTGGGCAGTTTCCAACAAAATAGAAAAACACATAGAAACATCAGATATTTAAAAACTTCCCCATACAGGGTTTCTTTTTCCAGATGTCTGCAGGAAGTCCCATGGTTTATCTCTTTGACATCTAATGGAAAGGTGTTCCACGGGAATACTATATTCCTCTGACTATGAGGGGAACAGGGAAAGTGGGCAGGAAAAAGGACTTCAATGATGTGATTGATTTTAAGCTTTTGGGGCTGTTTCCGCTGCTTTTTCCTTTTTTAAAAAATTTGTCTTTATTGATTTAAAATATCATCTTACATATATATTACAAATAGTTACATCAAAATTAAACAAAAATATAATAGAAAGAAGATAAAGAATAAAAATAAAAAGCAAAAAAGAGTTAACAATAAGAAATGAATATCCTGTCTTTTCTAATAAAGTCTTCTGAAAGAAACTTCCAATCGTTCTCGTTGTAATTTTTCTATTGTCTTAATTTTATCGCAGTTTGTTTTATAACTTTTCCTGTACATATTCATCTAGTATATTTATTCCATTTGTTTATTATATACAAGTATCATTCAGTTCTGCTAGGATAACATCATTATTACAATATAATCTTATATATTCTTTGAATAGTTTCCATTCTCTGAATGGAATTTTCTCTGAATTTCTCTGAAATTTTTTTGATTTGGGGCTCCTCTGACTTTTCCGGTCAGCTTTGCTAATTGAAAGTACTCTAGCATGAGTGATTGCCAATCTATTATTGTAGGTGTTGTTTCACATTTCCAACTTCTGGCTATCAGTATTCTTGCAGCCGTAATTTAATACATAAGCAGTGGTCTTGTATTTTGCTTTATTTCTATTGGCAGTATTCCTAGAAGGAAAATCTCTGGCCTTTTTTAAAAAGTAAGTTTAAATAATTTCTTAAATTCATCATATTTTTTTTGCAAAACTCGCTTATAACCATACAAGTCCACAACATATGATAGTAAGATCCTATTTCCTTTTTACAACGCCAACATATTGGTGAACTTCCCTTATACATTTTGGTGACTTTTGCCGGGGTGTGGTGCCATCGATAAAGCATCTTCATGGTATTTTCCCTCAAATTATAACATGAGGTAAATTTAATGTCTTGCTGCCATAGCATTCCCCACTGTTCCATATTAATATTGTAGCCAAAGTCCTGCGCCCATTTTATCACAGATGTTTTAACCTGCTCCTCTTTCACTTCCCACTCTAAAAGATGTTCATACATTCTTGATATATATTTTCCCTTGTTATACTGTATATTAACTCTTTTTCAAAGGCGGAAGTTTCTTTGGCAAGACCTTCTCTTTTATCTGTGCTCAGTTTTTGGTTTAGTTGGAATTACTGTAGCCAACCAGACAGGTGATGTTTAATATCCTCATATTTTTTTAGGATTGGCATTTCTTTGTTTGGTTCTAATAACATCCTGTAAGTGGGCCAGTCTCCCTTCATGTTTTTCCTTTTGATTGCTATCACTTCTACTGTTGATGTCCACAAAGGTATATTGGGTTCCAAAATTCCTCTGTATTTACTCCAGATTTTATAGAGTGATCTTCTTACTACATGGCCCAAGAAACCTTTGTGCACTTTCACCTTTTCATATATCAGATAGGCATGCCACCCAAACCAGTTGTCGTGCCCCTCAAGATCTAATACATTTGTATCTTTTAGTGTAATCCATTTCTTTAACAAACTAGCCAGCTGCGGCATGGTATAATTCTAAATCCAGTAATCCAAATCCACCTCTTTCTCTTTTATCTATTAATCCCTGGTGTTTGATTCTCGGCTTATTGCCATTCCAGACAAATCTGGCTAGCTCCTTTTTCCATTCCTGAAAACATTTCATTCCTCCCAAAATCGGAAGTGTTTGAAACAAAAAAAGTTTGCACTGCTTTTTCCATTGCGTTGCCATACATCCGGCGCCATTTTTACACCTGGAAACCAGGACATGTCAGGAATTTTCCTGACATATGACAAGCGTAGACTGAAGCTATGACCCATGTGCTTTGCTTTACCCCCTTTTTTTCAGAACAGGAGCAAGGAGTTTTAATGACTGAAGAACTCTTCGATAGGAGGCCAATAAAAACACATGGGTCTTCTGTCTTTAATAGGTAGAAGGAAAAGCTTTAGCAGGTGCAAGGCTGCTCAAGCCTGCGGCATCATGAAGTGACCATCTGGACCAGCTGAAATTCCTCTCCATCACACAACTCTTAAAGGCACATATTTCCAGAAGCGTGAGATGGAAACCTTTAGCATTATCTCAAAAGGCCACTGGGTGCCATTGTAGCTCCACCGACCAAACAGAGGAAACAGTTGGGGAAGGTTTCCCCTTCATCTGTGACCCATCCAAAGATGGGTAGGAAAAAGTCCCCTTCCAAGGTGCTTTTTAAAGTCACCGCTTTGTAGTGAAAACCAACTAATGTCTTCAGTTCCAGCACTGATATAGCATTCATCCAGCAATTTGCAAAGACCAGTATGTCCCACTTATAGGGAACTAGTTTGCCTCCTCTACCAATTACAGTACTAACAACAACAACAACAACAACAAGTTTTAATTTGTGACATGACTACCTCCGGCTAAAATAACTAAATCCCCCCCCCTTTAAGAATAGGAATATTTATGGGTTGTTGTTGTTTAGTCGTTTAGTCGTGTCTGACTCTTCGTGACCCCATGGACCAGAGCACGCCAGGCACTTCTGTCTTCCACTGCCTCCCGCAGTTTAGTCAAACTCATGCTGGTAGCTTCGAGAACACTATCCAACCATCTCGTCCTCTGTCGTCCGCTTCTCCTTGTGCCCTCCATCTTTCCCAACATCAGGTTTGATCTTCTTGCAGTCCATGGGACTCTCAAGAGTCTCCTTCAGCACCATAATTCAAAAGCATCAATTATTTGGCGATCAGCCTTCTTTATGGTCCAGCTCTCACTTCCATACATTTATGGGTAGTTGCATTTTTAAATCGGTAGCAGTTGATATTGCTCAAAAACAGTGGATCTGAAGCCGAGCCACCTGCCTCGCAAGATTTCCTATTTTTCAGGGTGCAATTTTCAAGGTCACTGTCACCCTTATGCTTAAGGAATAAAAATCTTAAAACCTCCCTTTAGAAACTGTGACAGTGAGCATGGCAAGGGGGCAATAAAGACAGTGTTATGCAAGGGGGTTAATTGCAAATGATCACAGATAAACTATTCCACTCAGTTCAGTGAGCATAATGGGGAGTGATTTCAACACCTCAGCTGTTGGGGTGAAGGAAGATACAAGGAAGAAGGGGGTTCTTATGAAAACATGATTTCCTTATGACTTTGTATGCTCAAGGGTGAGATAGCAAAGCTGAAAGCTACATCTGGCCCACAAAGCTGCTTCTAGCAGTCAACAAAGCTTTGCAAAATCTGAACTTTTTCTAAGGCTAGACCCCAAATGAATTCATTGAAATAATCACAGTACTTTTGGAAATAAGCCATTAAATGTTTAAAGGACATTGCTAATGTAATACTGCATGATCGTCTGTAAGAAGGAACTGATGAGGGCACTGTGATTTCAGAAATTGGTTTGGAGCATTATCAGGCAAAGACTGAGCTATGGCCATAAAAAGGGAAAGAACAGAAGCTAAACAGGCCCACTGAAATATTAATGGGTCTGAAAATTAATCTCAGCATTATAACCCTTTGTGGTCTCTTGAATAAAATATTTATTAAATACCCTGGATGGAGGCTCTGAGTTTTTATTACTATAGTGATAATAAATTACATTCATCATTATATGTAAACAAGGCTTCCATTGTTCAAATATTGATATCTAAAGATTAAACCCACTAGACAGCGATGTTCAATTTTATTAGTATAGTTGGACAACTCATCTTAGCAACAGCCAAGCATGAAACTTTTTTTTTTTGTAAAGTTCAGATCATTCTGGAAATAAATTATTAAGGAGTATACATATCCGGTATGAGGAATTATCAAAACCCTAAATACTAAAAACCTTTTCAATACTGTGATATACACTGGGTTAGATTTAAAAAAAAAAATTAAACAGTGATTGTTGCAAAATCAGATAATGGATTGGCTCAAACCTTGCTTCCAGTGTCCTGCATTCCAATATGAGATGCATCATAAACCAAGGAGGTGTTTTTTAAAAAAAGTTTATTGTAAATATTTTCATCTTGCCAATCCAAACATAATTGTGCTGTAACAGTAAGGGTAACAGCAACACAAGAGCCCATATTTTCACAGTCTGATAACCTAAGTAATTTTCCTTCTCTGCCTCTCTTTCAGTTCACTATGAGCAAGAATAATATGTGCTCTGGAATGACTTTTTCCAGGTGATTGCATTTGAATTAGGGTGCTTTCACAAACTGCTCCAAAAGCACCTTTTAGCCTCTCTCACCTGCTATCTATGTGCATGTGTACAAGATTGTAATGCACACTGCAGTAAAAAAGCAACCAGGACAAAAAATATGGTTCACAGGACAGAGGGAAAGTGTTTTAAGAAATCTCATCCTTTGACACACCTTAGATCAAATTCCCAACCTTTTCCTAGTGGGGAAGCATTTTCAGCCCGAAGGCCACCTTCCTTTCTGGGGCAAATTCCAAGGGCTACATGCCACTGGTAAAGGTAAAGGTAAAGGTACCCCTGACCATTAGGTCCAGTCGTGACCGACTCTGGGGTTGTGCGCTCATCTCACTCTATAGGCTGAGGGAGCCGGCGTTTGTCCGCAGACAGCTTCCAGGTCATGTGGCCAGCATTGACAAAGCTGCTTCTGGCGAATCAGAGCAGCACACGGAAATGCCGTTTACCTTCCCGCCAGAGCCAGTCTTTTTATCTACTTGCACTTTTGACGTGCTTTTGAACTGCTAGGTTGGCAGGAGCAGGGACCGAGCAACTGGAGCTCACCCCGTTGCGGGGATTCGAACCGCCGACCTTCTGAACGGAAGTCCTAGGCTCTGTGGTTTAACCCACAGCGCCGCCCGTATCCCCACATGCCACTGGTGGGTCAGGCCAAAAGCCAAAGTGGAAAAGCATTGACTGTATGTAAATTTTACATTTTTACAGTAAAGCTTATTTCTACACACACTCACACACCCCTCTCTCTGTCTTCCATCCAGACAAGCAAGGAGCATCACCAGAGTGCAAAAACAAATTCTAGCCAGGCAAAAATACTCAGGGATGTAAAGCAGAGCTGGTGAGGGTTGTGACCTGGGCAGAGAGGATATTGCAAGGCAGGGTGTGTGTGGCCTGGGACAGTCCCAAGGGCCAGATAGATGCGTGAGTGGGAGGCTGCATTTAACCCCAGGTTCCCTACCTGAGCTAGAATGCAAGCATAGATAGGAGAGTCTAGTATATGCAAAGTTATTTAACTGCATCAATAAAATATTTGCAGCATGGGTGTAGCCGGGGGGAAGGGGGGCAGCTGCCCCCCCGGATCAAGTAAAACAATAGAAATAGCTAACTGACAAATCACATTGGTTCTGCCTCCTAACAAAAATCCTGTCCCCCCCCCCAACAAAAATCCTGGCTACGCTCATGATTTGCAGTGCTTGCCAGTTATTCAGTCCCTTGCCATTCAGTGGGCAGAAAACTGAATGGTGCAAACAGGTTTACTGCTTAGCGAGCAGTTGCGCAGACTACTGCCTGCACACTTTTCTCCACATGTAATCTCTAACCATGAGTTGAAGGCTTCAGCATGGGTCTCCCAACCCTTTTTTATTATTAAAAAAAATAAAAGCTTAGGGAAAGGCGGCAGACTGCTACATCCCAACAGCTATAATTACAATGCAAAGAGGGTATGTCAGAAGATGCACAACTAGGAGTGGGGGGAGCTGTACCTATTGAAATTCCCATTGTTTATAGAGCAGAGAGGCCACGTCCTGTTTTGCTTGTCAATATTAAATTCACGAGGCAGAGTGATAATAAGGCTTGGTGCATTGTGAATCAAGTTCGATAAATGGTTTGTTTTGTCACTTGGCAGAAAAGAAGCGCGCTTTAAAAAAAAGTAAGGGAAGGGGCTCTCATAGGCGTAGCCAAGGGGGGCAGCTGCTCCCCCCCATAAAGTAAAACAATATAATTTTTTAACTGACCAATCACGTCGGTTCTGCCCCCACTAACGAAAGTCCTGCCACCCCTAACAAAAATCCTGGCTACGCCCATGAGGGTTCTGATTTTAGTCGGCATTTATTATTATTATTATATTTATTTGTATCCTGCCTTTTTCCCCTGATGGGGAAAATGATGTAAAAATGAGAACTGCTAAATGCATGGGCGGGGGAGGGGGGCATCGTTAAGAATAAAAGTGTAAAGCTAAACATATACCGTACAAATAATTACAATAAATAACAGTATCTGGAGAATCTGATTCATTTGCTTTTAAGGCGGAGGTGGGTAGCAAAGGGATGAGCCTTCTAGGTGACTGAAAATGAGCGCCTAGTAATTGCAGAATAGCCCTTTGCGCTCCCAGCCCCTCAAAAGCGCATCTTCACCTGTACTATCCAGGCGGTACAGGAGCGTAGCGACCGATAGCTTCCTGCAGCCAATCAGCACAGAACTGCGCCGCGTTACCACCAATCCACGCCAAGCGGGGCGGGGCGCGGCGAAGCCCAAGGGCGGGAGTGGAATGTGGGCTTCCGTAGCAGCTCGGGAAGCGCGGGAAAAGAGGCTGAGAGTCGCCTGGGTGCTTCTCGCGCTTCGGGCAGCCGCATGGGGACAACCGCCTCTGCACGAGGGGAGGCAGGGTGCTTGCTCCGCCCATCCAGCTCCCGCGAGGGAGGCGTGAGTGAGTCTGTTAGGCGGTTGGAGGAAAGAGGTTGTTGGGGGCAAGATGGAGGGTTGAAAAAATCAGGGTTTAAAGTGTGAGGAGGGGGAGATACCATAAGAGGAGAGGTCTCTCTTCGCTATTATCCGTTTCCCTTGTTGAGTTGCAGCAGAGCCCCTGATCAGCCCCACTGGTGAGTAAAAAGGACATTGTACATTCTCAGAGGCACTCTTGTTATTCCTCATTTTTTAAAAAAAGAATGGGCATTGGGTGGTTGCAGCCAGCTAAATTCTACCCAACATTGTGTTCATTGAGATGAGCGGCCCCAGCTTTTGCCCATTAATTGCAGTGGGTCTGCTCCGAAGTAGGTCTAACACTGGACACGGCCCACATACTCTATGACTGCATTCCAGCGAGCCCATGTTCATTTCTGAAACCCTACAGTTGGTAGGTGTTAGTTTTTTTATATAAAAAAAATCTGCTGGCTATTGCTGCAATTGTGTACATATTTAAAATGGCATATTGCCTGGTGCTGAAGTTGAGATGGACAAAAATATATTAATGGTTTGCCAAGAAAAAAAAAAAAAGAAAACTAAACACCACCCACCCAAGGGCACAGCAGAATGAACAACACACCATGATTTGTTGGAAGTCCTCTCTGCCTGGAATTATCTTACTCTGAATTTATTTTTGACCCTGGGAGGGCTGGTTAGTAACGTATGTGGTGTTTGATTAAAACTGCAAAGGAATTTGTAGCATCTTAAAGGCTAGCAGCTTTATTGTGTTATAAGTTTGCATTGATTAGAGTCTACTTCATCAAATATGTGACTTATGCATACCATCACTTCTGTGGGTATATAGGAACATAAGAATCTACCTGGTACTGAGTTAGACCCATTGGTCCATTTAGCTCTCTAAACACTGACTGGCCATGGCTCTCCAGTATTTCAGATGAGAACATTCCCTGCCCTGTCTGGAGATGTCTGGAACTTTCTGCATGCATAGCAGTTGCTCTATCCCTGAACTATGGCCCTACTCTGTGCATGTGTGTATAATAACATACAAACTCATGCCAGCCCACAGACAAAAAACAAGGGATGGAGGACTGCTGGGACAGCAGCTTTAGCCTTAGTTTCATGTCTGTTACTTTTCCAGGTGAGAATAAGAATCTAAACCTAGCATCTTGGGTGCTGTTTCCCATTGTATCTGCTTATTCTCAGGAGCTCCTTTCAGTATGAATCCTTGTAGCAAGGGAGAAGAAAGAAAGGAGACTTCAGCCAGCTCTGGCTTACCCTGTTCTTCCCATCACCTGAGAGCATCCCCAACAGAGCAGCATAGCATTGAGGAGAAATCTGTCAGGGTCAAACGCCGCCGAACAAGACGAGAGCGCAACTATGTCAAGTTCGGCAGAAATGCTACCGATAGGATCCCAGAACAAAGGCCCAACCGCAGGACGCTACAGAAGACGCTGCCCCCTTTCTGGAGCTCCCAGTTTAACACCTGTGCTAAGTCGACTCCCATCAGACCCATCAAAGGCGGCTGTGTTGCCAAACCTCTGATTATAACGCAGAACAGACTCTCTCAGCCTTTTGGCATGTTTAACAGGGAGGTGAAATCACTTAACATAGAGAGATTGTTGAGCCCCAGAGCTGAGCAAGAGGTCCTGGAGATCACTCCTATACAAAGAGACAGTGGCATGGAGATGTTGCTGGAAGAAGAGATCCAGTCCTGTGATGCTGATCAGAAATCTATTCCCAGCGATCAGTTGAGATGCAGTGGAAAGGACCCACGTGGAGTGAATAAGGACTCTACATCGATTACACAGCATCCTGTGGCCACTCCAGGTGCATCCCAGCCTTTAGCTGCACCTGCGGTTGTGGAGTTCAATCAAGAGGATTTGGAAACTGAACCTTTTCAGGGCAATGCCTTGATGGATTTGAATGAAAAGGAAAACGTCCCTCCTGTCCCCACAGCAGAAACGGAGTCAGGCAAAGGCAAATCTCCAGTAAGGGAATTAGCCCAGGACCTGCAAAAACTCTTGGACCTCAAGGCAATATTCCCTGGGCGTAACTTAATCAGGGAAACACGTCAGGCTGTTATCAATATCCTGCTGGAACAGAAGAAAACACTCCCAGATTTATCTGCCTTGGCGCTGCTCAAGAAGTCTGCAGGTGGTTGTAACACTGAGACGGCCCATGCAGGTAAGGGGCTTGCTGAGGCTACAGCATAAGCATGAACTGTGTCAAGCAGCTTGGCTGAAGCTAAGCAGCTGTTTGGCATGCAGCATTTGCCATAAAAACTGAAAACGAGCAGTTTTGTGAAATATTGCAATAGTGAAAACAAGAAGTGTAGAAGCCCTGCTTTTGCTTTTGGCCACCATTCTTTAAAGACCACGCAAGCAAGTGATGAATGGACTTTTTAAAAAATCCTGCACTTTCTCAGATGTTTTCCTTCATGGGCTTCTCATCATCTTTCATATTCGGGGCTGGGCTGGGGAGCTTTTTCCTATTAAGGGCTTATTTCACTTGGAAAAGGTTAGATGGAGGGGACAACTGATGGTGGATGGGGTCGGATACTATGATGGTAGAAGTCTGAACCCAAACTGAGCACATTGTAGGATTACATAGCACACTTTCCTTCTCTTTGCCCAATCTCTCCCATTTGTTTGGGCTTTTTCCTGTTTATCCCTCCACCTCCATTAGCACAGGGTTGAACAGACACTAACGAGGCCTCAACCAATAGTTGCAGAAGGCTGCACTAAATTAGGCCACAGCCAGCTTTAAAACTTTTCATGGTGGCCTGACCACCTTCACTGCTAAAGGCAACCTGAACCCTCCTTTACTGTTCAGGGAGCTAACTGCAGCATTATTCTAGATTCAGGTAGGTAGCCGTGTTGGTCTGACGCAGTTTAAATGTATAAAAAAATTTAAAAATTGTCCAGTAGCACCCTAGAGACCAACTAAGTTTGTTCTTGGTACAGTGGTACCTTGGGTTACATACTTAATTCGTTCCAGAGGTCCATTCTTAACCTGAAGCTGTTCTTAACCCAAGGTACCACTTTAGCTAACGGGCTGCCGCAGCGCCGCCGCTGCACGATTTCTGTTCTCATCCTGAAGTAAAGTTCTTAATCAGAGGTACTATTTCTGGGTTAGCTGAGTCTGTAACCTGAAGAGTCTGTAACCCGAGGTACCACTGTATAAGCTTTCGTGTGCATGCACACTTCTTCAGATACACTGAAACAGAAGTCACCAAACCCTTATGTATAGTGGGAGGGTGGGGTGGGTTTTTTTCTGGAGGGTAGTAGGAGATGGGTGATTGACTCAATGGGTATGGTAAACCTGTTGACGACTGTTAACAACTGCAATTAGTCCTAGAAGAAAAAGCAAGGGTTAGTATGCAGATGATTAGCATATGTAATGAGACAGGAATCCAATATCTCTCTTAAGACCAGGTCTCTCTGTAGTTTTCAGTTTGGTGATAAGTTGTAATTCAGCAACTTCTCTTTCAAGTCCGTTTCTGAAATTCTTTTATAATAAGACAGTTGCTTTGAGATCCTGTATTGAATGTCCTGGGAGACTGAGAGACTGGCTTCTCTGTCTTGTGATTCCTGATGTCAGATTTATATCCATTTATCCTTTGGCGTTGGGTGGGACGCGGGTGGCGCTGTGGGTAAAAGCCTCAGCGCCTAGGGCTTGCCGATCGAAAGGTCGGCGGTTCGAATCCCCGCAGCGGGGTGTGCTCCCGTTGCTCGGTCCCAGTGCCTGCCAACCTAGCAGTTCGAAAGCACCCCCGGGTGCAAGTAGATAAATAGGGACCGCTTACCAGCGGGAAGGTAAACGGCGTTTCCGTGTGCGGCTCTGGCTCGCCAGATGCAGCTTTGTCACGCTGGCCACGTGACCCGGAAGTGTCTCCGGACAGCACTGGCCCCCGGCCTCTTGAGTGAGATGGGCACACAACCCCAGAGTCTGTCAAGACTGGCCCGTACGGGCAGGCGTACCTTTACCTTTACCTTATCCTTTGGCGTTACAGGATCTCACCCCCACCCTCCCACTATATATAAGGGTTTGGTGACTTCTGTTTCAGTGTATCTGAAGAAGTCTGCATGCACACGAAAGCTTATACCAAGAACAAACTTAGTTGATCTCTAAGGTGCTACTGGACAATTTTTTTATATATTTTGCAGCATTGTTGGCAGTGCCACATGGGAATAGTGTTGCTCTGGAAATCTGGGTCTCACTTTACAGTGGTACCTGTTGGGATACTGCCAGGGAGATAAGGTCCATCTGAGCCCCAAGCTCGGATGCCGGACGATCCATCGACCTCCCGTAGTCAGGCAATATCAGCAATTCAGCGACACTAAGCCTCAGGCTTAGTGCACACTCTGACAGCAGAATTCACACAACAGAAGTTGCACAGCATGAGAGCAGAACTGCATATTTACAGTTTTATTCAGCGTAGGTCAGAACAAAGAAGGCATGACCGTCTGGTCCGACTGCTCAGGCAAAAACAGCCAAAAACGAAACGAACTTACAACATAAACATCCTGTGAGACAGGAACTTACGCAGGCTGTTATACAAACATCCTGCTCCCTTTTAAGGTGGAACGGAAATATCCTAACATCCTCCCCCTTTCCGTGTAACCTGTAGTACCTGTGGTTCAACCCAATTGCAACCTTTGTGCGTAAACCTTCAGTTGTTCTCTGTTAACAACCTTAGACAACAGATCAGCAGGAATTTCATTTCCTGGCATGTAGGACACCTGAATGAGTCCTTTCTGAATACACTCTCTTGCACGATGTAGCTTAATCTGCAAGTACTTGGTCCTTTGCTTGCAACTCTCCGAGTTCAGCAAAGCCAAACAAGATCTATTGTCTTGATACACTTGTATAGGACATTTCACAGAAACCCCAATGTCCTTAAACAGTTGCATCAACCATTCACAATCCATGAGTGAAAATGACAGAGCATTGAGTTCAGCTTCACAGGAACTTAGGCTAACTGTCGTCTGCTTTTTGCACAACCAGTCAAACAGGCAGTGGTTGTACATGTAGCATACTCCAGAAGTGCTTGTACCATCCGTGGTGTCACTTCCAAAACTTGCATCTGCAAAGATTTCAAGACCTCCAGTCTTCTGACTGGTGAACCTCAGCCTGTAGTGCATAGTCCCTTTCAAATAGCGGGCTATGCGCTTCAGAGCTTTCCAATCCTGAACAGTAGGATTGTTAGCATGTCTGCTCAGCAGGTTAGTGCTTACAGCAATGTCAGGTCTTGAACATCTAGCAATGAAATTCAACTTGCCTAGAATGCATCTGTACAGCGTTGTGTCAGAAAACGCTTCAGCAGTACTATCTACCTGGTAACCTGTCACCATCGGTGTGTCTGCTGGGTTTGCATCAACCAAATTCAACCTGGTTAATACATCAGCAATTTTCTGTGTTTGGTGTACCAGAAAATTACCTGCTTGGTCCCTCTCCACCTGCAGAGAAAGATAGTTGGATACCTCACCAAGATCCTTCATGTCAAAGTGCTCCTTCAGTTGAGCTAGGGTGCTTTGGTAAAAAGCCTGATTCTTCCAAAACATCAGAAGATCATCAACAAAACATAAACAATACAGTTTGTTTTGCCCCTCCTCCTTGACAAACACACATGGATCAGCTTTGCCCTGGTGAAAACCTAGAGAAAGCAACGTTTCAGTGAGTTTTGTGTTCCAACACCTGGCACTCTGCTTGAGACCATACAAGGATTTCCGCAGTTTACAGACCATTCCCTTCTGTATCTGCATCCCGTCAGGTGGAAGCATGTACAGCTCCTCCCCCAGAATCCCGTACAAAAAAGCTGTATTAATGTCATGATGGGAAACATGCAGTTTCTCCTCCGCAGCGATCTTGAGCATCAGCCGAATGCTCTCATATTTGACCGTGGGTGAGTAGGTCTCGTGGTAATCCTGCCCTGGTACCTGTGAAAAACCTCTGGCAACCAATCTGGCTTTGTGTCTGACAACCTTGCCATTCTGGTCTGTCTTGGCCTTGAAGACCCATTTGCTGCCAACCAGTCTCATTCCTGGGACTACCGGTACCAGTTCCCAAGTCTGGTTCCTGTTTAAGGAATCAACTTCAGCCTTCATGGCATTAAGCCAAGGCTCAGCATCTTTAGAGGTTAACTCCTGGACCTCTTTGAAGCTAGAAGGTTCCCACACCTTCTCCGAGCTACTAAGAACAGCAGTTGCCATCTTAGCAAACTCATCAGCAAATCTCTTTGGAGGTTTGCCTTTGGTCGCCCTTTCAGACCTGCGAACCAGACGCAAGTCTTCTGGACTCATCTCCTCCTTCTTAGGAGAAAAGTGACCAATGGTGAACAGTGGTTCTTCCAGTTCATTGTCAGACTCATCAGATGGTCTGACTGAGGCCTTTGCGCTCTTGTAGTCTGCTGTGTCATCACTGTCACTGACAGCAGCAGCAGCGCCGCCCACTGAACTGGAATCCGAACTCTGATCATCATCATCATCATCCTCATCCTCAGTTTCCTCAGCTTTCTCAGCATGATCTGGTTTCTTCACATCACCTTCATCCTCCTCTGGGTAACTCTGGAAAATTCCCACATTTCCCCCCCATTTAGGATTGTACTCAACACTCCTTGTGAACTTTATGGATTTAGAGTTAGTCATCCATACTCTGTATGCACCTTTTTCGTACCCCATGAACAAACCATGTGCCCCACGCTTCCCAAGCTTGTTGCTTTGTGGGGTGTGTACCCACATGTCAGAACCAAAGATTCTCAAGTGCTTGGTGTTAGGTTTCTTACCAAACATCTTCTCATAGGGAGTGCAGCCAATAGGTGATGACAGTCTCCTGTTAAAAGAATAAACAAAATTCGCCAGAGCCTCCCCCCAAAACTTCTCAGGGAGATTGGCATCATGCAACAAGGTTTTTATCCCTTGCAGCAACGTTTGATTTGCTCTCTCCGCAAGCCCATTCATCCATGGCGATCTAGGCGTTGACAAGTCATGCTGGATTCCCTTCTCAGTCAGGAAAGCTTCAAACTGCTGAGAAGTGAATTCCCCGCCTCAATCAGTAAACAGACAACCAATACGTTTACCGTGAGCATTCTCCAACCAAGCACAGAATGCCTTGAACCTAGGAAATGCTTGCGATTTCTGCTCGAGCATAAACACATGAATGTACCTGGAAAAAGAATCAATTAGAACCATGAAGTACCTTGCTCCTCCCAAAGAGGGCGCTAGAGGGCCTACCAGGTCTGCGTGAACTAGCTGGTAGGGTTTGGAAGCCTGCCTGCTAGACTCCTTGCCTTTTGGAGCAACCTTCACCTTGTTCTCTGCACAAGATACACATTTCATGTGATATTTGCAAGGTTTGATGTCCAAACCTTCAACCAACCCAGGCATCTTGGCTAGCGCTTGCCAAGAGAGGTGACAAAACCTTCGATGTGCATCATGAATGCAACCTGCATGAAGAACTTTGTTAGTTTGTGCAACACAACAAGTATCAGCATTAGACATAGCAACACCATTGTCATCATAAGTTAGACAGAACAAACCATCCATCAACTTTGCATGCCACATGTCCTCTTTGCCTTTTCTGATGACACAGATAGTCTTCTTGAAGGATACCTCAAAACCACGCCCAGTCAGCTGTGGTACACTTATCAAATTGTCCACAGCTCCTGGAACAAAAAGAACATTACTAATCGTAGTATGCAGACTTTCAAGTTTCACAGTCCCAACTCCTGTAGCTTGCAAAGTCCTTCCATCAGCCAGCTGGACCTCTCCATCTTGAGGTGTGAAGGAGATGAACAGATGGCGGTCTTTGGTGAGATGGCGCGTGGCCGCAGAGTCAACAATAAACCTGGCCTTCCCCTTCGAAGCAGATTTGCTGGCAAACAAAACCTTGTTTTCCACCAGCGTGGGCTTTTGCAGCTTGCCTTTAGCCTTTGGTGAAGCTGTGCCAGCAAACATAGCCGTGTTTTCCACTGGCGAGGGCTTTTGCAGCTTGCCCCCCTGCTCCTGGCCATCAGACTTGCCTTTAGCCTTTGGTGAAGCTGTGCCAGCAAACAAAGCCGTGTTTTCCACTGGCGAGGGCTTTTCACCCCCCTTCTGCTTCGGGCCATCTGCAGGCTTCTTGCTCTGTTTACATCTGGTCTTCCGGCCTCTGCAAAGGCTCTGACCTTGGTTCTCACGAGAAACAGAGCTCTCAGCTGCCGACTCCTTGGCTCCCTCTGGAGGCTGGAATGCTGCCTGGGATGACGTTATAGTCTGCTCCCCCTGCAGCTTGCAACCGGTGCCCTCGGCATCTCTGCATTCACTCACATTCTGGGAAACAGCCAGGACCTCCGATGCATTCAAACACTGGGCTGGGATTATTGGCTGGTGGGCCTTTTTCAAAGCATCCCACATGTCACGTGCCGTGAGATTTCCAGCAAGCGTCTTTATTTCCTCCAGAGAGACGGATAAGACAATAATATCCACGGCCTTCGAATCCTGGGCCTGCCATTTCTCTGTCCGAGGAACTGGAGTGGCTTCTGATATAGTATGCCAGACTCCAAACTGACGCAGCAAACTCTCACACCATTTTGCCCAAGTCTCATAATTGTCCCGATTTAACTTTGGACACTCAGCAGCTTCAGAGGCTTGGAAAAACTCCATTCCACCTCTTAACGCCAGCCGTGAGTCTTCTTCACTTCAGAGACTCCTTATCTTGGCACCCATAAATCACGAAGCCTGCTTGGCTCGGTTCCCAGGCCAATTAGGCCAGCCGGACATCAAAAGCTCTTGCCGCGGCAACGAAAAGCCTTTGCTTTCGCTTTCCCCACACATACCTCAGCAGTCTGTCGCAGTCTTACTCTCCTGCAAGTGCCGTGAATCTGGGCCCGAAACCTGTTGTTGGGATACTGCCAGGGAGATAAGGTCCATCTGAGCCCCAAGCTCGGATGCCGGACGATCCATCGACCTCCCGTAGTCAGGCAATATCAGCAATTCAGCGACACAGCCTCAGGCTTAGTGCACACTCTGACAGCAGAATTCACACAACAGAAGTTGCACAGCATGAGAGCAGAACTGCATATTTACAGTTTTATTCAGCGTAGGTCAGAACAAAGAAGGCATGACCGTCTGGTCCGACTGCTCAGGCAAAAACAGCCAAAAACGAAACGAACTTACAACATAAACATCCTGTGAGACAGGAACTTACGCAGGCTGTTATACAAACATCCTGCTCCCTTTTAAGGTGGAACGGAAATATCCTAACAGTACCTCGGGTTACAGACACTTCAGGTTACAGACTCCTCTAACCCAGAAATAGTACCTCGGCATAAGAACTTTGCTTTAGGATGAGAACAGAAATCACGCGGTGGCAGCGGGAGGCCCCATTAGCTAAACTGGTACCTCAGGTTAAGAACAGTTTCAGGTTAAGAACGGACCTCCAGAACGAATTAAGTTCTTAACCAGAGGTACCACTGTACTTGAAAAGGTTCACTGGATCTTTGTGCATTATCAAAACACATTACGCAACGTACTAGAGTAGTAGGGGCATAATGAAAAAAAGATCATTTTGAGAAAGTGAGGTTTCCCTTTCTCAGCTATGTCAATAGAAACTTACAACTTGTCAGCCCCCCCCCCACAACACCACCCCATGTTACACTGTGGAGGGAACTGGTTCGCTTGAACCTCATTTCTGGTATTTTGTGGGGGATTAGGCTGCAGTCACTGAAAATCCTTGGAACGTACTTGGTTTACTTACTACGTTGTATTTTGTCAAGAAATCAATTTAAAGAACCGTGGGGCGACTCCTAGCATTGCTCCATCCTTTATCCCTTTTTGCTTTTACTTCCTGATATATCCTTGCCTGAGACCATCGTTTCACCACTACCCTCAGCCACTCCAAAGTTCATTTGTCCCCTGGATTTCTACCTCTTCTCCCTCACTGTCAAAATATAGACAGTAAGCTTCTTGCTGCAGGGACTTGTCTTGTTTTACTTTCCACCTCTCCCTACCCTGCTGTGTTGCTTTGCACAGCATAATGGACTTGTATGTCACCCTCCCGAAGGACAAATTAACTTAGCCCTTACTCACATTTGTAAGCTTTTGATTCCACATGGGATTTTGTGTGTTCATTTGTTCTGTCCTCTTTCAGATTTCAAGAGCCCACCTGACAGGGACCAGAAGGAGTTGGGACAAATGTCTAGCAATGACAGCAGAAACTCTGACCAGGAGATTTCTCTGAAAAAGCGGAGAGGACAAGCACAGTTCTTCCCCAGTAGCTTTTCTCCTTGTCCTGTACATACAGTTATAAGAATGGTGAGCATCAGAATGTGTTAGGATAGTTTGAAAGGTCAGGTTGGTTTGAAAAGAATGTGTTTAAACACTGGGAAGGTATTATTATTATCATCATCATCATTATTACTATTAAATTTATTGTCAGTTTTTCTCTGCCACGGCAATACAAGGTGACTTCCAGAAAGACACAAAACCAAACCCACATAAATACATTGAAAGCAAGTGGGGGAAATACATTAAAACATCCCACATTATAGATGTATTTGAGCTGTAAAAAAATATTTTTATTTTCTTACATATACAGGGTGAGTCTTTTAAAAGAGGCACCGTGGAACATGTGTACTCTGTATCCACGGGGCCTCTTTTAAAGGACTTACCCTGTATATCCTGCCTTCCTTCTGTGGAAGGAAGGAAACAAAGGTAGTATACATGTAGTAATTATAGAATTGTAGAGTTGGAAGGTACCTCAAGGGTCATCTAGTCCTGCAATGTAGGAATCTAGAGTAGATCATTCATGACAGATGGCCATCCAACCTCCGTTTACTAACCTTCAAGGGAGGAGAGTCCACTGCCCTTGGTGGACCTGTCAAACAGCTCTTACTGTCAGAAAGTTCTTCCTGATGTTTAATCAGAATCTCCTTTCTTGGAACTTGAGGCCATTGGTTTGAATCCTACCCTCCAGAGTGGGAGAGAACAAGCTCGCTCCATTCTCCATGTGACAGCCCTTTAGATACTTGAGGATAGCTATCATATCTCATTATTTACCAGGCTAAACATACCCAATTCCCTCCACTGTTCCTCATAAGGCTTGGTTTCCCTTTATCATCTTGGTCACCCTCCTCTGTACACATCCAGCCCATATTTTACCAGCTTCTCTGCAAGAATATCATGGGGGACTTTGTCAAAAGCCTTACTGAAATCAAGATACACTATGTCCACACCATTCCCTTGATCCCCAAAGCTTGTAACTCTATCAGAATAAAAGAAATTAAATTCATCTGGCATGATTTGTTTTTGAGAAACCCATACTAGGTCTTAGTAATCACGGCATCCTTTTCTAAGTGCTCACAGACTGACTTTAATTTTTCTGTTCTTGGACCATTCCTGGTATCAATATCGAGTCACTCAAACCTGCTTGTCCCCAGGAGGATGGTGGCCTCTTGTGCCTTCAGACCACACTCTGAGTTCCAGGTTTAAGTGTCCATTTAAGAATGGCTTCAAGACCACATCCCAGTTTTTATGCCCATGTGAACATGCAGTGTGTGAAGCAGCCCTCAGGTTGCCGCAAGTGGACAGCTGGAAACATCACATTCCCTTAAGCACTTTGGGCTGATTGTCCTAGGAGTGCGATTACAAATAAATCCATTGACAGTAGACAAACCCAAGGAGGATGCTCAGTTGCCCTCTCACCAAATCCTTTGCCAAAGAACATTGCATGTCAGATTACCAAGCTGTTATGAGCACTATTTGTTCTAGGATGGGAGGTTAATGGTACCGAGATTAACTTCAAAACTTGCCAAATACCTAAGCCGATTTCATCCAGTTGTTCCCAGGCATTTACAAAAGGTCACATCACATCAGTAGTTTTTATTTGGGGGCCCCACAGCAGGTCATTTTCATCTTCTGATCCAGAGATCCTACTCTGTTTGGCTCCTTTTATGCAGCAATATTCTTGCTAGCTACCAACCTCAAAGTACAAGAGCCACAAAGCTCTACTGGGTTCCAACCCACCATCAGGAAGATGTCGATCTAGCCTTGATCTGTTGTTTTTTTACTTATCCCAGAAGCCTTTAGAATTGGCTTAGTGTGGGATGAATCAAAATTAGCCTTAGAAGTTGAAATGGAACATTTGTAAGAGCATGTCAGAAGTATATACATTCCACTGAGAAGCAGAGATAATCTGTCCCTATCTAATCATGCTCTTTCCTTTATCTTGCCTACTTCTTGTTGTTTCCCTATGCAGGCAGAAGAGAAGACCACCCAAAGAGAAGACTTCAGATCCTTTGTTGAGCCACAGGCATTTAGCCAGCACAGCTTTCACTTGACAGCAGTTCAGCCACACTCCCATCTTTCATCTGCACCTTCCCAGCATGTGAATTTAGCCAGGAGCTCCTTTGCTGCAGAGGAACAACATCTTTTGCATGATGCTTTGTTCAGAACTGCTCGGCGTTGGGATCAAGGACTAGGGGAAGCCTTCTGTGAGTCCAGAAGCAGGCAAGAGAGGTCTGAAGTAGGCAGTAGACTACACACAAAGAAGAGTGCTTCCAAAAGGCATTGCCTGCCTTTTGCTACCTATGATTCCTTGGGTTCAGTCAATCTGAGCGTGGATGGCAAAGGCACCAGCCATTACTTCTTGACTGATGCCCAGCAACATTCCTGTGTCTATGAATTAAGCCCAGATCAATGGAATTTACTAGAGATGGAGCCCGCTCCATTCCACAGCCCGCATCCTTCACAGGAGCCGTGCAGTTGCCAGCCTCTGGATTTGGGGCTCAGGCCCACGGAGAGAGCTGCCTCTGAGTCTCAGACATCCTTTGATGTCTTAAGAAGCATCTGGAGCCCTAAAGTGCCCAGTAAGGGAGCCAAACTCCCCGTGTCCCAAGCTCTGGGCTACCCTTGTCTCGCTCACCAGCCAGCCACTTCCAGAGAGCTGAACTCGGAACAAGGGCAGCCAAATGAGTTTCTTCAGCTGTACAGCATCGTCCCTCAGCAGCACTGCTCTTCCTACAGGCAAAACCCTCCGCAAGACAGATATATGCTCAGCAAACACCCACCACACGGGACTGGGTTGTTCTCTGTACTGGCAAAACCCAGAGCCTTCTGCCAGAAAGTCTCTGTAGAGCAAGGGAGAAGCTCAAATAGTTACCACTTCTGCGGACTGGCAGAGGCGTCCAAAAGAATGCAAAGAAACAGAGACAAAGGGTGCTCCAGATCCGGGAGCCAGACGTGTGATCTGAAGCGGCTGCTTCAAATGGAAGAAGCCCAGCAGCAGCAGCTGCAGTTTTTCCAGCAGCTGCCTATGTCGTATTTCCCCCCCTCCGAGGCTCTAGAGAACAGGAACTCCCCTGACTGTGCCTTGCAAGGCCACCTGTTGGGACAGTCCACCCCGGAGCCCTGGGCTTTCCCCCGAATGAAGTTGTACTGAAAGGGTGTGGGGAGCCAAATTTCTGAATGAGAGAGGCTTGGAAAACGAGTGGATGCTTGATTGGTATGAAAAGGAAAGCCAAGGTGATCGCTTGGAAGGGCCATTTGCTACTTCTTACCTAAAATCACAACACGCCTCCCCAGGAACCCAGAGAACTGTAGTTCACCTCTCACAGAGCTTCCATTTCCAACACTTTTAACAAGCCACAGTTCTCGGCATTCTGTGTGGTGTGTGTGCAACCACACACTGGCATAGTTCTGTGATTTCTTTTTATTTAAAGCACATTTGTTTTGGGCCACTTAGAAGGCACAAAACTTTTCTCTTTCTATTCCGGGTATGACAGCCCATCCTTTACAAACATGAAGCGTAGGTTTGTTGTCTCAGTGTACCCAACAAGACACACAGGATAAAGTCACCTGTTTCCATTAGATTGCCCTATTTCAAGAGAGTAAAACTGTTCCTTTGCTTTTTCTTTTTTTAAGAGAGAGAAGAGAATTAACTGAGGTCTCAAATGTTTTGCTAGGGTAGGAATAAAAATAAATCTGAATCCTAAAAGTTGAATGTGAAATTCTTTACTACCCCTCTGTGCTAACTTTACATTTTTGCTTTGGATTATGCCTGTGATGCTATTCACATAGTTCCTTCTCTATGTGGCTGCGTCCTCTTGGGATCGCGAACTGTTCTTTGGCATACGTTGTTTTGCTTTTGTTTGGTTTCACTGATAACATTGCTGAAAACATTATTGGGAGGGAGAAGGGCCTATCAGAAAGTTTATACTATAAATAAACGAAAGACATTGCAATAGTTGGTACCTGCTTAGTTACTAACCTCCATACGAAGAATCCTGGAGGCAAATGGCCATTCGAGAAGTACCGTCTTATTTCACTGACCCTTTAGAGTTCTCTGAGAATGCCAGCAAACACGTTAGAGGTGATCTGGTCAACACTGTGTACGTAGACTTCTAAAAGGCTTTTGATAAAGTACCTCACCATACTCATCCTGAGTAAGCTTAGCAATCAAATAATGGGATAAAAGGAGAGGTCTCTTACAGATCCTGGTTAAGAAACAAGAAGCAGAAAGTAGGAATGGACAGTTCTTCCCATGGAAGGATGTAGAAAGTAGAGTCCCATCCCTGCGCTTTTTAACTTGTTCATGAATGCTCTAGAGCTAGAGGGCAACAGTGAGATAGACAAGTTTGCTAATGATCCCAAATTGTTCAGGGTGGTTAAAACAAAAAGAGACCGTGAAGAGCTCCCAATGGATCTCTCCAAACTGAGTGAACGAGCAGTAAAATGGTAAATGAAAATTCAGCGCAAGCAAGCGTAAAGCGATGCACATTGGGGCAAAAAATCCTAATTTCATATGTACACTAATGAGGTCTGAACGGGCAGTGACTGCGCAGGAATGAGACCTTGGGGTTTTAGTGGATAGCTCAGTGAAGATGTCAACCCCAGCGTGCAACAGCTGGGGAAAAGGCAAATTCCATGTTAGGGATCACTAGGAAAGGGATCAAAATGAAAACTCAATATAGCACCGTTCTGAAAACCAATGTTGTGAAGCTGGATTTTGGAAAAATTGGGACAGGCAAAAGAAAGTACTTCACAGAGCTCATAGTGAAAACTATGAAATTTGTCCCCCTCAGGTTGGCGGATATACCTATGGTTGAAAACAATATATCACTGCTTAACCATTGCCGGAAATGTCAGGTGGGAAGTATATTGTTGCACTCGGGTCCTGTTTGCATGCATCAGGTTGATCCTGGTGAGAACAAGTTTCTGGAATAAATGGGCCTTTGGTTTGACCCAGCAGAACTCTTCTTATGTTTTAACTGATACGGGGTGCATATTCCCAATACTGTATTTCAAAAAAACCAATGACCCGAAACGAATTGGAGCAGATACACCTAGATAATAGAGATTATTGTCAAGCCCCTGTCAATATTAGCAAAAGGAATGTGACATTTTGGTCCCTGATTGCTTTGCTTTCATGGATGATTGGATGTTGTTCTTCCAAATGCACACTGAGTCTCTGTGCTATCATATTAGCAGATTCTGCCTGTAGGTGGTTGCTGTTCCTTTAGCTTGGCTTTCTTTGCATAGTAAGCAAACATTTTCTAATTCATCTTTGGTATCCCTACCACCATTCCTCTACACCAGTATGCAACTTGGAACAGATTATTTCCTAAATTATCCCGAAAGCACAGACCTTCACAGCAATAACTTTGGAGGGGAGGAGAAATTGCTAAGATGATGATGATGATGATATTTATTATTTATACCCCGCCCATCTGGCTGGGCTTCCCCAGCCACTCTGGGCGGCTTCCAAAAAAACATTAAAGGACAATTGATGCAAAATACTAGCCCAAACAAAGGAAATTGCAGGAGTTAGTCCTTACTCATTTCCATGCCAAGAAAACTGAGTACAGTGGTACCTCAGGTTACATACGCTTCAGGTTACAGACTCTGCTAACCCAGAAATAGTACCTCGGGTTAAAAACTTTGCTTCAGGATGAGAACAGAAATCATGCTCTGGCGGCGCGGCAGCAGCAGGAGGCCCCATTAGCTAAAGTGGTGCTTCAGGTTAAGAACGGACCTCCGGAACGAATTAAGTACTTAACCTGAGGTACCACTGTACCTAGTCTCATTGCTTTTGGAACGTTAGTCGTTTTAGTACAGCGTGCTTTTTAGCTGCAAAAGATCACACACCATTGCTTTAATCCAGTGAAACTAATGCTACTCAATTCTTAGGTTCCAGGTTCAAATCTCACTTCAGTCACAAATTCACTAGCTGGCATAAGTTACAGTTCTCAGCATCCCTATGCCAATCTGTAAAATGGATCTAAGATTAATAGCCCTCATTCCAAGATGTCATAAGGATTACCAAAACATTCATCAGTGATGGCTTGGAAGGGGGAGACATACAGAACATTATATCACCGGTGATTGGATAAGTTGTCAGAGATGTCTCAGAGGAGGGAATTAAATGTTAGTTTTAGATTTACCATGGTATATGGTATTCACTCATAGAGTTAGTGACTATTAATCCTTTTTGCTAGGTTGTTACGAAGTTAAAATGGGAGGAATACATGTGTATAGTAGCCCTGAGCTCTTTGAAGTAAAGGCTGAGATGCTAATTTGTTCAAGTCAATTAAACACTGCTTGGTGAGTGTCCATGATTCTTTACAGAAGCCATCCCTACAAATGTAAGACGTCATTGGTCTGGATTAGTTTGTCTTTTCTCAGACACTTAGATTTTGCTGTATTATTGTTACATACATAGATTTCTCAATTGTCTTAGAATCATAGAGTTGGAATAGACCACAAGGGCCATCGAGTCCAACCCCCTGCCAAGCAGGAAGCACCATCAGAGCACTCCTGACATATGGTTGTCAAGCCTCTGCTTAAAGACCTCCAAAGAAGGAGACTCCATCACACTCCTTGGCACACTTCTTATGCATGAGCTCAGCAACGAACAAAAGAGTCATCATCTGCCTGGGGTATATAGTGTCCGGAGCCGGTGACTGCAATTTATCCTCATGGTTTTGCTGATCCTTCTCTATGCCCAGGAAATTTCAGACAGAGGTAAGTAAGCTAGAACCACTCTGCTTTTCCTCTCTGGAAAAATAAGCTTGGAAAGGCATGTGTGAATAAAATCCAGTTGGGAATGCCCAGTTCACTCCTTGAAAATCCCGATTCAACCCTTTCTCCAGCCCCGCCATCTATTTTCACTTTAACAAACCAGATCAGATTTGTTGTATATCAGCCGTTCCCTGCAGAGGTTACATTTCTAGCTAGGCTATCCAAACCCAGAAATAGCCAGCGTTAGCATGGCTAGAATAATCTAGTTTCCTTAGGCTTGATCATGTGTGAGGCTTCCTGCACCAGTGAGACAACAATGTCACAGATTGCAGTATTTCACTGTTAACAACAGCTCGGAACAATACAATTGCACGCAGCTCAGTAATAATAAGAGTGCCCCAGAGCATGTGTAGAATATATTTATATATATGGACTTCCTAACCTATCCTTCCCTAACATCTTATTTCACATCCTTTCCTTTCCTTTCCTTTCCTTTCCTTTCCTTTCCTTTCCCATCATTCGTCTTGTCTTTTGCTGATCATAGGTTCATCCTATTGCCAGTTTACCTTAATGCCATCTTTCTTTAAGAAGAAGAAGAGTTTGGATTTGATATCCCACTTTATCACTACCCAAAGGAGTCTCAAAGCGACTAACATTCTCCTTTCCCTTCCTCCTCCACAACAAACACTCTGTGAGGTGAGTGGGGCTGAGAGATTTCAGAGAAGTGTGACTGGCCCAAGGTCACCCAGCAGCTGCATGTGGAGGAGCGGAGACGCAACCCAGTTCACCAGATTATGAGACTACCGCTCTTAACTACTACACCACACTGGCTCTCTTAATATTCTTCAAGGCATTCCTACTCACTTCTTGTCCTCTTCCCCCCGTCCCCATATTTCATCTTTTGGCCGTCAGACTCACTTATGACAAAATGATGAATGTACGTAAAATATAATCCGAAAAATGCATAATACAGTGGTACCTCGGGTTTTAGATGCTTCAGGTTACAGACTCCACTAACCCAGAAATAGTACCTCGGGTTAAGAACTTTGCTTCAGGATGAGAACAGAAATCACACGGCGTCAACAACGGGAGGCCCCATCAGCTAAAGTGGTACCTCAGGTTAAGAACAGTTTCAGGTTAAGAATGGACCTCCAGAATGGACCTCCAGAATGAATTAAGTTCATAACCTGAGGTAGGTAAAGGGACCCCTGACCATTAGGTCCAGTTGTGGCCGACTCTGGGGTTGCGGCGCTCATCTCGCTTTATTGGCCGAGGGAGCCGGCTTACAGCTTCCGGGTCATGTGGCCAGCATGAATAAGCCGCTTCTGGCGAACCAGAGCAGCACACGGAAATGCCGTTTACCTTCCTGCCAGAGCTGTACCTATTTATCTACTTGCACTTTGACGTGCTTTCGAACTGCTAGGTTGGCAGGAGCTGGGACTGAGCAACGGGAGCTCACCCCGTCGCGGGGATTTGAACCGCTGACCTTCTGATCGGCAAGTCCTAGGCTCTGTGGTTTAACCCACAGCACCACCTGCGCCCCTTAACCCGAGGTACCACTGTATTATTATTATTTAAAAAGAATATATTTATATATAAAGCTGCCTTGTGCCAAGGTTGGACTCAGTGATGGTCAGTGCTCAAGGGTACTTGTGGGGCAGAAGGCAGGAAGCCCAACAATAGACAGAGGCATAGACAAAAACAATTTTAGTTTCATCATTCTCCTGCCTGTTGAGTTCTGCAAGGGCAATGTAGACTAATAATAATTATAATAATAATACCTTGCCCATCTGGCTGGGTTTCCCCAGGCACTCTGGGTGGCTCCCAACAGAAGGGGAAAGACAGAATAAAACTTCAAACATTAAAAACTTAGAATCATAGAATAGAATCATAGAATCATAGAGTTGGAAGAGACCACAAGGGCCATCAAGTCCAACCCCCTGCCAAGCAGGAAACACCATCAGAGCACTCCTGACATATGGTTGTCAAGCCTCTGCTTAAAGACCTCCAAAGAAGGAGACTCCACCACACTCCTTGGCAGCAAATTCCACTGTCGAACAGCTCTTACTGTCAGGAAGTTCTTCCTAATGTTTAGGTGGAATCTTCTTTCTTGTAGTTTGGATCCATTGCTTCTCTGGAGCAGCAGAAAACAACCTTTTTCCCTCCTCTATATGACATCCTTTTATATATTTGAACATGGCTATCATATCACCCCTTAACCTCCTCTTCTCCAGGCTAAACATGCCCAACTCCCTTAGCCGTTCCTCATAAGGCATCGTTTCCAGGCCTTAGCCGTTCCTCATAAGGCATCGTTTCCAGAACTTCCCTAAACTGACGAGGAAGAAGCTAGCAGGCACTTCTGTTCCCATGATTGGGAAGGCAGGTGGGTGAGGGCTAGCTGAAGGCAGAATGAGGTTGGTAGTGCAGTTCCCCATTTGCCTTACTGAATTAGCTTCTCTACTCTCAACTGGTAGATACTCTCCAAGATGTCAGGCACATCAAGGTCTCTCCAAGCATCGTTCACCACCTGATCCCTTTTCGCAGGTGATGCTGGGGACCTTCTGCACGGAAGCCATGATGCTCTCTCACTATTGTTGTTGTTGGCATTTGTCTCAAGAGAGACAGCAACCAAAACGACCTCCCCCGGGCACACGTGGGCAGTGTGCATGGAGGTCCAGGGCCGCCCAGATGACAAGACCCTGCTTCACGGCCTCACTGATGTGGTCCAAAGGAAGGCAGAGCAATGCGTTTGGCACCAGCTTGGCTGCAGGAGTTGTCGGAAGGAGGCGTACAAGGCACCATCCAACCATCTTAGGGACTCCACTCCAATTTTGTGTAGGGTTTACTCCTTAACCTTTTCTTCTTCTAAAGATCTTCCGCAAGGCAGTGGAGGTTTAGAGTCACGAGTTTTCCTTTTCCTAGATGGGCTATCTTCCCAGGTTGAAGAGTCCCACCGGCCCCTCACTTCCCTCTACAGCATGTGTAGAAACCGCCTTCCTGTCCATTGGACCCAATATTGGTCTCATCCACTCAATTCACCAGAGCCTGCCTTTGCATGCAGGTGAAGTACCTAACCAAGGTTTGAGACCCATCAGCTACTCTCGTCCTGCTTAGCCGGCCAGTCGAAGTCACTCAGAGGGTGTGGCTGCTGTCGCATGTAGACAGCTTCAATGAGCAACAGATGAGAGTTGATTCTTTCACTATAAGATCACATCTACACCATGCATTTAAAATGCAGGTCTACCCCGCCCCCACTAGACAAACCTAGACAGCATCTTAAAAAGCAGAGACATCACCTTGCCAACAAAGGTCCGTATAGTTAAAGCTATGGTTTTCCCAGTAGTGATGTATGGAAATGAGAGCTGGACCATAAAGTAGGCTGATCGCCGAAGAATTGATGCTTTTGAATTATGGTGTTGGAGGAGACTCTTGAGAGTCCCATGGACCGCAAGAAGATCAAATCTATCCATTCTGAAGGAAATCAGCCCTGAGTGCTCACTGGAAGGACAGATCCTGAAGCTGAGGCTCCAATACTTTGGCCACCTCATGAGAAGAGAAGATTCCCTGGAAAAGACCCTGATGTTGGGAAAGATTGAGGGCACAAGGAGAAGGGGACGACGGAGGACGAGATGGTGGGACAGTGTTCTCGAAACTACCAGCATGAGTTTGACCAAACTGCAGGAGGCAGTGGAAGACAGGAGTGCCTGGCGTGCTCTGGTCCATGAGTTCAAGAAGAGTCGGACACGACAAAATGACTAAACAACAACACACACACCCAAAAAAATCCTGAGGATTGTAGTTTGTTAAGGATGCTAAGATTTGTAACTTTATGAGGGGTGAACTAGGATTCGTTGGGGAAAAGAGCTGTGCTTTAGATGTCTGGTGTATGTGAAAGCTAAGCTACAGCCTCTCTCTTTCCCTACCCCATTGAATAAACACAGAAGGCTTTAAAACATCTGGAACTAAGGTCATGGCTTCATGTATGCTTGAGATCTGCGGACAGAAGGGTTGCCTACTGCTAAAGAGGCCCCAAAGGCAATACTATTAACAGTGGTTTGATCTACACAGCACTTCTTTTGTTACCATCCTGTGAAAAGCTTCATCTGATCTCTGCAGATCAAGCTATTGTTAAAAGCACAAAGAACACAACCCATTTCTCCCTGATCAGCTGGCAACCCTAAACAAGAGATTAGGAGGTAGCTTAGGGTTCCAGTCAGAAGTGCTGCGTGCATCCGGTTTTCCCGTTTGCTCACCAAATGTCCCCTGGAGCAGGGATTATTGCCAAGTCTTGGGGACTGGTGGGCACACTTGGAATTTTGAGAAAGTGCCATGGGAACCAGTCATACAAAATGGCTGCTTTGGGTATGTAACATAACAAAATGGCTGCCACAGCCAGAAGAGCAGAAAAATAGACAGTGCCTGGCTCCGCCATCTATGAGGGAAAAGGCACTTACACCAGCCACCATCATGCTCAGTCACAGACAGAAGCTCTTTGCATAACTCTTGTTCTTGGTGTCCAATCCTGGTATCCAATTAAATGTAGGCATTAAACGAGAGGCCATATTCAATGCAGGAGGGGCTGAGCCACTGTCTAAAGAGGAAAGAGCAAGCATTCTCTTATGCAGTATGGATTTTTGAGGGGATATTTACAGAGACCTTTCACCAGTAGCTTAGCACTCACAGGCACCATGTTGGCAATCCATGCCTTATGGTGACTGTTGTATGGAAGAGACAGACATATATGATGACATGTAGTGCTTGTGACAGTAGAAGGTCAAATGAGGATATTATTATAGGTCTTTTTGCGGTGGGAGTCAGTTTGAATGATACCTGTGGATCCCTTCCAAACCTGTGATCCTGTATCTGTGAGGTTAGAATCTCTAAAAGGAAACCAGGCAAGCTGTTCCTTTTGTGAAGGTGATGGCCTTAGCTAGCCAGTTAAGTACCCTCATTTACATGTCCAAATAAAATGCTCTGGTGCCTTTGCAAAAAATGGACTGACTTTTTCTCACCTGACTTGGCTAGATGCCACATTGTCTTAGGATAGAGAACAAGAGGCCAATCCCTAAATAAAGATGATACAGTCTCCACTGGCCTTCATTCCAAGGAAACCACACTCTGGGTAAGCGCAGGAGCCCCTAGAGTTTCTCGCCGCTGGGAGATTAGAGTTGTGTGCGACAATATATTTGAGAGGGTTCTGGAAAGTAGGGTGTTTGAGGGAGCAGAGAATCAGTATTTTGGGCAGCCCTGTTGGCAGATGAACAAAAGGAAAAGGCAATCAGGAGTTCTGCCCCTCTAGAGACTGGCCTTGCGACCTTGCGTAAAGATCCTTATAGGATCATTACCCTCTCTTTCCCACAGAGCACTGAAGGTTAATTAGTTAATGGCTTTGGGCCTTCTTAGAAATCCTGAGTGCCATTCTGACAACCGCCGTCGGCAGACCCTGTAACTAATACTCCTGCAGGGGTTAAGTATTCATCGGGGCGAATTCTGTTCCATGCTCTCTCATTCTGAAATCCTCCGAGCAGCATTGTCTATGTGGCTGATGACATCTCTAAAGCCGGCCTGAGCTTGCAGAGAACGCCAGAGTTCCCCTTCAGAGCAGAGAATGACCTTATGCTTGGCAGAATGAGGAGTGTCGGTAAAAAATGATGTGTGCTTTGCTAGGCAGCTTCAGTGAGCTATGCATAAATGCATCCGTTCATAAATATTTATTCATTAATATAAAATATTCACAGCAAAAGCTTCAGTGTTTGAATTATTTCATACATTGGCCACATGATGCTGTGTTTATCATGTATTTTTGGGGTTACACGCTGCGGCGAGCTGGAAGTAACGGAGCACGTTACTTCCAGGTTTCGCCGCTCGCACATGCGCAGACGGTCAAAATGACGTCACGGGCATGCACAGAAGCGGCAAATTGCGACCTACGCACACATGGGTTGCGTTCACGGGTTGGGTTCGCTTCTGGATGCGAACGGGGCTCTGGAACGGATCCCGTTCGCATCCAGAGGTACCACTGTATATAAAAGTGGGGCCTTCAAGAAAATGTTGCAAGGTTGCGAACTCCTGTTCACTATGCCAGCTGTACCATGTTTTCATGGTATAGCTGGGAAGTGTTTGGTGTATGGGATTGCTTTTAACTGTTTTAACATGGGGCTGTTTTTAGTGTTGATGTTTTCATTGTGAAAGCACTTCAATGTTGTCAGGGAAGAGTTAGAAGTTTTCAGTTTATCAGAGGGAGAAAGCATTCCCCAAGGGGGGAAGGAGAGCAGTGAATTGAAGAGAAGAGAGCAACAGGAACAACAGGGAGGGACCGGCTGTTCACAGGAAAGGCAAGGGTTAAGTTCTAGCTCAGATTTGGAGGAGGGGAGATACAGGCCAGCTCCAGCCAGGAGGTTAGAAAAAAGAGCGGGAAAATGAAGGGAAGGGCGCCTTCGCCATTTTGAGGGTGGCTGGGCACGGAGAAGCAGAGCTCAGAAGGTATCTGAAAGAAGTGACTCTGAGGAATAATAGTTAAGAACTGTTTGTAAGATTATTTTGTTAATACACAATAAAAAGTTATAAAAGAACAAGAAGCGTTTGTGTGGTGATCTGAAGAGGACAACGACCAGTCCTGACAAATGTATTTTGTAGGAAGTAATTAATAAATGAATTAATTATAATAAATAATGCGGAGGAGCATTCTGAACCAGAGTATACCCCCCCCCCGCAACAACTTCAAGTGGTGCAGTCCTTTCTGCCACTACCACATTCTACTGCTCAAACCTCTCACACATGCAGAGAAGGCCGCTATTTCAGTGATGGCAAAATGTGCCTTTTGCCATCTTTCATGGATAGAGAACTTTCTGGGTGTTGGTGTGCGGTGCATACATGCCCTGAATATATAACACCCTCCAACATTTATCTAATGAAAATAGGGACGTCGTAATACTAATACTAATAATTTTATTATTTATACCCCACCCGTCTGACTGGGTTGCCGCAGCCATTGTGGGAGTCTTCCGCCACAAATAAAAACATAACAAAACATTAAACATTGAAAAAACTTCCCTAGACAGGGCTGCTTTTGGGTGTCTTCTAAAGGTTGTATCCCCTTGGCTCGGGGATGTCGCATAACTCCATACCCTCCAAAATTTCTCCGATGAAAACAAATAGGGATGTCCTAAGCGAAAAGCAAGACATTCTGGGATCAAATCAGAAACTGGGGCGGCTTCTGTAAATCCGGGACTGTTCCTGGAAAATAGGGGCACTTGGAGGCTCTGCCCATTTTGTATCTTCTTCTTACAAATATATGTGTTTTTAAATGTACACTTTAAAGCACCTTGTGAGCGCATCTTTGTACCCATTCCTTGTCAGGGGAACTGCACTGTGAAATTTGGAGAAGTGCAAATGGAGTGTTTTGCTAGTAAAGAGGGAAAAAGAGGAAGTGATGATAATGAAAAACAGAAGCTGTCTCACACCATGCTATCTCTCCTTCAAGAAAGCCTCAAAGGAGTTCCTGGTAAAAAGAAGGCACATTTTTCATATGTTGTGGACATATAAAGCAGTAAAAGAATTTTGGGAAATGATTTATAATGAGTTGAAAAAAATGTTTAAAGTAACCTTTTCCCTAAAAAACCCCAAAACCTGAACCTTTTCTTTTAGGAATTCTAGCTACTGAAATCCTAAGGGAGCAGAAAAGACTATTTATGCATGCGACCAAGGCTGCACGGATGTTATTGGCCCACAGATGGAAAGAAGATAAAGTCCCTACCAGAGAAGAACGGCAGATTAAGTTGATGGATTATGCCAAATTGGCAAAAATGACCAGAAGAAATCAGGAAGACCAGAATTTTAATAAGCAACGGGAGAAATTTATAATTTATTTTAAAAACCATTGTAAACAGTTAAAATTGTTAGTAGGACTGGAATAACACTTGTAGTTTAATGGTGAATTTGGGATATAATGGAGATGTAAAAGATTTGGATTATCGTAAAAGATGCAGGAGGAAATGATTAACAACAGGACCCACAAAGGGGAGGAGGGAAGTCTGGGAGATCCTTTGGAATCTTGTTTTTATGTTGTATATTGGATATGTGATTGTAAAACTTTGATCTGAAAACCAATTTTTTTTTCTAAACAACAACAACAAAGGAGTTCCAGGTAAACTAGCGTTTCAGACTAGTCACCTTCCTACCCCACCTTGAAGGCTGATTCCACCACAGGTTTGCCTTCGTTATCAAACCAATAAATGCTTTCTTCCTTTTCCTCTGAGTGCCCTCCCTTTAAAGCCACTCGCATTTTAGCCCAGAACAGCTTCTGAGCCTCGGGTTCTGCGGGCCAAGAAATATAGGTCTTCTTTAGCATCACTTTCCGCATCCGGTGATAGGCAGAGAGCTCCCGCTCTGGGATGTCCTCCAGGAAAACAGGGATAAGGACATCCTTGAGTTCATCAAAGAGCCGGTAGCTGGCCAGCTGTATCTCCATGGAGCACCACTCGCTTCGCAGATACCTCCGGCTAATCACGCAGATGGTATGCCGACTGTTGTGGATGCTGTCGACTATATTGTCTATAATATATTTCCCGGGCTGGAAGTCCCGGTGATGGAGGCAGAGACGGAAGACGGGACCCCCTCCTTTTTCGAGACTGGGCACCAAGTGCTCCAGCACCCAGCTCTCGTCGGTGGAGTTGTAGGAGACGAAGGCATCAAATTTGTAGTGGTCATCCTTGCCGTGCCTCCAGTGATCACTGACCCATGCCCGAAGGACGTAGAAGTGGTATTTCAGGCGCCAGTAGGTGCGGTGGTAGAGGAACGGCAGCGCCATGTGCAGCAAGAGAGCCGGGAAGGTGAAAAAGAACAGGTACACGCCCACATCTTGGAAGCAGACATGGGTATCAAAGCTATAGACATAGCTATTAGGCTGCCCAGAATTGCAGGAGTAGTTGTACAGGTAAACCACCTGCACCTGGCTGTTATTCAGCCACAACTGGAACCAAATGTTATCGCAGGTGCAAGACAAGGGGCACTTGCGTAGGTCCAGGTTTCTCAGAGAGGTCAGCTTTTCCATCACGCTGCTATTGATCGTCTGAAGCTCGTTCTTCCCCATTTGCAGGACACGCAGCCTGCTGAGGTTGCCGAAGACCTCCAGGGTCAACGTGCGGAGGCCAGCGTTCTCCAGGTTCAGACTAGTCAAGTTTCTAAGGTTCTTGAATATGCCAGGTGGAAGGTTCCCCATGCCGTTACTGCTATCAGCCAGGCTTAGATACCTCAGCTGCCCTAGGTCATCAAAGACATCAGGTGCAATGGAGAGAATTTTGTTTTCTGACAGGTAGAGATAGAGCAAGGACCTCAGGCCCTGGAAGAACTTGGCAGGGATGATTTTCAAGCCATAAGGTTGCTGTCCTTGGAGCTTGAGGTCATAGAGCTTGTGCAGGTTCAAGAAGGGAGGCTGGCTGTGTTGCTTCATGCTGATGTAGTTTATCTTGTTGGCTTTCAGGTCCAGAACCTGGAGAGTGCTCTGCACGGGTTTAAAAAACCAGTGACTAATGTATTCAATATGATTGCCGTCCAGATAGAGATTAGAGAGATTCCTCAGTCCCTCAAACGATGTGTTGGTTAATCTACGGATGTTGTTCCCCCCTAGGTCTAAAATATAAAGGCTCCCAAGGTTCTTGAAGACACCGGGGAAGAGGACAGAAACATGGTTGTTTCGGAGATTGAGGGTCTTGAGGCTCTTCAAGTCGTCAAAACTAGTTACGTAGAGATCTGTTAGAAGGTTGTTATCCAAGCGCAGCTCCGTGAGGTGTTGCAATCCTTTCAAGGCATTTCTGTCCAGGACGGCAATGCTGTTGATATTGAGGTGGAGCGTCTCCAGATTAGGGGCATAGCAGAATGCCTGAGCAGATACCGAAAGGATACGATTGAAGCGGAAAGAGATGGTTGTCAGCTCATTTAAGGGAGCAGTCTTAGAGCAGGACTTTAATTTGTCCAGCAAGTTGTGTTCCACAATCAAAGTCTTCAGCTGGTTTTGTACTACCCAACCCATCTTCTCCCTTACACATCCCAGTGACCTGAGACGGTTCCTTGAAAGGTCCAGCAGCAGGATGGGAGGGCATGCGCCAAAGGTGCCGCTATTCACATTCCTGATGTTGTTGCTCTGAAGATGGAGAGACAAGGAATGATTGGATGCATTGAGATGCTCACACAACTTGAGCAGCTGATAGGATTGACTTAAATGCAACCCAGAGTAATTTAGGGTCCAAGGCCGCAAGTCAGAAACTTTTAAGACCCGGAAAATGTCTAGGCCATTCCCCATCAGCTCCAGGCTGCTGAGGTTTCGGAGGTGGACCGTGGCAAAAGAAGATGCATTTGAGATCCTGTTGTAAGAAAGGTCCAGTTTTTTTACATTTCTCAGGAACTCTGGTTCCGTAACATCCACCCTATGCAGGGAATTGTTACATAGCAGGAGAGTAGACAAGGAAGTGGGCAGCCTTGGTTCAGACTCCAGGGAGGTCAGGTTATTGTTACACAGATTCAGCACCTTCAGGCTTGTCAGTCTCACTAAGCTCAGAACTACTTCTTCAAAGTTCTCCAACTTGTTGAAATGGAGCTGCAGCGCCAGGAGGTTCTGAAATGGACGAAATGTATCCTCTTGGATTTTGCTCAATTGGTTATGGTGCAAGATGAGGGAGGTGAGGTTTGGCAAACCCAGGAAGACATCTTTGGATAGATTCACAAGGCTGTTGCAGGAAAGGTTGAGGGTCTTCAAGTCTGTGAGGTTCTCGAAGGCCCCGCCTTCTATCACTTCCATTTTGTTGAAGCTCAGTTGCAGGTCCATCAGCTTTGGGAGGTGTTGGAAGCTCCCGTAAGGCAAGAACCGAATGAAATTATGGGATGCATTGACCACTGTGGCATTGTTGGAAAGGTCCTTCACGGCGCTGGAGATATCTTTCAGGAAGCGCTGCATGCACTTGAAATAACCTGGATCCCACTCGGAATGGTAGCAGTTCCTGAAACCGTAAGCAGCTGCCCATTGGGTGTGAAGTAGAATGAAAACCAGGAAAGGAAGCAGGAGACCCATTCGGCCCATCTCTGATTTGGGATGCTCAGCCTTGGGTCACCAGAAAAACCTGGAACCAAAGAACATTAACTGTGAGACTTCTTTGAACTTCTGTGAAAGACAGTGTGAGAGTTTGAAAGTTAGGAGTATTACCGTATTTTTCACTCCATAAGACGCATCTAGTTTTTGGAGGAGGAAAACAAGAAAAAAAAATATTTTGAATCCCAGAAGCCAGAACAGCAAGAGGGATTGCTGTGCAGTGAAAGCAGCGATCCCTCTTGCTGTTCTGGCTTCTGGAATAGCTGCATAGCCTGCATTCGCTCCATAAGACGCACACACATTTCCCCTTACTTTCTAGGAAGGAAAAAGTGCGTCATATAGAGCAAAAAATACGGTATTTGACATCTTTCCGCAGGGCTTGCAAGACAGAGCTGTTCCACCTGGCCTTTGGTTTGGACTCATTCTGACCCTTATGTTTCCCTCCCCTTATGGTCTTGATTCATCGGCTACTTTTAAAATGAGGCTGCATTTTAAATTGCATTTTAACCTGTATTTTAAATTGGTCTTTTTCTTTTCCCCCTATTATGTTTTTACTGTGATTTTATTGGTGTTAGCTGCCCTGAGCCCGGCTCTGGCCAGGGAGGGAGGGAGGGCGGGGTATAAATAAAATTTATTATTATTATTATTATTATTATTATTATTATTATTATTATTATTATTTTTCCATTTATGGATGTTTTTCGACAAGGCATCCTAAGGTGATTATAATTTAATAGGCAGTGACATATATAAAAATAGAATAAGTGTTTATGACAATATTTTATACACACACACAAACAATTCAAAAGAAGAACAACCCATACATAAAACCAATACAAATCCAAGGCAGGTCCCAACTGAGATAAACATCTCAATTTAGGATGTTTGCTGAAAGAGGGAAGCTTTTAGCAAGTCCTGACAATGGACAAAGACATCTCAGGAGCTCTGCATAAAATGCACCAATCAAGCCCCAGCACCTTTTACTGCATAAAATATGCTTTTACTGCATATTTAGGGCTGTCATCTGATTAAAGGAATCTTAGGTGATTCTTTGTTGGAATTCGCTGTATGAGTTGTAATTGATTCATTCCTTAATCTATCAATTAAATCTCCATTTGAGTAAAAACAGTACCATGGTTCAGAAGCAAGACATGCTTTCTTTCTTTTTAGATGATGTACGCATGTGTCCTGTCAAGATTTAGATGAAGAATTGATTTGGTATATTTATTCTATATTTATTGTTAGGTGCCGGGATGCTTATCGCAGGAAAATGAAAATATTTACAGGAATGAAAGAAAGATTTATGGTATAGTCAAGTTAGTAGATAGTTACTGCTGAAAAAGTAACTAAGAAATTAAGGTATTACTAAACGACAATCAAAAAATTGTCAACAATGTGGCAAAATTTTATTTACAGTTTGGAGTTTAGAGTTTGGATTTGATATCGCGCTTTATCACTACCCTAAGGAGTCTCAAAGCGGCTAACAATCTCTTTTCCCTTCCTCCCCCACAACAAACACTCTGATTTTATATATTAATGATGACAATTGTGTTAAATTGCCTCTTGTGAAATATGCTACTATTTGGAATTCTTATTAACTTTTCAGCTTTGAGTGAGGATATACTGTAAAACCTTGACGACAGTACCCTGATATATCTAAATAAAACAATTTTTTATTTTAAAATATTTCTAACCCACACAACAACATTGCTTCCCCAGAAAATGAGAATGAAACAACCCAAATTTCTACGTTGTGTGTGTTTAATTCTAGTTTTCATTCAAATGCCTTCGCCTCGCCTAAGGCACGGACCACCCCTGGAGCCACTGGAAGACCCCCCAAATTTTTTTGGGGGGTGACTTTTGCTATATAAAGGTAAAGGGACCCCTGACCATTAGGTCCAGTCATGGCCGACTCTGGGGTTGCGGCGCTCATCTCGCTTTACTGGCCGAGGGAGCCGGTGTACAGCTTCCAGGTCATGTGGCCAGCATGACTAAGCTGCTTCTGGCGAACCAGAGCAGCTCACGGAAGCGCCGTTTACCTTCCCGCCGGAGTGGTACCTATTTATCTACTTGCACCTAGATGTGCTTTCGAACTGCTGGGTTGGCAGGAGCAGGGACTGAGCAACGGGAGCTCACCCCATCGTGGGGATTCGAACCGTCGACCTTCTGATCAGCAAGCCCTAGGCTCTGTGGTTTAACCCATATACATTGGCATTTATTTACATGGGGGGGACGACAGGTTAGTGCTCCTCGCCCCTGACTTTTTAATGGACTTCTATTCTTTTACTTCTGCCACCAACCACAGCTCATTCTCCAGCCCCAAGAAGGAAAGAAGGAAGGAAGAGGCGGTGTGATCGGAGAATGTCACCAGTGCAAAATTAGAGCTTTGGGGTGCTCTGCAGCTGCTAAGCTGGGAAAAGCAGAACCTTTTAAGTGAGAAGAGGCCCCTCCATTCCTCTCCCCCACCCCATCCGGACCTATTAGAACTGTGTTTTTTGCCTGAGGAGGAAGTGAGAAGCAGCGAGGTCTGGTGCAGCAACAACAGTGGTGCTATTTTTCATGAAAAAGAGGTGCCAGAACTCACTATGAATGGCTCCCTTGTTCTCTTGTAATGGCAATGGCGCCCACCTGAGAGGTGTCAAAATTGAGTTCCAGTGAGTTCCGGCTGGGGGGAAAAGCCCTGCATATTTCTCTTCTCAGCTTTATTTTAGAATAGGAAGATCCCTGATCTTTGTGCACCTTTTCAGACACCACCACTACTCTGTTGGGAAGGTAGCATCATACAGTCAAAGGAAGCACGGGTCATGCATTTTTATCTTTTATTTCTACTGTGTATTAAGTTCCCCCCCAAAAAACTTTATAAGCAAGCATTGAAACAATGCTTTATAAAAATGATAGGGTAAGTCAACATGTGTTATATTGGGGGAGGGTCAGTCTGAACGGAACCCCATGCACCTTCCAGACCTGTGATCTGGGGCAGAGGGACCACGTAGAATGTATGAAAGCAAGCTAGCCAAACCAGCTCATTTGTCTGGATAGTGCATTTGTCTGGCAAGTTAAGCACCACAATTAGCATAACCAAGTAAGTTGCTCTGTGCCATAAAACAAATGCCATCAGGCATGGGTAGGCAAACTAAGGCACAGGGGCCGGATCTGGCCCAATCACCTTCTAAATCCGGCCCACGGATGGTCCAGGAACCAACGTGTTTTTACATGAGTAGAATGTGTCCTTTTATTTAAAATGCATCTCTGGGTTATTTGTGGGGCCTGCCTGGTGTTTTTACATGAGAAGAATGTGTGCTTTTATTTAAAATGCTTCTCTGGGTTATTTGTGTGGCATAGGAATTTGTTTATTTTTTCCTTTCAAAATATAGTCTGGCCCCCCACAAGGTCTGAGGGACAGTGGACTGGCCCCCTGCTGCAAAGGTTTGCTGACCCCTGCCATAAGGGGTTGGGCTTAGGACTCGATCCCTCCCAGTTCCAGTGCTTTTTTCTGAAAAAAAATATGTTTAGGGGGATACTCTCATTTTCCTACTCATATTGAAATACTGCCCCTCAATGAGGCCAAATGTAGATTCACAAAATGTTTAGGGGTATGCATACCCCTGCGTACCCCCAGAAAAAAGCACCACCCAGTTCCATTTTATGAAATTGCCTTAAAACTTAATTATGTTATTTATTGGTCCATCTAGCACAGAATCTACCCTGACCAGCAGGAACTCTACAGTGGGGAGCAGCGAATGACCCCCCCCCTCACATTTTCTGGGAGCTGTTGTTTGGTAAGGGTGCTGGGAGCTATTATGACAGGGTGGTCCAATGTGCGACCCAACCCTGAGGCCATTTTTGGCAGCCCTCAGCAACGTTTGACACACACACACACACACCCATCGCAGGCCTTACGATGCCTTCCCAAAGCTGGGTAAGCAAGGCACTAGGCTTTGGGAAGAAAGTATGAGGCCTCTGACAGGATTCTAGAACCTTTCCACCTCCTTTCCACGCCTCCGTCCCAAAACACGGCAACTCACTTAGCCAGCTTTGGGAAGGCCCTGAAATCCTGCCACTATTTTGTGGCATTTTGGTTTGGTCCTAATGAAGGCATTGTCTTATTGTGGATTTTGGAGGTTTTAAAAAAATGTTCTGAAGACCTCCTGCATGCAAATCTTGTATCCTACCACTAGGGATAGGCAAATCTGTCAATTATAGTTCCTGTCGGTTTCAATTCTCCAATTCCCCCGCCCCCCCTTTTTTAAGGGCTCACAAACATTCATCAGCGAATTTCTCCTGGCACACCCGTTTATATGAAATGTTTCCTGATATACACATTTTTTGCTAAGCGACTCCCCCTGATATCATGAGTTTTCATGTTATTTTCACTAATATATACAGAATTTTAATGCACCATTTAAAATGCACAATTTACTTTTGATACGCGTTAGCTGGACAGAGAACTTCATTGCAAAATTCGGAGAAGTGCAAATTTAGAAGTGCAGCTGCGCTTTGGTTCACATATTTTCCCCCAGAAAGTGCACATTAGGTAGGTTTGCCTTTAAATATAAACTGAATTGAATTTCTGTTCTATCCCTACCTGGGAGTAAGTCCCAGTTAACTTAGCTGGGCTTTAAATGCATGGTGTACATTTTGAGAGTTAGTCCTCTTCATCTATTTGTTGTGGTTACATTTTAGTATTTCAAAATAATTGTGGCAATGCAGTCACCTCCCCCTTTTGAAGTGAATAGACTGCATGCACACCTAGTATACACAGTTGGAATCAACGGGATGCAACACATCTGCCCCTGTAGATTGACATACAGTGGTACCTTGGTTCTCAAACTTAATTCTTTCCGGGACTCCCAAAACAGTGTGAAAACCAAGGCACAGCTTCTGATTGGCTGCAGGAGCTTCCTGCACTCAGTCGGAAGCTGTGGAAGCCGCGTCAGTCGTTTGGCTTCCGAAAAATGTTCGCAAACCGGAACACTCACTTCCGGGTTTGTGGCGTTCAGGAGCTGATTTGTTCGGGAGCCAAGCTGTTTTAGTACCAAGGTACCACTGTCCCTGCATGGGAAGGGCAGATAAAGAGTAACCTCCAATTTCCCTAGACTGTCCTTCTTGTGCTGACCCTTTGATCTTCCTTCCACATTAGACCAATGCTCTTAGGGTTGCTAACCTCATTTCCCCTCCAAATGCAAACCAAATTAAACTTATCTCCCCTGACCTACTTACTCCAGAGCTACGTGGCCCCCTCCTATATGAAAGCCTATAAAGTTGATCCTGGCTGGGGTTAGATTGCAGTGCTGGATTTACATATAAGCTAAACAAGCTATAGCTTAGGGCCCTAAGAGAGTGGGGCCCTCCCCAAAAATTAAAGGAAAAAAAGCCTGGATGTACATTTCCAAAATATAAGATAAAAAACCAATAAAATAAAAGCTACATACAGCACCAGTGTTTTGTGTTGTGTAGGCTCCTATTTGTTATGTGCAAATGACTTTAGATACTTATTAGGTCCATAAATTACCATATAACATATATTCAACACAAAAAATAAAGTTGATGCTGATTAGATTGCAAGAGTGGCTCATTTCTCTCACTCCAACCACAGTGAGCAAAATGTGACGTAAAAATCCCATTACATACTGCCTACAATTTTTAAATTCCACGGTGAGAAATTATTCCCAGGAATATTTATAGGATCCTATAAATACACACAACACAAGCAGGACTTGGGAAGTTCCTACCTGATTCCGCCAGCGATTTAGAGATTCATGTTCTCCTTGGCACCGGTGCAGCTAGTTCTGCTTTCAGACAGTCACTGATCTATATGAGTTGCTATCTTTCTTTCTAACTTGTTTGAGAAAGTTGGGTGTTGCATGATTTAAATTTAAGGGGGAAGTGAGCTGGACTGTCGTCTTTCAGTTTTGTTTCTGACAGATGGAAACATTGTGTTCTCCTTTTACGGTGACAGGTGACTGGAGGAAGGTGACAAAAGAGGGCACCTGGGCCTGGGTGGCAAGGGAGCAGGGCACAGCAGTGGATGGGGACAATATTCTACTTGAAAATAGGGATATTCCATTGCCATGCCAGCTGGGGTTCTTGGCAGTTGTCACCTGACTTCTCCTGCAAGCAGAGCAATAAAAAAAGTGTTCCCAAGCTGATCGGTTAAAGAGTGCTTTCACCAACCCTATGTCCCCACATACTTAGGGATTAGAAGCTTGAAAAAACGAGGAATACAATCAGATATCAAGTCTATCTCCCTTCCTTCCTGAATTTAAGATTGGAAAAATGAAAAACTGAAACAAACAGATCCACTCGTTCCTAGTGGTAAGGTAAAAAGGTAAAGGGACCCCTGACCATTAAGTCCAGTCGTGGCCGACTCTGGGGTTGCGGCGCTCATCTCGCTTTACTGGCCGAGGGAGCCAGCGTACAGCTTCCGGATCATGTGGCCAGCATGACTAAGCCGCTTCTGGCGAACCAGAGTAGTGTACGGAAACGCTGTTTACCTTCCCGCCGGAGCGGTACCTATTTATCTCCTTGCACTTTGACGTGCTTTTGAACTGCTAGGTTGGCAGGAGCAGGGACCGAACCGCCGACCTTCTGATTGGCTAGTCCTAGGCTCTGTAGTTTAACCCACAGCGCCACCCGCGTCCCTCAGTGGTAAGGTAGCACAACTGAAATCTGGTTTTTGTGAACTATTATCACAACTCTTCTTAAAACCCATTGCTTCTACAAGTGGGATGGGTTTAAGATCTCCCAAGACCAGGTTTTCCTGCAAATTTCTGCTGCTCTTAGCTCTTGCCTCTTCCAGCCCTGAAATAGCACCTTTCTCGTTCCACTCTTCTCAGAACAATACAATTACACGTCATAATTTGTGAGAGAAAGAATATATGCTTTTTCATTTAAAAAATCATAATAAATTGAATATTTTGGCCACATTCAACACTCTTTCTTGTTATAGTGGTTGTGCTTTTACTCAAGAGGAAACAATTCCATGCCCCTGAGTATTGCAGCTGGCCAGTGAGAGTGATCATATGACTCATTTTAAAACATGCTTTACATTTTGATTATTCAGCATAGCATAACCATTATAGTTTACAGCACAGATTCAATATTCACAAGTGCACAAGTGCTTTGGGTTCATTTATTTCACTGCAATCCCGCAGCTCCTCCAGATGTCCTGCGTTGATCATTCATCCTGATTTGCTTACGCAGAGGTTAGATTAAATCCAGTCTCTACTTGGCCTTTGTCCCGATTTCTTTGCGGGGTATTTATGCAACAAAGGTGCATAAATCCTGATTTGCTTGAGGGTGTTTTTAGGTCTTCCCACAAATCATTGGCTTATTCTGCACTTCCCAACACATTTCCCCATCTCCTTTCTAACTGCAAAAGTGACACTCCTTTTTTAAAAATGGATTTGTTGTGTTGGGGCAGGAGAGGGGAATCTTTTACTGCCTTCCTTTCTAGTTGTGGGTAGGTGGGGTCAGAGGCTAAAGTCAAAGGTGTGGAGCAATGCACATATATCAGTGGCAGAATTGGGGCTTTCAAATTTCAGCAGTGCCCTGTGTGGTACCAATATTGACCCTCCCCCTCCGCCCGCCTCTCACCTTCTGAACTACATCATTGTTGCGGTGACCCCTGCAGTGCCTTCTTGGCTCAGCACCCAGGGCAGGCAAACCTGTCATGCTCCCCTAAACGTGGCACTTCATCAGGGCTGGGTTTAGGTTTGATGAGGCCCTCAGCTACTGAAGGTAATGGGGCCCTTTATATGTCCAGCTGTCCTTTGTCAACAACAAATTGTTGCTGTTTTTGGTGTTGAATAGATGCTATATAGTAATTTAAGGACCTAATAGGTATCTAAGGCCATTTGCACATGTTGCCATGCAACCAGTCCATGCAGAATGTAAAGGCAATGGTAAAGGGACCCCTGACCATTACGTCCATTCGCAGACAACTCTGGGGTTGTGGCGCTCATCTCGCTTTATTGGCCAAGTGAGCTGGTGTACAGCTTCCGGGTCATGTGGCCAGCATGACTAAGCCGCTTCTGGCAAACCAGAGCAGCGCATGGAACGCCGTTTACCTCCCCGTCGCAGCGGTACCTATTTATCTACTTGCACTTTGACGTGCTTTCGAACTGCTAGGTTGGCAGGAGCAGGGACAGAGCAACGGGAGCTCACCCCGTCTCGGGGATTCAAACTGCCGACCTTCTGATCGGCAAGTCCTAGGCACTGTGGTTTAACCCACAGTGCCACCCGCGTCCCATTTGCACATGTTGCCATGCAACTAGTCCATGCAAAATGTAGGCACCCTATATATAGAAATGAGCAAACCAGTGATATTTTAGGGAGCAGGCTAGCAGGCGGGGCCCATTACTTACACCATAGGAGCCTACACAACACAAAACACTGGTACTGTATATAGGTTCTATTTTATTTGTTTTTTTATCTTAGATTTTGGAATTGTACATCCAGCCCCCCCCTTTACATTGGGGGGGCAAGAAAGTGGGGTCCTAAGCTATAGCATGTTTAGCTTATACTAGGTAAATCTGGCGCTGTACTGCATACATTCCATGTTTATATTTCTATACTCTCCATCCAGGCGAACAAGAAGCATTATCTGAGTTCAAGGAGATTATCAGAGTTCCAGGGAGCTCAAGGGAACTTTCTTCTGAGTAGATGTGAACACTGAACAGGGTTCTGAGGCATCGCAGATACGCCTGCAAAGCTTGTTTGTCTCGGCACGGTAGCAAGCATTAACAAATTAAGCATGCCCGCTGCGAGCATCAATGGCACAGTCTGCCACCTTCATCTCTCTCCGACAAGGTTTTTATTTTAGTGTGCTGTTGGACACAAAATGCAGAACAGCTGGAAAGGTGCTAATGTGCAGTTTGGGAAACAGGAGGGGGAGGCAATCAGACGTGTGTGTGTGTGTGTGTGTGTGTGTGTTTATTACAGGCAATGCCAGGGACAGCAGGGACGCAGGTTATATAAGGCTAGGGTGAGCTCATTTTCCATACTTAAAACAAACTGCCCAAACCATATTAAAACATCTTTTTGGCTTGTACTTCCTCTTCTTCACCTTCATCCGTGGGCAGGTGATGTTTTTTTGCATCCTTGTGAATAGCTTTAAGGCGCTCCTGTTTTTGTACCTGTTACACATTTATTTTTATTTATTTCACAAAATTTATACATGTTTTTTAGTCGTGTCCAACTCTTCGTGACCCCATGGACCAGAGCACGCCAGGCACTCCTGTCTTCCACTGCTTCCCGCAGTTTGGTCAAACTCATGCTGGTAGCTTCGAGAACACTATCCAACCATCTCGTCCTCTGTCGTCCCCTTCTCCTTGTAAAACAAACAAACCTCAAGCAGTTTTCAGAAAGATAAAGACAATACAGTGGTACCTCGGGTTACATACGCTTCAGGTTACATACACTTCAGGTTACAGACTCCGCTAACCCAGAAATCGTGCTTCAGGTTAAGAACTTTGCTTCAGGATGTGAACAAAAATCGTGCTCCAGCGGCGCGGCAGAAGCGGGAGGCCCCATTAGCTAAAGTGGTGCTTCAGGTTAAGAACAGTTTCAGGTTAAGTACGGACCTCCGGAACGAATTAAGTACTTAACCCGAGGTACCACTGTAAATAGAATCAAGAAAAGGAAAATCACTACCCTACTTTAAAACACACAAAAGTTAAAATACTAAAACAGGTTAAGATTTCTTATGTATGCAGTGACTGATTTCATAAATCAATATATTGGTTGATTGTGAGACAAAAAGATGTGGTGGCAAAAAGTGGTGGCAAAAAGATTAAAATGATTAAGTTATCAGTTAAAAACAACAACTATTTAAAACATTTAAAAATTGCTAAAATTGACAATAAGCTAAAGAGCAGATTGAAACACACGGCAACATTTTATATATCTGGTTGCGCTAGCCTAAACAAAAATGGCTTTAGAAGGAATACAGCGAAGATGTCTGTTTGACGTCAATAGGCAAGCATTGTGCACTCATTTCCCTCCTGGTCCCTCTTCCATGATCAATGAACAGCAGCACAAATGCTCTTAATGCTACTGAAAAGCTCTGGCTTCATCTTGAGAAACGCCCCTGCGAGGAGTGAGCCTTGCAATAACCCCTTGCCCTTACGCCAACCCTGCAAGCTCCTGCCACTGCCATTTATTAATCGCTTTCGGTCCTGCAAATGCACAGTAATAGAAAAGAAAAATCGTTTGCTTAGGATGCACATTGATTTCCCAATAACTTTTCCGTTTTTTTAAAAAAAGATGGCGGTACAACGCACAGTGTGCTCCGCATATCAAGCTGTCGACACCTGCCTCTGAATCCTCCGTAAAAACAATTCATGGGACCCTTTTTCGTAGGTCACGGTGTGCTGCTTTCTCCCATGCGTCAACAGCTAAGTGGGCGCAAGAGGTTCAGCTAGCTATGGCTGAGGTTTCCTCTACAATCAAGCGGCCTATAAATTTTATGAAATAAGAAAAATAAATTACATCATCAGATTGGGGGCGGGGGATCCACTCTTCTTAGCGAGTTGGGGAAGTGGATATCTCTGGGTTTTCTGAGACTCCATCAGCTGATATGAGAATGTGACGATTCGAGGATGTGGCGAGTTTTGGAAAGTGATGTGGTATGTGCGCATGGGTGAGTGGGCTTTCATGTGGGCTAAGGTTGCCAGCAGACCAGAGAAAGTACTGTCCAGGTGCTATTTTTGCTTCCTGAACAGTTGTCAGAAGGCAGATTCTTCCAGGACTAGTTTTCATAACGCCCATGTGAATAGCAACAACCATTTTAATGCAACAATAATAATAATAATAATAATAATCGGTATTTGCTTTTATGTGCACGCACACAATAACTCATACCAATAACTAACTTTGTTGGTCTCTAAGGTGCTACTGGAAGGAATTTTTTTATTTTATTTATTTTATTTTGTTTTGTTTCGACTACGGCAGACCAACACGGCTATCTACCTGTAAATAACAACAACAACAACAACAACAACAACAACAACAACAACAACAACAACAACGGTAGAATGGTTACATTGTTGCATGCATTGCAATCTCTGAGTGGCAAGAGATTCCAGGAGTGCCAGCACTTATCCAGGTTTTGTTTTTCTTGGAATGAAGAACTGTGTTGTTGTTGTTGTTGTTAATTGCCAACCTAAGCTGGGCTGCAACATCAAAACACAATATTCTTCTTCTTCTTCTCTGGCGATCCCTCGTAACTGAGTAAGATTGTCTTCCATAAACATGGTTTTAACAATGAGTCTGTCAGTGACTGTGGAGGCCAGTTCTGGATCCACACATCCTTCCACAGTGGGGACATTGGTTTCTGGGAGGGAGATGATCGCGGTATAGATTTGCCAAGTGGCTTGAGCAAAGTGTCTGGGCCGTTCTAGCTTCTCCTGATTGCTTCGGCCACAGAACCTTTCAAACACTTCTCTGCACATCCGCAAGCAGAGGCAGTGCTGCTTCTGAATGCCAGTTGGTGGGAGCCACAGGAGAGGAAAGTGCTGTTGCGATCAGGTCCTGTTTGTGGGCTTCCTCCCTGTACGTTTCCGAGCACAATTCAAAGTGTTGTTGTTGACCTTTCAAACCCTAAATGGCCTCGGCCCAGTATACCTGAAGGAGCGTCTCCACCCCCATCGTTCTGCCCAGACGCTGAGGTCCAGCGCCGAGGGCCTTCTGGTGGTTCCCTCACTGCGAGAAGCAAAGCTACAGGGAACCAGCCAGAGGGCCTTCTTGGTAGTGGCGCCCGCCCTGTGGAACACCCTCCCATCAGATGTCACAGAGATAAACAACTACCTGACATTTAGAAGACATCTGAAAGCAGCTCTGTTCAGGGAAGTTTTTAATGTGTGACATTTTAATGTATTTTTAATCTTTGTTGGAAGCCGCCCAGAGTGGCTGGGAAAACCCAGCCAGATGGGCGGGGTACAAATAATTATTATTATTATTATTATTATTATTATTATTATTATTATTATTATTCCTGCAGGCATCTGGGTGGCCACTGGGAGAACAAGATGCTGGATCTGATGAACCACTAGCCTGATCCAGCATCTCTCCTTATGTTCTTACTTCTATATTTGTTGTGCCAAGCACAGCTGTTATTTTGTGCATTAGTTAAATCATTCAGGTGGGACCATCAGGTTGTTTCAAACCATTTGCTTGGCCCCAGAACTGTTTTATATTAAGAATTGTCGAGCCCAGCATATCCAGGGATATGCACTGACGCTAGTTACCAGAGTCAAAGAGAACAGCTGGGAACTGCTGTATTCTTGACAATAGAAAAAAAAAGGATTGACAGATAAACTTGTTTTCGTTTTTTAAAAATCTGCATAGCAAAATGCTCACGCAGGTGAGATCTGAGGACTGTGAACCGACGAAGGAATTAACCACTGGCATTTTAACCAACGGGTGAGCTGGTTACATTTCAAAGCATTTAGTCAACGTAGATATACTGTAGATACCGTTTTGAGGTATTGAAGAAAATGTACCTACAGTTTAATAAATGCTTACTCTTAAAAAGCAAATTCCTCTTTCATATTTCCTCTGTTACGATTAGCACATGGGTAGGCAAACTAAGGCCCGGGGGCCAGATCCAGCCCAATTGCCTTCTAAATCCGGCCTGAGGACGGTCTGGGAATCAGTGTGTCTTTACATGAGTAGAATGTGTCCTTTTATTTAAAATGCGCCTCTGGGTTATTTGTGGGGCCTGCCTGGTGTTTTTACATGAGAAGAATGTGTGCTTTTATTTAAAATGCTTCTCTGGGTTGTGTGGCATAGGAATTAGTTCATCCCCCCCCAAAAAAAATAGTCCAGCCCCCCCACAAGTTCTGAGGGACAGTGGACTGGCCCCCTGCTGAAAAAGTTTGCTGACCCCTGGGTTAGCATATCAGAACCATCGGGTGGGGGGGAAGTGAACCCACACTCTTCGTTTCACCCACTAAAGAGGAAATTTATGATATGGAAGAACTTATGCTTCATCCTGAGGGTTTTTTTGGTCCCGCTGGAATGTGTCGAACTCTGATCATGCCTTTTCCTTGTTTGGATAAAGGGTAGAAAGAGAGGTGTTTGCATGTGTGTGGAAATAAACCTACTGCACATAGGAAGAAAGTTATTCGTGTTGCTCTGCCCAGTTCTGCCTCTGGCTCTGCCCACCAGCAGCTTATGGCCCTTGGAAGGTTCATAGAATCATAGAATCGTAGAGTTGGAAGAGACCCCGAGGGTCATCTAGTCCAACCCCCTGCGATGCAAGAATCTCAGCTAGAGAATAATAATAATAATAATAATAATAATAATAATAATAATATATTATTATTATTATTATTATTATTATTATTATTATTTATACCCCGCCCATCTAGCTGGGTTTCCCCAGCCACTCTGGGCGGCTTCCAAAAAAACACTAAAATGCAATAACCTATTAAACATTAAAAGCTTCCCCAAACAGGTCTGCCTTCAGATGTCTTCTAAAAGTTTGGTAGTTATTTTTCTCTTTGACATCTGGTGGGAGGGCGTTCCACAGGGTGGGTGCCACTACCGAGAAGGCCCTCTGCCTGGTTCCCTGTAACTTGGCTTCTTGCAGCGAGGGGACCACCAGAAGGCCCTTGGAGCTGGACCTCAGTGTCTGGGCAGAATGATGAGGGTGGAGACGCTGCTTCAGGTATACTGGACCGAGGCCGTTTAGGGCTTTAAAGGTCAACATTTTGAATTGTGCTCGGAAACGTGGATGGCAGTGGATGTTCCCCAGAAGGAAATGCAGCCCACAGTCTGGGGAAAAAATCTGCACCCTTTCTCTAATCTAGGGTGTGACAGAATAGTAAGAGCTGCAGGTAAAGTGGAAGGAGAGAGAGAGATCTATGTTATCAATGAAACTTTGGTTCCTGTGTTTATTTCTACCTTGGCCTGTGGCCATCAATGATGGAAATCATTCTGCTACAATGCCTCCTGTGAAATCAAAGGCTACTCCATGTACAACACTCAAGGGCCTTTTGCAGGAATGTGTGTGTGGGGGGGTCATTTAAAAATATTTTCTGAGCCCCTCCAGCATATCTCTCTCTCTCTCTCTCTCTCTCTCTTTTCAATGAAAGGGTGCAGGTAGCAAACTTGACACATATAAACAAACAAAAAAAATCTCCTAGGGGCCATATCCTAGGGGCCCGAGGTCCCTTTGACACCCTCCTAAAATACATAACGGCCGGTCTCCATGCGAATTGAGGGAACATTGCCATTCAAATGGTGTGTGCGTGACACAGATTGTGATTGATTATGCGGGGCAGGGCTTACCTGGGTCTCCCGTCCCCCCAATATTTTATATTGGCATCTCCGGTGCTTGGAACGTTACAAAACAAGGCAGTCTGGGAAGTGACAGGTCCCTGCCCCGAGTAGCATACATACGCAGTCTTAAAAACTGAGAACCTACTGGGGAAACGTGAGGACGGGAAGGACGCCTCCAAGCCGGTTTCTGTGAGCTTTTCACCCCAACAGATCCGTGACGGCACCGCCCAGTCTGCTTGAGCCCTGTGATATTTCTCTCCGTGCAGACGAAATTGGTCGCAGGAAGTCGTGCGTCTTCATAACACCAACACCCACAATCCGCGCCCAAAAATAAATAGCGGTGTGGTTTTTGCGATTTTTTTTTAATCCATTCTCTGCACAGCGCCTCCATCTCTTGCAAGGAGGAGACACAGCCCCGATGCACAGGATTTGGGAGTGCAGGAGGAAGAAGAAGGTGGCTGCTGTGTTGTGGGGTGTGCATTTTTTGGAGGGGTTAGGGGGAGGCGTTGAGCTCGTGTCTCTTTAAGCGGGAGCGCGCAGGGAGCCGAGCCCGGCTGCTGGAGCCGGCCATGGGGTTGAGGATGGAGCTGCCCGGGGCTGCGAGGCTCCTCGCCGTCTCCTTCCACCTCCTCCTGCTGCTCCTGCTCCAGGCGCCCCAGACCTGCTGGGGCAAGTACGTGAAAGGGAACATCAGCACCAAGGAGGTGAGTGCGCATCTGGGGAGATTTGGGGTGGGGGCGGGAAGAAGGAGGTGCTCTGCCTTCTATCGGCGCTTGCAGAACCGAGCCGGGCCGCCCCACTCGGGGGCCCACGCGGCGCAGGCCTCCCGGGGCTCCCTTGCGCCCATCCCCGCTTCCTTCCTCCCCAAAGCCCCTGCGGGCTCGCTTCTGATGCGCTTGCTGCGGTAGCGCTGGCGGGGCATTGCTGCGCGCTCTCAAATGTGACCTCTCTCCCCCACCCCAGCACTGGAGCCTTCTACCTTCAAAAAAAAAAGACCCCCCCCCCATTCATTTAGGAAATTTGCAATGGCCTTTTCCCCCCTGGGGGAGCCCAAGAGGGATCAGATAATGCCCCCCTCCAACCCCCCAACCCCAGAAGATTTATTTGGATTCTCCCCCATGATGGGCTTTGGACGGGGCGAGATGGTTGCTAAGGCAGATCCCTCTTCTGTCTTGACGCCTTGGAGAAGCTGCTGGATGTAGCTGGAATTTGGGATGGTGGGTTATTTGGGGGGGGGACGTTCCAGATGCCTTCCTTCACCCCCCCATGACAAACCGGGGCTTTGTTCTCTACCAAGAAAGGCCAGCCTGCTTGCTTTTTTTTTTAAGTGTTTGGATCCATTTCACGGTGCTGTAACTTTTGCACCCTGGAGCTTCCTCCGCCAGGCCTGCCTCATAGGGTGCAGGATCAAGGCCATGCAATAGGTCACTTGTCGTTTAGCACACGGTCAGCAGCCTTGGCTGTTTGGAGTGGAGCAGATAGAAGCGAGGTGGGTGGCTGTTTCTATCGCCCGTTCAATGCATACATAGATGTGGAATAAAAAAACCAGGAGCAGGCCTGGTGTGTCAATAACTAGGGGAGCTAGTTATTCTGGAAGAACTAATCTGATATCAGTGGGGGGGGGGGTCTTGGCTCAGTGGCGGATCAAATGCTTTGCATGTAGGAGGTTCAGTCCTCGACATTTCCATCTAGGGATGGGAACAGCCACTGTCTGAAGCCCTACAGAGCTGCTGCCAGATCAGTAGCCTTCAACCTTTTCAGACCCAAAACCCACTTTTAACCAAAATGTGCTTTTGGGGTCCCACTGCTTACTCTTTTACCAGACATTTGGTGGGGGTGGGGTTAGGGGAGGGGTAGTACCCCTGGTAGGGACACGGGTGGCGCTGTGGGTTAAACCACAGAGCCTAGGACTTGCTGATCAGAAGGTCAGCAGTTCGAATCCCCGCCACGGGGTGAGCTCCCGCTGCTTGGTTCCTGCTCCTGCCAACCTAGCAGTTCGAACGCACGCCAAAGTGCAAGTAGATAAATAGGTACCGCTCCAGTGGGAAGGTAAACGGCGTTTCCGTGCGCTGCTCTGGTTCACCAGAAACGGCTTCGTCATGCTGGCCACATAACCCAGAAGCTGTACGCTGGCTCCCTCGGCCAGTAAAGCGAGATGAGCGCCGCAACCCCAGAGTTGGCCACGACTGGACCTAATGGTCAGGGGTCCCTTTACCTTTACCTTTAGTACCCCTGGGGACACGTCATGCTCCTTCTGGGGTACTTTGTCCACCTTTGGTCCTCACCCTGCAATGGACTCTCACCTGTGGCTCCTGGAAGCTGTCAGCATGTGACAGCGGCTACACCCCAGGAACGGCTTCGACTGGCTGGCTTAAACCAGGTGAGGGTAGCTGATGGGTCTCAAACCCTCAGTGAGTGACTTGCCCTGCAGGAGAAGACAGGTTCTATTGGATTGAGTGGAGGAAGCCAAAACAGGTCCAGTGGTCAAGAAAGCAGTTTCTTGCTATAGAGGGAAGTGAGGGGCAAATGGAGAAGGAAAACTCAGATCTTAAACCTCTGTTGGCTTGTGGGATATCTTCGGGAGAAGAAAAAGCTAAGGAGCAAACCCTACTCATACATTTGTATGGTGGTAGTGCTCCTGTTGCAATTCACCTTGGATCAGGCCACATGACCCATGAATGTGTCCCAAACCACCAGTTGAAGACCAGTGAGCTAGATGGACCAGTGCCCTGGCTCACTATAGAGTGGCTTCCTAAGCTTTTGCTGTTTTGCCTCTTTGCTGTGTGGGAGAGCGTGACTCTGGGTGCTTCCAGGCTGTCACTGTTTTGGGGTGGGATTCACATCTCATACCAACAAATTCACACCGCAAAATTGTAGTTGATAGGGAGGTCTTGTGCAACAAAAACCTCATTTCCCAACAGATCTGTTGTTGTGGTTTTTTGGGTTTTGCAGTAAGGAAAGTGAAAGGAGAATGCCCTGGAAAGTGTGGGATAACACTTGCTTTGATGCAACATCGTCTAACCTCCCAGCAGACACATCACAATGAATACTCATGGAATAGCCAAAATCCTCCAATCTCCTTGCAAACAAATCAGGCTAAATGTGAAATAAGCAGGTTGTCTGTAAGTGCCTTATGCCACTGAAACAACTTTTAGAGGGGTAGCTGTGGAGTCCTCTAGACTTCCCTTTGCATTGCTCTTTCTAGGCACAGATCTGGGCTTTAAAGCTCTCTGCCTGAGTGTCCCTCTATTTGATTTTTTGTCGCTGAAGTATGCTACAGGATCCTGCCCTTGCTGGAAACCCTCAGAGATGAGGCAGATTGCTCGCCTCTTCTGCCCTTTGGCGGGTGACTGTGCCCTTGGGGTGGCGACGAGATCGCACTGGCCTATCTATTTTAAATGTATTCTGAATGTTCTTATGTGATGCCAGTAAAGGTTACTTGACTTTCTGCAGGAAAGCCCGTGGCTTACCACTGAATCGGAGCAAACAGAAACCCACAGAAAACCCAGTTGCCATTTGCTCTGATTTGGCGGTAAAACACCCTGAGGAAAGCGCTGCGACAAAAAATTAAAATAGACTTTCAGACATGGAGCTTTAAAGCTCGGACCTGTGACACCAAAGGAAGTCTGGAGGATGTCTCTTGCACACACAAAAAACCCAACAAAGAGTCTCATGTCACCTTAAAAGACTAGCATACTAACATGATCCAGAGTCTGCAATATCGGACGCAGAAAGCGTTATCTTAAGTTGGCGGGTTTGTGTGTATAATATACTTTCCATGTAGATGAACACACACAGGAAGAAGGGAAATGGGACTGAATCATCTTCTGTGACAGTATTGTATAAAACCAAGATCTCACCCTAACACATCACTGTGGCTCAGTGGTAGAGCATGCAGGAGGTCTCTGTTTCATCCCTGGCAGGTATCTCCAGGTATGGCTGGTAGGGTCCCATTCCAAATCCTGGAGAGCAGCTGCCAGTCAGTGTAGACAGTACTAAGCCAGATGGACTATTTGGTCTGATTCAGTATAAGGCAGTTCCGTAGGGCTGCCGTCCGTCCTGATTTCCCAGGACATGTCCTGCAATCCGCCTCTGAAAATGGTGTCCTGGATTACTTTTCGGGAATTGGGCAAATTTTCTGGAACACCAGCAACGGGTTAAATCGTGCCGAAAATGCCTTAAAAAGCTCCAAAACATAATAGTAGTTTTTACTGCAACTTTTGGGTTTTTCTGTAAAAAGCTCAACAATTTGGGGAGTTTCCTTAAAAAACAACAACAACAACAAATTTCAGGGTGTCCTGGTTTTTACTTTTTGAAATATGGCAACCCTACAGTTCCCTATGTTATAAACCACAATAAATATTCTTTCTATGTATTTACAGTCAGCAATGCAGCATAACTGCTGTTGTAAACGATCGCTTTACTTGCTCTATAGCTATATACAACATTGCCACAGACTATATATACTTTTTGCGCTTCGTTGTCGTTTGGCCTCATTTTACTCCCTCTGCCCTTCCAATCTCTCTGTATACTGCATGCTAGCTCAGTAAAGCTTACTACGCAATAAATTTGCCTGCATTGGAGGTACCACCACATATTTTTTCTTAGGCCATAGAAAGGGTAGATGGGTGTACTAGGGGCAGTTAGCATTGGGATCGCGGTATCTCCTTTATGACTGGAGAGTCTGGGAGCAAGGAATGAGCCAGTGATTTAGGGTGCAATTGCCAAATACCCTGGGTTATTTGATCCAAAGCGCATATTTGAGTTTTTAATGTCAGCTAATTGACCCACTTTAGCCCATCTGCTAATAAATTGGGTAAAGGACAGTTAAATCCTGTAATTGGCTATTTTGCAGTAGAATGAAGATTCTAATCCACTTTACATGTGACGGTCACACTGTACATTTAAAGCATATTTAAAGTACATGGTGCCATCCCCACAAAGAATTCTGGGAACTGTAGTTTGCCCCTCACAGAGCCACACTTAGCAAACTGCAATTCTTTGGATGAAGGCCTTGTCCTTTAAATGTATGCAAAAGCGCAGAACGAGGGACAGTATTTATTCCAGGTTAATTAATCTGATGTTAAAGCACAGAAATGTAAGGGCATAAGAGTTGTGTTGCATCAGACTAAGGGCCTAACACATCTTTCCACAGGTGTGACGTGAACACAATAATCCTGCCTGCTTGTTGTTTTCTGATACTGGAGATAGCATATGGCCACTGTGACTCGTAGTAGCCAATGATGGCAGGAATTTTCTATTTTTGCATGTTTGGCCACCAGAATAACCAGCACCTCTTTTTGTGATACAACCACTATTAACACATTGCAACAATCGCTTTTTCAGAGCCACCCGCAAAGAATCCTGGGTCCTGTAGTTTGAAAATGTCTGGGAGTTGTAGTTCTGTGAGGAGCGGGGGGACAACTTGCGTTTTAAATGTGTGCTGAATATGCTTTAAATCAGGCATAGGCAAACTCAGCCCTCCTGATGTTTTGGGACTACAACTCCCATCATCCCTAGCTAACAGGACCCGTGGTCAGGGATGATGGGAACTGTAGTCTCAAAACACCTGGAGGGCCGAGTTTGCCTATGCCTGATTTAAATCTATGGGGCGGATGTGCCTTCCGTAAATGAAATATGCTTTAAAAACGAGGATTAGCTCAGTCGGCAGAGAGTAAGGCTCTTAATCTCAGGGTCATGGGTTCGAGTTCCGCGTTGGGCAAAACATTCCCGCACTGAAGGCCCTTGTGGTCTCTATCAACTTTACAGTATGATTCTATGAATCTGTCCTATTCCCCAGCCCACACCTAACAGACCACTCTGAAGCTGCATGTACAAGAGGTTGGTTAGGTAAAGGTAAAGGAACCCCTGACCATTAGGTCCAGTCATGGCCGACTCTGGGGTTGCGGCGCTCATCTTGCTCTATAGGCCGAGGGAGCCGGCGTACAGCTTCTGGGTCATGTGGCCAGCATGACTAAGCCGCTTCTGGCGAACCAGAGCAGTGCACGGAAACGCCGTTTACCTTCCTGCTGGAGTGGTACCTATTTATCTACTTGCACTTTGACGTGCTTTCAGACTGCTAGGTTGGCAGGAGCAGGGACTGAGCAACGGGAGCTCACCCCGTCGCGGGGATTCGAGCCACCGACCTTCTGATTGGCAAGCCCTAGGCTCTGTGGTTTAACCCACAGCGCCACCCGCGTCCCAAGAGGTTGGTTAACCTAGGTTAAAAAATACCAGCCCCAAGGGGCACTAGTCACCACTGATAACCACTACACCCCTGCAGGGTGGCTGCTGTCAGCCCCCAGAGTCTCCTTAACTGCCTGATGCGACTACTCAAGAGTCGGCCAGCCAATCTCTGCTTGCCTCTGGCATCCCTCTGGGTGTTTGGGAAGAGTGGGTCCTGAGGCAGTACCAAGGCCAGGCAAGGCCACGGGGACATCAGTTAAGATGGAGATGCAGTCACTAATGCCCTCCAAATCCTAGAGCTGGCATTGCAGAAGGGATCTGCCAGAGGCTGGGGCAGGGAGAAGGAAAACTGACCACTTGACCACACACAGAGGACAAAAGGGCTCTAGGTTTGGGGCACAGAAATGGGAGCCCTGGAGAAGAGAGAGCTTCAGAAAAGGATTTGAAGCATAGGAATTGTCCTGGATGTGGTGTTGGGCCGCATTTGCACCACATATTTAAAGTCCTTCACTACAATGCCACGTCAAACAGTAATGGCTTCCCTCCCAAAGACTTATGGGAGCTGCAGTTGTTAGAAGATACCTCGCCTCAGGAGCTACAGTTCCCACTGTGGTTTAACAATCAATTCTCCTTCATAGGTAACTCTGGGAACTGTAGCTCTCTGAGGGGAGTAGTGGTCTCCAGACGACTCTCAGTGCCTTTAACAAACTACAGCTCCCAGAATTCTTTGGGGGAAAGCCATGGCTGTTCAAAGTGGTACCGTAGTACTTTAAGCGTTTGGTGTGAATGCAGACCGTTGACCCATTTAGTTTGGTACCTCCTGATGATAAACAGCAGCAGGTTTTCAGAAAGGGGGGGGCATTCCCAACCCTACCTGAAGAAGCCAGGATTCGAACCTGGAAAAGCAGGTGCTTCACCTGAGCTTTGCCCCTTCTCACAACTTTAACACAGCACCTGTTCATTGCTGCTTGTTTGCAGGATGCAGTTGCTGAGGCAGCAGGCCTCACCAAAAAACAGTATTTTTTGAGGCAATGCACCCCCAGGGGTTTATTTGGGGGGGGGGGTGTTTCAGAGAGACCCACGGCAGGCAGATAAAGCTCAGGAGGCTGCTTGAAATCCAGGGAGGGGTGTGTGCAATCTGACCCCCCCTCTTTTTTTGGATCCTTCCCCCTGCCTTTGCCCCAGTTCTCGGATTTTGCTTGTTTCCTCTGCCTTCTTCAGCCTCGGGTACGGTTTCCGTGGAAACCTTGAGCATGGGTTGTTGCCATGGGAACGCAAAGGGGATTTTAAGGGGAAGGAGGTAGGCCCGAGAGTCGGACAGAGGAGAAAGAGGGAGGAGGAAAGAGGCTTGTTTCCTTAGATATCCATTTCCCCAGGGAGATTTTATATACCTCCACCTGATATTATATACATACATTTCTAGACCTGGCAGATATGGTCTAGCTTACAATATCCTTCCCTGCCTGTTCTCCAAATCCTTCGATCTGCCTCTCTTGCTTTCTCCCCTGACCCGAATTATTTCAGCCCCTCCTCTTGAGACTTTTGTCTGTCTCAGCTGTGTCTATCAGTGGCTGTTGTCTAGGGGCAGCAGGGATGGCATTGACCCAGGAAACTGCGGTGATACGGTGACTTGACACCGTCTGTGGTGTCAGGTGCCTGAGAAGCAACCGCACGGTATTTCGCTGCGCTGTTTCGGCTGTGTAGAGGGAAGGGGAAGTTTTTAATGGGTGATTCCTGGAAGAACGGGGGTTCCCGATGGTCGGATCGCGGACACAAACCCCTTCCGTATCGGCATTGAACTGGAATAAACGGGGTTATTCCTGCCGCATTCAACGTCGTGCATTTAAAGTGCTATGATGACACTTTAAACAGCCGTGGCTACCCCTGCAAAGAATTACAGGACCTGTCATCTGTTAAAAGAGCCAAGCGTCCCCCTTGTTCCCGTCACAGAGCTACAATTTGCAGAGTGGTTTAACAATCAAATCCCTGTGGGAACTGTAGCTCTGTGAGGGGAATAGGGGCCTCCAAGCAACTCTCTGCACCCTTAGCAAACTACAGCTCCCAGAATTCTTTGGGGAAAGAAGCCACGACTGTTCAAAGCAGTTTCATAGGGTGGCATGAATGTAGTTTCTCTGGCATTTGCAACCAGCAAATTTGTGCCAGAAGGGAACTGAGAGAATGCTGTCAAGGGGGATAGGATCTGACCTTTTTTAGTACCCTTTGCTCCATTTGATTAGTGTGGACTGTCACGTAGCTGCCTTTTGGAGGATGATCTGGGCATTCGGAGCTTACGGTTTATGACCCAGGTATCTAATTTGCTGCGCCTCTTTGTTACTCCCTAAGGAAGGTCACTTCTGACTTTGAAGTTTTTGCCCTGAAGTCAATATAGAGCTGGGCTCAAAAAGCAAAAAGTATCCATGGAAGCTGACAAACAGGACATCAGATCACCAATATCAGTCAGCCCTCAGGCATCTCCTACCTGTCTACCTTCCTACTTGCAAGTAGTCAGGCGCCCCCTAATGTTGACCTCCCTGCCCTCCGCCCTATGAACACCAATGGGCACCAGCCACGACTAAATAATAATAATAATAATAATAATAATAATAATAATAAATTTTATTTATACCCCGCCCTCCCCAGCCAGGGCCGGGCTCAGGGTGGCTAGCAACCAATAATAAAAACAAGTTGATTGGAATACAACTTAAAAAACAAGGTTAAATACAACATTAAAACATTAAAATGCAGCCTCATCACAGGAGGAGAAAGGAAAAAAGAAAGAGGGGAAGGGAATCAAATTGACTCCAAGCCAAAGGCCAGGCGGAACAACTCTGTCTTACAGGCCCTGCGGAAAGAAATCAGATCCTGCAGGGCCCTGGTCTCATGAGGCAGAGCGTTCCACCAGGCCGGGGCCAGAGTTGAAAAGGCCCTGGCTCTGGTTGAAGCTAATCTAACTTCCTTACGGCCCGGGACCTCTAGGGTGTTGCTATTTATGGACCTTAAGGTCCTCCGTGGGGCATACCAGGAGAGGCGGTCCTGTAGGTATGAGGGTCCTAGGCCACAGGTCATGTGCAAATAGGAGGCATGGGAATGGGGGCGAAAATGAATAATAAAATAATAGAACTGTATAGCTGGAAGGGATCCTGAGGGTCATCTCGTCCAGCCCCCTGTAATGCAGAAATCTTGCCCACAGCCATCCCTGGGTGGGCTCGAACCGCCAACCTTCTGGTTAGCAGCCAGACGCACTGACCCATTACACCACTAAGCAGGGGCATGAAAGTGTTTGCAGAATAGGAAGAGATGGTGGCTCCAAGGTATTTGCGGAAGGTGAAAAAGGTGATTCGTAGTTGCCGTGTATGGGAGGGGTGAGGTGTAGGAGGTTATCATGGGGGGGGGCGTTGTGTACAAGGGGAGGGGGTAATAATCATAATCATCATTTTATTTATTTATTTATTTATTTATTTATTTATTTATTTATACCCCGCCCATCCGGCTGGGTTTCCCCAGCCACTCTGGATGATTGCCAACAGATTAATAACAGAATAAAACATCACCCATTAAAAACTTCCCTAAACATGGTCTCGGCGGCCACTCCCAGTCACCAGTCTAGCTGCTGCATTCTGGATTAGTTGTACATAAAGGAGGGGGAGGCATGGACGTGGTGGTGAAGGTGAGAACAAGGGTACAAAGCAGGGCTGCAGAATAGAAAAGTGGTTTCAGGACTGGGATTGGGAAGGTGAAAAGAGCTTAGGAGTTGCACAGGGTGGAAGCTCTAGGGGCTTAATGGTGCAATGGTCAGGTTTGGGTAACTGGAGCACTTAGGGTTATAGCCCTGTTTGTGTTTGCGTGTGTATTCCCATCACTCTTCTCATTCTCTCTGGTCAGGATTTTAAGCAGAGGTTGGACGGCCATCTGCCATGGATGCTTTAGCTGAGATTCCTGCATTGCAGTGGCCTGGACATAGATGGCCCTTGGGTTCCTTCTGGCTCTACCATTCTAGGAATCTATAAGCAGAGTCTGTGTTTCATAACCTGTAAGAAAGGGCTGCAGGGAGGTAGACCATAGCTTCAGTATTTAAATCGGGGTGGGGAACCTGCAGTCCTGAGTCTGATTTTGTGTGATCCAAAACATCAACTGGCTCTCTGGACATTGTAGGGCCATTCTTCTCCTCCAGACCACTGCCTCTGAGAATCTCTTCCTCTTTGGCACTGTGTGTGTGCATGAGAGAGAGAGAGAAAGAGAGAGAGAGAGAGAGATAAAGAGAATAGACCCAAAGAACTATGCAACCCTGCAAACTCCACCCTCTTTTGGCTCTGGTACCACCTACCACCAGATCCAGCCCCCCGTCTCCTCCCACTTGTGGTTACACCCCCTAATAGACTTTTTCTGTGTGTCAATGGCCCTCCATCGGAAAATGTTCTCAAGTTTTGCGTAAAAACCTTTGAGTCGAGTGACTCACTTCCCGGGAAACCATGACAACGCTGTTAACAAATGTGGAGTGGAATCTGCATTGAGAGTTCATCTTGAGACTCAAGTAGTCAACACTTTTGGATCTTGTTCCCAGATCTGGAAGAGGTCCAATGGTTGGAGAGGTCGGGCCTTTGAATATGCACTGTAAGGGAGCATATCTGCTTCGTAGATGAAAAGGAAAGTTGGTTCTAGGAGTCTGTACACATCTCTGCCAAGACCATATCTATACTAAAAACCTACAAAAATTCTGTGCTAAAACCGGTAAACAGGAGATCAACACCTGTAGATTCCCCCAAAGAATCAAAGTATTATATTAGCTGAGGAAACCAAGCCTTATGAGGAATGGTTGAAGGAGTTGGTTAAGAGGAGACTGAGAGGAGATATGATAGCCACCTTCAAATATCTAAGGTGTTGTCCTTTTGGAAGGTGGCGCAAGCTTGTTTTCTCCTGCTCTGGAGGGTAGGACCCAAACCAATGGCTTCAAGTTAAAAGAAAGGAGATTCTGACTAAACATCAGGAAGAACTTTCTGATGGTAAGAGCTGTTTGACAGTGGAACAGTTCCCCACTGGAGGTTGTGGACTCTCCTTCCTTGGAGGTTTCTAAGCAAAGGTTGGATGGCCATCTGTCATGGATGCTTTAACTGGGATTTCTGCACATTGCAGGGGGTTGAACTAGATGATTTTTGGGGTGCCTTCAAACTCTACAATTCTATGATATGAGCCTATGATATTGAGACTTCTTTACTAGAAAACCTATGTCGACCCCACTTCTTCCACCCAGAACCTGCGGTCTGGGGTCACAGGACCCATTAATGTTTGTGCAGCAAGATCCTGGTCTCCTAAAATGGAGCCCAAATGGTGAAATAGCCCCCTGCCCTTGATTAAAAAAAGATTCTGCTGCTTTCAGAACCAATTCCTGAAGCAGGCCACTTCACCAGGCCACAGGACAGGGTCTGCCCTGCGCCCCCCTTCATTTAGGGGTCTACACACCTAGCAACAAGCCGTTGGTACAGAGTGGCCTGCCCTCTCTAGCTGGTGCACTGCGCTCTATTAAATTAATGACTATGACGTTAACCGCCTAATAGATTTCATTTTATGGGGATTGTTTGGGATGTTATTTATCCTTCCTACAGCCAAGCCGTAAAAAATTTTATGGTAACTGGTTGGAGCCTTGTTTGGGCTGCTGACACTTGAATAATTTTCAGGCTGGGTTGGGCTTACGCTAATCTCTCCTGAAATACAATGTTCTAATCGTATTTGGATGTTTTCCACAGTGCGCTTCCATTGGGTTGGGTTTGCAAAGGGCTGTGTCTCCAGGGTTTGTGCAGGAAGAAGACTATCATGCAAGAACACCCTAAACCTTTCAAGAGGAACATGGAAGCTGCTGTATACAATTTCAGACCATCATACTCACTAACTGCCCCGGAAAACCCAGGACATCCCATTTTCCCCCTCGAGAATACAGCGGCCATTTTGGGCGCCTTGCTCTTGTCTGATTTCTGGTCGAGATCTCGCTCCGAAAAAAAGTGTCCCCCCCCCCGAATATGCAATCTTGTGCGGGTCATGTGACTTGTGCAGGATTTCAGACCCAGAAGCTGGTGTCCTGGGTTTGGATTTAGGAGTCTTCTAAAAACTGTTTTATTCTGGCAGGACTTTCAAATGTGAGATTCTTTGCCAAGCAGCTCTTACTGATGGGTTTAATAATAATAATAATAATAATAATAATAATAATAATAATAAATTTTATTTATACCCTGCCCTCCCCAACCAAGACTGGACTCAGGGCGACTAACACCAGGTAAAAAAAATTGATTAAAATACAACTTAAAAATAAGATTAAGTACAACATTAAAATGCAGCCTCATTTCAGTAGGAACTCAAATCAAAAACCTTTTTTTGATGTGTTCATGGTGATATTGTATGTTTAGTCTGTATACCACCTTGGGATATATTATATATGAAAGTGAGGTTCATAAATATATTAAACAAAAAAACAAAATGGCGGAGCTGGTATGATAAGAAATAACACATACATATGCTCCTTCTTCCCAGGACTGGGTCTTCTTGACTCGATTCTGCTTCCTTTCTGACTATGGGCGCCTGGACTTCAGGTTCCGCTACCCAGAGGTAATATTTTTATCTTTCAATCATATTCCTTTTTTTGGTTTTTTAGCCACCTCTTTTACCATCTCAAAAAATTTGGTGCCTGCATAAAACTTTTTTAAGGCAAGCCTCCCCAACTTCATATATATTGACATGCTCTAATCTTCTTTTTTGTTTGCTACTTAATTTTCCAAATTATTTTTAATGGCATTGAACTGCTTTTATTGACATATTTTGTCAAATAAGCAAAATAATTAAAAAGCCTAACCTTTTTCATATATGGTGGGAAACAGCCCTCCAGGTGTGGATGGTGTGGATGGACTCCAACTCCCATCATCCCACAGCCAGCATGGCCTGTGCTCAGGGTGATGGGATGTGGAGTCTGGCCCCATCTGGAGGACCACAGGTCCACCATCCCTGTCGTTGTACACAATCTATTTGTCGTGTTGGGCCTATGTTGCTGTTGCTATCCTTAAAGCTGTACTTCTGCTTCCCTTTAAAGGCCAAATGCTGCGAGAATATCCTTCTTTATTTTGATGATCCTTCCCAGTGGCCCGCCGTCTACAAGAAGGGAAACAAGGTCAGTTTGGATGGGCCATTCATCTGCAGTTAGACTTCCCTTCAAGAGGTGAATATGTCCCAGTGGGTTAGCTTCTTCTCTGCAGGTTATGCACAGTCGCCACCGAGGCGGAGGGAGAGAAATTCGATTCAGGTCTCTTTGGAAGCCGAATCTTATCAAAGCCACACTTTTCAAAGCTATATGTGAACCAAAACACATCTGTCCTTGGAAATTCGCATTTATCAAAATTTTGCTTAGCAACGTTTACAAAGAATGCATCTATGAGGGGAAAGTTTGCATAAGGATGGATATATTCGTGGGGGAAAAACAAAACAAGAAGGCATTGTATATGGGGAAATTGCTTGCAGAAACGTGTCCATTAGCTAAAACTGCATTTTAAAAAAATGTGTTTATTAGGAGAAATCTGTAGTAAAACGCTGGTGAACCAATGTCCTTAGTGATGTGGAACTCCTGCTTCCATCACCCCAGCCAGCATAGTCAGTTTTTGGGGTGATGGGAGTTGTAGTCCAGCAATAGACTAACACTTGTTTTACACCTGTTATGCTGTCATAGCTTCTCCCAGAGGATCGGGGGAACTGTCCTTTGGTGACTGGACTGAGAATTGTCTGCTAGAGTTCCCCTGTTGCTTCCCCTCACAGAGCAGCAGTCCCAGGTGTCATGAGTCTTGTGGAGATGTTGTGGGGAGGGTTTTTGGAGGATGAGGAGGAATGGAAGGAGCTTTTGAGAACTGGAAGGTCCTAGGGGGGTTAGGAGATGAGAACTTGGGACCCCGAGTAGAGTCTGACCTGGGTGAGGGTCCCAGTGAATTCCACTCATTCTTCTCTGACTGATAATGAACTTAGGGGATGGAAGGGCACTGTGATGGCCATTAAACCCAGTTTAAGTTCATTATCCATAAATCTTCCTATTTGGATCTCAGCTCACGTGTGATATTGCTTCAATCCTATCCACATTAGTTGAGAGGAAGTCCCGTTTAAATCAGTAAGACTTGCTTGCTTCTGAATAAGAATTGGGTTGTGTGTTGGCTTAGGGAAGCTGATTTCTCTTCAACGTGGCACCTCCCAACCCCCCGAACCCCCATCCGCCTCTGCAGTATTGTGGCCCAAAGTGCCCCTGACATTAGGAAAAAATTGCAGAAGCATATAATGGCCATATATCAAGCCTTACCCCCTGTCCCAGAAGAAGAACATGATTATGCCAGATTAGTTCATGAGAGATTCCCCTGGAAAAGACCGTTGTCTATACTGGAGTTCAACATGAGGGTCAAGCTGAAGAAACAAATGTTTGAATTTTTCTAAGCTTGAAAGGGGGGAATGTGGCAAGGCCACCTGAGAAAGGCATACGGGTACACCATTATGCCTTATGAGTTCTTTTCATAGTGCCTAATTACTAAGGCTAAAAGTGCCTAAATTCTAAAAATCAAATACTGTCTCTCTTTCTCTCTTCCTTGCTGCTATGTTTGCAGAAAACAGAAATATATTTAGCTGCGCTCGCAATCTGTAAGGAACATATTCCTCCTGCTCATAGTCACCCTGACCTGACAAAGGAGGATGTCTGAGGTTAGGTATTTTCCACATTGTGCACATGGCCAATAGTACAGGGATAAGAATGATGACCTACTTTGCAGGGTTGTTGTACGGATTACCCAGGTAATTTATGTAAAGCGATTTGAGCTCTCGGAAAGCTCTGCATGAAAAAGCGCAAAGTATTATGGTACGCAGGTTGGTGGAATGACAGAATAATCCTCTATTTTCTATAGCCAGCAGTTTCTTCTGCTCAGCAGTCCCTTAGTAACAGAAGCTGCTCTTCAATTGGAACGGGTCAAGAATTTTGAGGTTTCTCTTCCAAGGTGGTTTAAGTCAGAACGGGCCGGGGTGAGCACTTGCAATTTCTTCAGCGCAGAGGGAAGCTGGAGAGGGGGAACCATTATTAGGTGCTATGAAGCTGCAGCACATTTGCATATTTCAGCTGTACATAATTGACATAATTTCCATGATGACAGTGGGTGTCAGGGAGCAGCTGGGTGCCTTTCTTGTGCGATGTAATTTGCGCGCTTTCTGGTGTGAGATTAGATGTGGCAGTTTCCGGAGATATGAGCATCGGCTATCAGCGGAGGCTCGTTAAGGCTTGGCAATGAGAAGTGTTTGCTCACAAAACCTTCCTGCTGCCAGAGGAGCCACACTAAGGCCTGGTTCTGCACGTGTGCAAGGAAAGACACTGGGAGGAGTTGGGGTTGGGTGGTTGCTAGAGGAGACAACGGATTGCTCCCCAATCCTCTTCTGTCACTCTCTTCTTCTTTGGCAATCCCTCGTAGCTGAGTATGATTGTCTTCCATAAACACGGTTTTAACAATGAGTCCGTAAGTGACTGTGGAGGCCAATTCTGGAACGTGCCCTTCCACAGTAGGGACATTGGTTTCCAGGTGGGAGTTGATAACGATGTGGAATTGCCAAGTGTGCCTTCCTCTTAGCACGTTTCTCCCTCGCATCCTGCGTTCGAGTGTCTTCAAAGCCCATGACGCCTTTGGTCAAGGCTGTTCTCCAACTGGAGCGCTCGCAGGCCAGTGTTTCCCAGTTGTCAGTGTTTATACTACTTTGTTTTAGATTTGCCTTGAGACACTCTTTAAACCTCTTTTGTTGACCACCAGCATTATGCTTTCCATTTTTAAGTTCGGAATAGAGTAGTTGCTTTATTGTGTGTTCCTATCCCATTCTCTGAGCGATGACGGGCGACAGGGATTCCTGTGCTCACCCAGGTTTCCTTTCCTTAGAAGGTTAGTGGAGATGCTGCTGTCTTTAGGACATGAGGTTTTATTTACACATATGGGCACAGGATGGAGGGGCTCACGGCATCAACACTCCCCCAGATCTTGCTTCTCCATTAGATTTCCAGAGAAGCCCCGAAGTCCAGCTGAGGCTCAGCACAGATTCCAGCCTCCAACTTTCAGGTCACAAACACAACATATGGCCCTGTCTTGGCCTACTGTTTCTGAAATATACTCGGAGTCGAGAGTGGATTTCATGCTCTTTATTCAGCTCATATAGTGAGGAGGAATGGAAGTTCCCCCGAAATGTCTGCTTTTATACATTATTTACACAATGGGCCCCATGCGATTGGCTAATTCTGGGATTCACCTGTAGGCCAATCAGGTTGCAGATTCACTTCCACCTGGAGTTGGATTGGGTGGCTCCTGCAGACCAATCAGACTGCTGCATTCTGGATCCTATTGTTCTAGGACCAATCAGACTGCTGCAATTAGGATCCTATTCAACTCAGTACATAACAGTTTTTCTTCTTACCTATCAAGTGAGGGAGGTGGGAGAAGGCCCGTCCATTTGTTTCTATGGCAACAGAGCTCACCCATTGAAAATGCAGCTTGCTCTTTTGAGATGCAGGTGCTGAGCAGCTAAGGTCGTTTACCTTGACGAAGGGAATAGTTTCTCTGTTCATCCAGGTTCCGTCTTAGGCTTCCCAGCCTCACAGATTTGGGAGGGGCCCCGGGTTTCATCCAGACTGACCTTCCCCAGCTCCTATCTTGAGGCCAGGAGCATAGTGTGGTGATTTGGCTGGAGAAGGGGCAGTATAGGATAGAAGAAGGATTGTTTGTATTTCGACCCCACCGTTTTCTCCAAGGAGCGTAAGGTAGTGTACATGGTTCTCTCCCCTCCTCACTGAATCGTCACCATCGTCATTTTATTTGTATCCTGCCTTTCCATGGTTAAAACCATGCTCAAGGCGGCTTACAATATGAAAAGATTCGCATAATTACAAATATAGCAAAGCAGTCATAAAAATAAATAAAACACATTAAAAACTTCATAACCAAACGGAACAATTTCCACATAAAAATAAAGATACAAAAAGTTAGTACCAGTAAAACAACAGCAAAAACTTCCAATGAAACTTCTCCCAAAATACCTTGCTGAATCCCCACACAGCAACCCTGTGAGGTAGGTTAGGCTGAGAGAAGACAGTGACTGGCCCAAGGTCACCCAACCAGCTTCATGGCTGAGTGGAGATTTGAACCCTGCTCTCCCAGGTCCCTAGTCCCACACTCTAACCATTACACCACACTGGCTGGCTTATCTAGTTATTCCCCGACTTCCTGCTGAGAATGACTAGAGTGGCATAGGAGAACCAGCAGTGCGGGGAGGTAGAACCTGTGCTGGACTCCCCAGTTCCCATCAATCTGTGACCACTGGCTATGCTGGCTGAGACTGAAGGGAGCTGGAGTCCAGCAGCATCTGAAAGCCCGCAGGTTCCCTTCCGTTGGTTTAGAGTGTGAAAGACACCCCACCTTGAAGGACCCTACCATGTGTGTTTCTGCATGCATCACTGTTCTGGGACAACTCCCAGCCTGGACGGGGTCCAGGCCCAGAACAGCATTTCATGCAGAGATGTGACAGGCAGTCTCCTCTGAGAACAGGGAATTGTGCTGAATCAGGAGCCTGGGAACGCTCCGTGAAACCTCATGTGAAAGTGAGCGAAAGCAGCTGGCAGATCCTGCTGAGGGTTGGCACTTTGGTCTCCCGGCAGCGTTTGACTGTTTTATTTGCTTGTGACGAAGGACAAGAGGAAGCCTTGGTTGTGTACACAGATGCCAAGAGGGGTGAGCTACAGGTTGGAGCATCTTCAGAGGGTGAATGATTCATAGGTAGCAAGGGTGGCTCTGGACATCGTCTCCAGGTCTGAGAAGAGCCAAATGTGCCTCTACTTTTATTTCAGGGAGAAGGAAATGCCAGCCAGAATCGTAGTGGCAAAAAAATGGAAAACTTATAAAATAGCAGAATTATTAGAATGGAGAACCAAATTTCTTGAATTCGCGGAGATGGCGAAATTAACAGCATCAATCAGAGGCTACTCTAATAAAATAATTAATAAAGAGTGGGAATGCGTTAAGGAATACATGAAAAAAGTCGGTGCTGGAGCTTGAAAATTAATATGCAGAAGTTTAAAAGGCACAAGGAGATAGGATAATAATATATTAAGGATGGAATAACAAATAAAGTGAATAACGCAACAATAACAAAAATAATAGTAGGTAAAGAATATCGCACACGGGTGGAGGGAAGTACTGGGCTGTGGGGGAGGGAGGTGAGGGGATTAATTGAAACTGTTAAAGATTGGTATAGGATTTAAGAGATTTAAATTTTCATAAAGATTCTATAAGGAAAGCAGAAAGCAGCAAGAAATATCAAGTAAAGGTATCGGAGAGGAGATCAGTGTAAATGAAAACATGAGACTTATGGTTTTGTTACATATGATTTTATTTTGGAGTTGTCTGTTTATTTTGGAGTTGTTTGTTGTGAAGAATGTATATTATGTGAATAAAATAATAAAGGACGAATAACAAAAAGAAAGGAAGGAAAGGAAATACCGCTTCTGAATGAACAGTACCACGGTCCCCTTTTGCATGTGGTCATCCTGCTCAGGGTGATGTTGGTTTGAGGCTCCTGCTATTTCCCTTTTACCTCCTCTTTCCTCTTCCTAGGATTGTTTGATGAAGGAGTCCGTGATCCGTCCAGAGAACAATCAGGTGATCAACCTCACCACCCAGTATGCCTGGTCTGGATGCCAGGTAAGCGTCTCTGGGACTTGAAAGGGGCTGTAGGGTTCTGCTCACCATTTCCCCCATACCCAAAAACTCGGGATGCTGGTCATAGTAAGATCAGACAAACAGACAGTCAAACAGATTTGGGAGGTGCTAAATTAGATACAAGGGACGCGGGTGGCGCTGTGGGTTAAACCACAGAGCCTAGGACTTGCCGATCAGAAGGTCGGCGGTTCGAATCCCCGCGACGGGGTGAGCTCCCGTTGCTTGGTCCCTGCTCCTGCCAACCTAGCAGTTCGAAAGCACGTCAAAGTGCAAGTAGATAAATAGGTACCGCTCCGGTGGGACGGTAAACGGCGTTTCCATGTGCTTCTCGCCAGAAGCAGCTTAGTCATGCTGGCCACATGACCCAGAAGCTGTATGCCGGCTCCCTCGGTCAATAAAGCAAGATGAGCGCCGCAACCCCAGAGTCGGCCACAATTGGACCTGATGGTCAGGGGCCCCTTTACCTTTACTTTAAATTAGATACAGGATGTTCTGGAGCAAAAAGGCATGTGAATGCTATTTGCACTTTCCAGAAACAACCGAAGACATTTTTTGTTCCGACAAGCTCTCCAAGCTGGATGCATAGATCTCTGCCATGGGAAGAAACATGGGTGTTTTAAATGTTACCTGCTGTTACTTTCTGTGATGTGTGCGACTGCTTTTTAGCTGATTTTCTTGAATTTTGTATATTGCGTGGAAGGTGTAAATGAGAATCATAGAACTGTAGAGTTGGAAGGGACTACGAGAACAATGCAGGAACCCCCAGCCCTGAGATTAAGAGTCCGATGCTGTAGTGACTGAGCCTATCATGAAACAAGCAGGCCAGCTCTCTTTTTCAGCATTCCTTCTGACACAAAAGAAGACACGTGCAGTGAGAGGAACAGGTTCTGACTGGGCGTCCAGCAAAAATGGGGCCTTTGTCCTCTATTTTCTCTTGTCTCTCAGTGTGGAGAAAGACCGAGAAAGCATGATGGCGGGGTGTGTGTGTGTGTGTGTGCACGCATGCATCTAGGGCCATTCTAAAACAAACCATTCTAAAACAAAACAAACCGAGTGCCCAGAGAATCCTGATTTATTCACCAAGGAAAGTTTGATTCAGCAACCTAAACGACTTATGCAATTGGAGCAAATTTGCATGTATCATCTTACTCAGCACATTTTTTCCTGCAGTATGATTTGAATTTTTGAATTTCTCTGTTTTGACCAGTTGTGGGACAAAGACACTGACTGATACCTCTTCTCCACTTATAGAATATCTTATTTAGACATCTCTGACCTTTGAATTTTATTTCATTCTTTTTAAAAATACATTTTTATTTCTTTTTGCATATATTTCCCAAACAGAATGTATCATCTCATCTTGTACATCATTTGGGTATTTTAGCCTAAGACTTCCATCAACCACGCCTAATGATTTTCAAACCTCCTCTTTTAATCTTACATTTATTGCCCTATTACTTTTAATAGTCAACAACTTATAATCCCTTCTCATAAGTCTTTTCTGTAATATTTCATATAGTTCTCCTTACAAAACTTCTTGTCCTACAAGCGTAGTAAGTTGGGCCTTTGAAATTTCAGCCAGTGTTGCCCATATGCAGTTAAACCTGTCTGTGCAGCTGCAGGCTCTTTTTACTCTAACAAGGGCTACGATTCTGGTTTCTTTCTCCGCTAAGATGCTTTCCCCCCCCCTTCCACAAAATTCATAGCAAACTCACGTACACGGGCAGGGCTTGGGGATCCACAAACTATGGCCGATATTGTTCCACGTAGAATGTGGAGCTCACATTTGCTTCCTGAGCAGGTCTTCGGTTCAGCTACATCAGGGCTGGGGAATTTTCAGGGCTGCATGCCAGAGGCAGGCAGAGTTGGAGGCAAAATTAGGCTGAGCATCAAATGCGAATGTAACCTTTGTACAGTAGGATAGTTTTTACATGCACTCGAACACCCCTCTTTATCCTCCATCCCGACAAGCAACAGGTATGATCAGAATTCAAGGACATATTCCAGTCAGGCAAAGACCCTTGGGGAAAACAGGGACAGTGAGAGGTTTGTGTGTCTTGGGGAGAAATTCAAGGGCCTAAGCTATAGACTCCTGTGATATTCCTATAGCAAAAACATCTCCTAATGGTCTGGGGGTAATTGAAAAGGAGAATCTCCTCCTTCAGTTTTACCTGATTGCCATATCACAAATCTTCTTGTCTGCCCTGTAACCCGAAGGAACATCTCCACCTCTGTCATTTAGCCTGGACATTGAGATCCAGCTCCGAGGGCCTTCTGGTGGTTCCCTCACTGTGAGAAGTGAGGTGACAGGGAACCAGGCAGAGGGCCTTCTTGGTAGTGGTGCCCTCCCTGTGGAACGCCCTCCCATCAGATGTCAAACAGATGTCACCTTCAATGGGGCTACCTTTGAAGGTGACCCAGAAACTGCAATTAATCTAGAATGCTTCAGCTAGACTGGTGACTGGGAGTGGCCAGCGGGACCACATAACACCAGTCCTGAGAGATCTGCATTGGCTCCCAATACGTTTCTGAGCACAATTCAAAGTGTTGGTGCTGACCTTTAAAGCCCTAAACGGCCTTGGTCCTGTATACCTGAAGGAGCGTCTCCACCCCCATTGTTCAGCCTGGACACTGAGATCCAGCGCCGAGGGCCTTCTGGTGGTTCCCTCATTGTGAGAAATGAGGTTACAGGGAACCAGGCAGAGGGCCTTCTCAGTAGTGGCACCTGCCCTGTGGAACACCCTCTCTTCAGATGTCAAGGAAATAAGCAGCTATCCTATTTTTAAAAGACACCTGAAGGCAGCTCTGTTTAGGGAAGTTTTTAATATTTAAGGCTGTATTGTTTTTAGCACTCAATTGGGAGCCGCCCAGAGTGGCTGGGGAAACTCAGCCAGATGGGCGGGGTATAAATAATAAATTATTATTATAAACAGATAAACAACTATTTGACTTTTAGGGGTGGAAATGTCTGAAGGCAGCCCCGTACTGGGAAGTTTTTAATGTTTAATATTTTATTATGTTTTTATATATGCTGGAAGCTGCCCAGAGCGGCTGGGGCAATTTAGCCAGATAGGCAGGGTACAAATCATAAAATTATTCGTGTTATTATTCTTTCCAGTTGGTGACAGAAAATTCGGTGCGGTACTTGAGCTGCGCCAGTGGCAGGAGTTTCCGCTCGGTTCGTGAGCGCTGGTGGTATGTGGCCCTCAGCAAGTGTGGGGTGAGTCTCGTGAAGCCTGCCCACTCGGGTTTGTGGGGCTCTGTCTTAGTTTCCTAAGATCAGAATGACTTTTGACTGCTCTCTCACAGGGCGATGGGCTGGAACTGGAATATGAGATGATCCTCACCAACGGCAAATCACTTTGGACGCGGCACTTCTCGGCTGACGAGTTCGGTGAGTTCCCTGCTAGTTCACGTCAGGTTTGCGAAGTTCAGATTCTAGGAATCTGAATTCCTACAGCACGTTTGCCGAGGCTTGACAGAGAGAGAGTGTGTCAGAGTGGTTAGACTACTGGGCTAGGAACTTAGAGATCAGAGTTTGGTTTTGCACGCAGGTATGATCGCCGAAGAATTGATGCTTTTGAATTCTGGTGCTGGAGGAGACTCTTGAGAGTCCCATGGACTGCAAGAAGACCAAATCTCTCCATTCTGAAGGAAATCAGCCCTGAGTGCTCACTGGAAGGACAGATCCGGAAGCTGAGGCTCCAATACTTTGGCCACCTCATGAGAAGAGAAAACTCCCTGGAAAAGACCCTGATGTTGGGAAAGATGGAGGGCACAAGGAGAAGGGGATGACAGAGGACGAGATGGTTGGACAGTGTTCTGGAAGCTACCTGCATGAGTTTGACCAAACTGCGGGAGGCAGTGGGAGACAGGAGTGCCTGGCGTGCTCTGGTCCATGGGGTCACAGAGAGTCGGATATGACTAAACGACTAAACAACAACAACAACATGAAACAGCATTAGCTTGCGCCTTTCGGGCATCTCTCAGCCTAAACTACCTGATGTTGAGCAGGTGACAACAGCCACCAGGCACCCAGGCAGGCAATTCTAGTTCCTCAGCAGCAGCAGCAGCAGCAGCCCTCACACAACAGCGATAACCTTGAAGCTCCAGACTGGAGTGGTACAAGGCAATTTCTTTCATCTCACAAATTCCTTTGATCCGCAAACTTGCCAAGGAACTGATAAGGTTCATTACTGAGTCATCTGCAGTTCAACAGATCACTCTTCTTCCCAGGCTGAGAGGGAAAAGGGTGAAAACAGGTTATTTATTGGGACAGAGTGATTTTCGCAGCTGTTGTTAAAGTTGCAAAACAACAAAGCCAGGGACGAAGTGGTGGAGAAATTTATGAAACAACAATAGGATATCAGCTCTGCCCAAGGCATGATGGAGGACGGCAGCAACCGGGAAAAGATAGATAAGAAGAAGAAGAAGAGTTTGGATTTGATACCCCGCTTTATCACTACCCGAAGGAGTCTCAAAGCAGCTAACATTCTCCTTTCCCTCCCCCACCCCCACAACAAACACTCTGTGAGGTGAGTGGGGCTGAGAGACTTCAGAGAAGTGTGACTGGCCCAAGGTCACCCAGCAGCTACATGTGAAGGAGCGGGGAAGCGAACCCAGTTCACGAGATTACAAGTCCACTGCTCTTAACCACTACACCACACTGGCTCTTAAAGTGGTATCTCAGTGCAATGCAGGATTCACAGCTAAAGAATCTCTGACAGACAGCCATTCAACCTGTGTTTAAAAACCTCCAAAGAAGGAGAGTCCACCACCTTCCAAGCTTTCCGCTGCCAACAGCTCATACCAACAGAAAGTTCTTCCTAATGTTTAGTCTGAATCCCCTTGGTTGTAATATGAATCCACTGGTTTGGGTGCTTCCCTCTGGAGCAGCAGAAAACAAGCTTGCTCCATCTTCCATGTGACAGCCCTTCAGATGATGAAGAAGAAGAGTTTGGATTTGATATCCTGCTTTATCACTCCCCTTCAGGAGTCCCAAAGCGGCTAACATTCTCCTTTCCCTTCCTCCCCCACAACAAACACTCTGTGAGGTGAGTGGGGCTGAGAGACTTCAGAGAAGTGTGACTAGCCCAAGGTCACCCAGCAGCTGCATGTAGAGGAGCAGGGAAGCGAACCCGGTTCCCCAGATTACGAGTCTGCTGCTCTTAACCACTACACAACACTGGCTCTCATATAACGTTTTACAAGGACAGAATAATTGCCACATACAGGAAGAACAAGGGTATAGTCTGAGTGCCTCACTTGTAGTTCTGTAAATCATTTAATGCGTCAACACAAATGGAAGTTATTAATATTGCGGTTGTTGTATAAGGGATTATTGTTTTGACCAGAATGCAATTGAAATGAATAAGATTTTGGAACGCAGAAATAAGGAAAATCATCAAACAATCAAATCTAGCACACGGGGGGGAGGGCACCTAAATTATATAATTTGGTATTTGAATGATTGGTATTAGTAATTGTATTATAATTCGGTACTGTTATAATGAAGCTATTATTGGATTGTAATTGAAAATTAATAAAAATTATTATAAAAAAATAAGGCAATTCCCATGTCCACTGCTGAATCTGCTGTCTCCTTTCTTCTCAGGCATCCTGGAGACAGACATAACTTTCCTGCTTATCTTCATCCTAATCCTCATCATCTCCTGCTACTTTGGCTGTGAGTACCAAAGAGTCCCAGTCCGGATCCTGTTTCTCATGCAGTGTGACTTATTTTGGGAGTCCCCAGTGCCCAGGCAGGGACACGGGTGGCGCTGTGGGTTAAACCACAGAGCCTAGGACTTGCCGATCAGGAGGTCGGCGGTTCGAATCCCCGCGATGGGGTGAGCTCCCATTGCTCGTTCCCTGCTCCTGCCAACTTAGCAGTTTGAAAGCACGTCAAAGTGCAAGTAGATAAATAGGTACCACTCTGGCGGGAAGGTAAACGGTGTTTCTGTGGGGAGCTCTGGTTCGTCAGAAGCGGCTTAGTCATGCTGGCCACATGACCCGGAAGCTGTACGCCGGCTCCCTCGGCCAATAAACCGAGATGAGCGCCGCAACCCCAGAGTCGGTCACGACTGGACCTAATGATCAGGGGTCCCTTTACCTTTATCTTTACAGTGCCCAGGCAAACGGGGTATCGGTCTGTAGAGAGGCAGGGGGGAGTAGCTCCTCCAATCGGTGTTGTGACGGAAAGGCTTGACAGCGAGGAGGGGGAGCTGCGGGGTCAGGTGTCTCCAGAGAATGATGGGATGGCGGGCCTTTGCAGGAATATGGGCCATGGCAGGTTCCCAATAGTACCTACCCCTGGCTCCGGAAGAAGAATTTCTAAGAGAAACCCAATCTCCAATGTGTGTTGGGCAGTGAAGTGAGGGAGAGAGGCCTTGTTGCTGTGTTCTGGTGGGCAGAGAAAAGCCAACGATACTTTTGCCAACGGCCCCCTGCTCTCTGTGTCTCTCTGTCTCCGTGACCTTCTCTGTCTCTTCGTTCCCTCCTAGATCTTTTGAAGGGACGGCAACTTCTCCACACCACTTACAAGATGTTCATGACGGCGGCTGGGGTGGAGGGTGAGTCCTAGGCAGGGAGGGCACATTCTGGGGAAGAAAGCAACCCACCAAGTTGCTGACACCAGTGTCTGGGCTTTGTTTCTGTTTTCACTTGCTTATTGATTTGGCATTTATTATAGCCCACCCTTTATTGAGTTGTTCCAAAGGTGGTTTAATATACATAGGGTGCGTTCCATTTAAACTGTGTACTGTCTCCTGCCCCCAAAGACTTAGGGTTGTGCATTCAGGTTTGGAGTTCACTGAAATGCTTTTGGCAGGGAAAAGGGGTGTCGGAAGGGATGGAAGGAGGGGCCAAAAGATGGGGATTGGGAAAGGAGGGGACGTGGGTGGCGCTGTGGGTTAAACCACAGAGCCTAGGACTTGCAGATCAGAAGGTCGGCGGTTCAAATCCCCACTACAGGGTGAGCTCCTGTTGCTTGGTCCCTGCTCCTGCCAACCTAGCAGTTCAAAGCATGTCAAAGTACAAGTAGATAAATAGGTACCACTCTGGCGGGAAGGTAAACTGCCTTTCCGTGTGCTGCTCTGGTTTGCCATAAGTGGCTTAGTCATGCTGGCCACATGACCCGGAAACTGTACGTGGCTCCCTCGGCCAATAAAGTGAGATGAGCGCCGCAACCTCAGAGTCGCCCGCGACTGGACCTAATGGTCAGGAGTCCCTTGACCCTTTACCTTTACAGTTGGAGGACAAAGAACAGTTGCCAGGGATCAGGAAAGGGACCCTGCATGGGCAACTGACCCCTCCATCCTCTTTCTGCCTTTGCAATTGCACAACACTTGCCACCTGCTGCATTCCCCTCCCTCCCTTTTTCTTCTCCTCAGTGCTCAGCCTGATGTTCTTCTGCATATATTGGGGCCAGTATGCGAGCGACGGCATTGGAAACGGCAGCCTCAAGATCTTGGGTAGGTATGAAGGGGGAATACAGAGTGAGCAGGGCCACATAAAAGTTGCCATCTTGGGCGTTGCTTATCAATTACAGTCCTGCAGCCGTTCAGAAGGGAAACAATGAATGTTGTTGGCCATTCCGTATCGTTCTTTCTAGTATGTATCTTAGTGTGTATCCCTTGCCCCTTCCTCGCTGATCCATTATTTAAAGGCCATATAAAAATCCTGGGCCATTTGGACCGTTTTGATACTCATATTCCAGAAGAACCCTGTTAAAGGCCTGGGCTTAACTCCATTTCTCTCTTTCTCCTTCCTCCCTCCCTCTAGCCAAGCTCCTTTTCTCCGTCAGTTTCCTGATCTTCCTCCTGATGCTTATCCTGCTGGGGAAAGGATTCACTGTCACCAGGTACCAGCATGACTAAAGGGGGACAGACCTTCCAATGAGTCAGGGTGGGATGGGGCTGTATTGCCTAGTGGTGAATAATTGGTGGGAGGGTGTGGGGATCCATAAAGGCTGTGACTGACGGGTGAGTTGCTTCACTTGCAAACACGGATAACTGAGACTCGGTGCCATGTCTTCCAAAAAATGAAAAGCAACTTTGTGAGAGGATCGTTTGGTGTGGAGAAGCATCCTGCAGGCAAGATGCTTCTAGTCATAGAATTGTAGAATTAGAAGACCATGAAGGTCCAATGCAGGTATCTTTCGCCACACATGGGACTCGAACCCATGACTCCAAGAGCAAGAGTCTTGTGCCCTGTCAACTGAGCTATCCCAGTTCCTATTTGTTCTCAGATCCCAAATTCAGATGCAGTTCAATCACACATTGACAAACTCCGGGTTTGAAACCTCCGGGTATAGGGTGGTATATAAATTCAACCGACAGACAGACAGACAGACAGACAGACAGACAGAGAGACAGACAGACAGACAGACAGACAGACAGGAAGACAAACTCTGGTTGCAAAGTTATAGTGGATTAGGAGGTCTTGCGTTACAAACCCACTTCCCCAAACTACTGGTGGCAGCTGATGGAAAAGTGCACAGGGATAACACTTCTCTGACACAACATTGCCTAACCTCCCAGCAAGCAAACCAGAGGCCCCATTCATTTCATACATTTAAGGTGTCATAATACCACTTTAAGCTAAGAATTCTGGGACCTGTAGTTGGTTAAGGGTGCTGGGCGTTGTTAGGAGACTCCTGTTCTCTTCCTGGAGCTACAGTTCCTAGAGTTCCCTGAGAAGAGGGATTGATGGTTAAATCTCTTTGAGAATTGTAGCCTTGCAAGGGGGACGGAGGGTCTCCCAGAAATCCTCAGCACCCTTAACAAACTACAGCTCCCAGAATTCTTTTGAGGGAGGATGGCTGTTAAAAGTGGTATCAGGGTGCTTTAAATGTACGTTAAATAGCTGGTGTCATCTAATCTCTCTGCAAACAAATCAGGATGAAAGCTCAGTTAAACAGCTTGTCTGCAAGTGCCCCAAAACATTAAAAACAAAATTAAATAGACTGCACCACAGAGACAGCCGCTAGATTTCTGCAGGCTACACATGCCCCCTACTGGTAAAGCCCTTGAAATGACAAGCTACATTCTGTGTACACACCTGTACGCTCTGCGTTCAAAGTACTCCTGCTGCCGGTCAGGGAAGTGATGTACACACCATGTTAGCAGCAGTGCACAAAGCACATGTATCTTGTCTCATACTTTATTGAGTCTCTCTAGTCCAAGGGTGCCTTGTCCCCGATAAGGTCAGAAATGGGGAATGCTTCTGTTTGTGCCCATGTCGTGATGTGATGTTCAAAGGGAAGGCAATAGAGGTTGCAATGGGACACAGAGGAAGAGAAGCAAACTATTTCGATGTGCCTTGCCCATTTAGAGCCCAATGGGTATTTTGAGGCGCAGAGAGGGCAGGACAGGCAGGCCTAAAACAGTCCAGGCCTGTGACACAAATTAGCATCTGGACAAATTGTGATGCTGGTCGGAGAATCATTGGCATTGCACTTGGCTTATAAGTGACATGGGTTTGTTGACTGGGGGAAGAAAGAGGAATGTTGGAAAACTGAGCAGTCAAAAGATTTGCAGTTGAAACTTTAGGAATGAGAAGAGAACATTTAGTGCGGATAACATTTACAGGGGAGATTAACAACAACAACAACAACTTATTATTTATAACAACAACAACAACTTATTATTTATACCCCATCCATCTGACTGGGTTTCCCCAGCCACTCAGGGCGGCTTCTAACAAAAGTTTAAAAGTACATTAGAACATCAGTCATTAAACACTTCCCTAAACAGGGCTGCCTTCAGGTGTCTTCTAAACGTCAGATAGTTGTTTATTTCTTTAACATCTGATGGGAGGGCGTTCCACAGGGTGGGTGCCATTACCGAGAAGGCCCTCTGCCTGGTTCCCTATAACTTCACTTCTCACAGTGAGGGAACCGCCAGAAGGCCCTCGGCGCTGGACCTCAGTGTCCGGGCTGAACGATGGGGGTGGAGACGCTCCTTCAGGTATACTGGGCCGAGGCCGTTTAGGGCTTTAAAGGTCAGCACCAACACTTTGAATTGTGCTCGGAAACATACTGGGAGCCAATGTAGGTCTTTCAAGATCGGTGTTATGTGATCTCGGTGGTTGCTCCCAGTCACCAGTCTAGCTGCCGCATTCTGGATTAGTTGTAGTCTCTGCATCACCTTCAAAGGTAGCCCCACATAGAGTAGTCCAAGTGGGAGATAACTAGAGCATGCACCACTCTGGTGAGACTGTCCATGGGCAGGTAGGGTCTCAGCCTGCGTACCAGATGGATAAAGGGTACAGTGGTGCCTCGCAAGATGAAAAGAATCCGTTCCGCGATTCTCTTCGTCTAGCGGTTTTTTCGTCTTGCGAAGCAACCCCATTAGCGGCTAAGCGGATTAGCGCTATTAGAGGTTTAGCGGCTTAGCAGCTATTAAAGGATTAGCGGCTAAGCTGCTAAAAGGCTATTAGCGGCTTAGCGGCTTTGAAAAAGGGGGGGGGGAGTGAAAAAGCAAGCCCATAGGGAAATTCGTCTTGCGAAGCGCCTCCAAAACGGAAAACCCTTTCGTCTAGCGGGTTTTCCGTCTTGCGAGGCATTCCTCTTGCGGGCCACCACTGTATTGGGAGATTTGGGGTGTGGGGCAGGCATTCCTTCTTCCCCCAAATCCTGGCTCATGGCTCCCTGTTTTGCAGGGGTCGGATCAGCCACACCGGCTCTATCAAGCTTTCTGTGTACATGACGCTCTACACTATCACTCATGTTGTGCTCTTCATCTACGAGGCTGAGGTGAGTGTCTGTTTACTCTTGTAGCAGCTTAGATGGAGCCAGTGTGGTGTAGTGGTTAAGAGCAGTGGACTCGTAATCTGGTGAACCGGGTTCGTTTCTCCGCTCCTCCACCTGCAGCTGCTGGGTGACCTTGGGCTAGTCACACTTCTCTGAAGTCTCAAGTGCAATATTAATATCTTCCATTCGTGTTGACGCATTAAACGATTTACAGAACTACAAGTGAGGCACTCAGACTATACCCTTGTTCTTCCTGTGTGTGGCAATTATTCTGTCCTTGTAAAACGTTATATGAGAGCTAGTGTGGTGTAGTGGTTAAGAGCGGTAGTCTCGTAATCTGGTGAACCGGGTTCGCATCTCTGCTCCTCCACATGCAGCTGCTGGGTGACCTTGGGCCAGTCACACTTCTCTGAAGGTTCTCAGCCCCACTCACCTCACAGAGTGTTTGTTGTGGGGGAGGAAGGGAAAGGAGAATGTTAGCTGCTTTGAGACTCCTTCGGGTAGTGATAAAGCGGGATATCAAATCCAAACTCTTCTTCTTATCTATTTGAGAACCTCGCTAATCTAGGCCACATCTACACCATGTATTTAAAGCGCTATGATGCCACTTTAAACAGTCATGGCTTCTTCCCCCAAAGGATCCTGGGTGCTGTAGTTTGTTAAACGTGCTGCCCCAATTCCCCTCATGGAGCTATAGTTCCCAGAGTGGTTTAACAGTCAATCCCTCTCCACAGGGACCTCTGGGAATTAGTTGAATACATCCCTCCTGTTACGATATCGTCAGAGGTGTCCACATCCAAACACCTTCCCAAAATAGGTCGCAGGTGTGATGAGAATGACGAGAAGAGTAGGGCTCGGCAATATCCGGTTTTCAAGATCTATCCCCAGCTAAACATCATGATATACCGATATATGATAATGTCTGAAATAAGGGTGGAGCTACGTTAGAGGCATTGGCTGGCTTCATGGTTTTTCCTGCATCATGATTTTTGCATTGTGGGGACACACACACACACACACACAGAGAGAGAGAGAGAGAGAGAGAGAGAGAGAGAGAGAGAGAGAGAGAGAGAGATTAGCAATACAGTGGTACCTCTGGTTGAGAACCGGATCCATTCCAGAGGCCCATTCGCAACATGAAAAGCCCGCAACCTGAAGCGCCGTATCTGTGCAGGTGTGCGGTGTGATTTGGCACTTGTGCGCATCCGCAAAGCGCGATTTAGCGCTATTGCACATGCAGTGAAACCCGGAAGTAACTCTTTCCGGTACTTTTGGGTCGCCGTGGGACGCAACCTGAAAAAACGTAACATGAAGCAAATGTAACATGAGGTATGACTATATCACTATATTGGCAGGTCAAAAATTACGAAACCGATATCACAATACGGACTTCAAACCGGTTTTGGATGATGTATTGATATCTCGCCCAGGCCTAGAGAAGAGGGCGTTGCAAGCCTCCGTGTGCTCAGAGGCGTGTGGTTCACGTCCCCAGCTGTGAATTTTGTTGCGGCTTGTGCAACTCTAGCAATCGCATCTCCCAACCACTCAACTGCTTCCTTCCTTTTCGACCCCAGTTCTTTGATCAAGCACAGGTGCTGTACACTTACGAGTCGCCGGCTGGATACGGCCTGATCGCCTTGCAGTTTGTGGCTTACATCTGGTTCTGCTATGCTATCCTGATCACCCTCAAGCAGTTCCCAGAGAAACAGCCCTTCTATGTGCCATTTTTCGCCGCTTACACCCTCTGGTGAGTGGATGTAGAGGATGTTAAGGAAGAAGGAATCTAACTTGGGTGGGGGGGCTGGACCTCCTTTTCAACCCGAGGGCCACTTCCCCTTTTGGACAGCGTTCCAGGGGCCACCTGCTATTGGTGGTTGGGGTCAGAGGCAAAAGAGGGAGGAGCAATGGATGGAAATTTTACATTTCTACATTTGGCTGGTTGCTAAATACACTCACAACACCCATCTCTTATCTTGTGCCCAGCCAAACAAGAGGCATTATTGGAGTTCATGGGAACATTCTAGCCAGGCAAAGACACTCAGGGAAGGGACAGTGAGGGGTGTGGCCAGGGAAGAGTTCAGAGGGCCGCATAAAGAGGCCTTGAGGGCCAGATTCAACCCCTGGGTTTGAAGTTCCCCACCCCGGTCTAAGGGAATGTAACTGATACCCCGAATGTTCCCTCACTCTCAGCTGGCCAAAGTCAGGACAGATGTTTGCCCCTCGTCCAATGAGTGGGCCGGCCATGCTACATAGGTGAGATTTGAAGAAGGAAGACAAGGGGGTATGCTGGGCACAATGCAAATGTCTGGCACAACAGAGGCCGCTTTTCCAAGGGGTAAGGAAAGTTCTGCAGAAGCTACAGTTAAACAGAGTATTGTTGGAGGCAGTGGGGAGAAAATGTGTGGGGAGCACGTCCTGAGCAGCCCTCTTTGTCTCTTGCAGGTTCTTTGCTGTCCCAGTCACTGCGCTTATTGCCAACTTTGGCATCCCCAAGTGGGCACGGGAGAAGATAGTCAACGGGATCCAGCTGGGCATCCACCTTTATGCCCATGCCGTATTTCTGGTAAGAAACTGCCAGCAGCCTAGAGGATTCCCCCATTATCCTGGCAGCCACTGAAGTCTTGGGGCCAAATGACGCATTAAGACACCATTGACCGGGTCTCCTGACTTCTTACTTTGATATACTGAAATGCAATCTGGGGGTGAGGGGAAGATAGAGATGACCTTTGAATCTGATTCTGTTCTGTGAGCCCTTTTTTTCAATTGAAGCCACCCCCTGCAAGCTGATTTGCTGCCTGCAGATGGAAAAATACAGGGACCCACCCCTCATACATTTTTCTCTAGGGTTGGGTGCAAGGAAAGATCACACTTGCAGGCCTCTTGGCGTGCATTGATGGGTTCTATTTTTGGTGTTTGTTTTAGGTTCAGAAACCAGTTGTAGCTCCCTTGCATAACATGCACTCACGATATCTACTAGTACAGCCTTTGTCAGGTTGGTGCCCTCCATACCTTTTGGACTACAACTCCCATCAGTCCCAGTCAATATGGCCAACCGCCAGGGATGATGGGAGCTGGAGTCTAACAACCTCTGGCGCGTGCCCATGGGTTCCCCATCCCTGCTCTGATACCATCAGCAGTCAATTCTGCCTTCTGTTATAGAATGCTTCCATTTAGGGGTCAATTCTTGATGGAGCCTCTTTCATGGACCAGTTTTTTGGAGGTGTCCTCCTACATTAAGTGTGGGTGGAGATGGAGCTGAGTATCCCTGCTGAACTCTACCTCTCAGCTACTCATAATGTATCTACAAGTGTGAGGATTAGAAGTTTGCTTCTCTCTCTTCTTTTTAAAAGGGAGCAATGCTAGAGAAATTAAGAGAGGAAGCAGATGTGTTTTGCCTAGAGCAGGCGTGTCCAACTCCTAAGAGACTGTGATCTACTCCCAGTATAAAAAAACTGGAAGTGATCTACCCATTGTCATTGGAGAGAGGAGGAGTGTGCGTGGGGTGGGTGGATTGCCCAGAGTTCTTTAGTTTTTATTTGTTAACTTTCGGTTAACCTTATTTAATCCTGTTAAGTTGTGGGTGAACATATCAGACGACACAGCGATTCTTCAAACAGCTCTTGTTTATTCACAGGCCAGAACAGAACTGAGCTGAAGGGTTCAGTCAGCCTGCTTATATAAAGCTCCAGTACAACGTAACTGTAACAATTTTCTAAAACTATCCAATCACTGAATGTCATTTACGATCCCTTATTTGCATAACTACAGTATCCCCCTGCTGGCCCAGGGTGAGAACTTCAGTACATAACAAATCCCACGATTGATAAGGGTCCCACAATCTACCAGGATCAGCTGGGGATCTACCAGTAGATCACAATCTACTGGTTGGACATTAAGGGCCTAGAGGAAATGCAGGCAGCTGAGCTTGCGGGTCCATCCAGGCCTTGGTCCTCCACTCTTGTTGCTTCCTTAGATCATGACCCGGCCCTCGGCAGCCAATAAGAACTTCCCGTACCACGTGCGGACATCGCAGATCGGGATTGTGGAGGAGGTGGCGTCCGGGGCCAAGTTCCCGCACCACGTCTACGGCAACGTGACGTTCATCAGCGACTCGGTGCCCAACTTCACGGAACTCTTTTCCATCCCACAGAGTACCGGGAGCAGCTCAAGCAATGTGAGTGCTCAGGAGGTTCCCTGCTTCCTAACCTTCCCTTGGTCTCCCCGGTTTTCCCTTCCAGCACTTCTGCTAATGTCCTCCACGGAATCTCTGGAAGAGGATGAATCTGTCCTCTGGATGGCAGCTGGATTCTGGAGGCAGAGGTCACTCAATCTCTGTAGAAATCCCCCACTCTTTTGGGAGGTGCAGGCTCTGCTTCCCTGGGCTCTGCACATTGCTCTTATATCCCACACTGGTTTTTTTCCCTTTAAGGAGCTCAGAGAAAGTGCATGGATTTCCCCCTCCTCTTTGAATCCCCACAACCACCCATCTGGTGAGGGGCTCCAGGAAGGTTCTCCTGCTGTTCTCTCCTCTACAGGCCCCTGCCCAGCTGGGGCACCAGGCCTCGGGCAAAGAAGCCTGTCTTACTGCACAGGAAATCCCAAGCTTGCACCTTCCCTGTTGCCTCTGCTTCAAAGCATTTTGCCCCCAGTTACAGCACCCAAATTTCCCATCAGATGATGGTCCTAAAATCCTGCCCACCCTACTTCACAGCCTTAAACTACCTGGCCTCCAGACTTCCTCCATGCACCTGGTTTACAAAGGCTTCCAGCTGACAGATCAGGCAGATCAGGTTTACTCCCTTCCTCTTGCACTAGGCTAGGTCTGTGCTACTCATGAACCGCCATGCTGAGTGCAGCTCCCCTGCTGTGCATTGTGGCTGGCCAAGAACTTGCCCATCCTGATTCTTTTCCCCCATTTTATTTGCTGTACTAGAGAAGTGGCGAAAAAACAGGAGGCTTCTAAATCTCACCGTGGGCTGCTTTATGTGGCTTGGGTGCATTTCTGAGTTGCTGTACAGTTAAGGAAGGGAGAGGAATTGGATTCTTTTTGCACGTAAAGGTGAATTTATCGAATTCTCACTCTCAGGCCACAATACACAAACATAAATGCAGCCATGCTTCGAAATCCACACGTCTGCTAATTCTGCCGTGCTGTTCTCCAGCCAAGTAGTGTGTCTAAAAATGTAGTGTGGAGGGGAAATACAAGAAGACATTATATTAGGGGAAATTGCTTTGCCCAAAATATGTATATTGGAAGAAATTCAAACTAATATGCGGATGAATTTTCAGGAGTACTTTTTAATTTTTATATATAAATAGGCAAACTGATGTAGAAATGATGAGAGCTGAAAGCAGAGAAATCAGAATTGACTTGTTTGCCAGTCCCTTTGCATGTGCCTGCGCTAAGTCTTGTAAACCCTGAATCCCTCCTTGCCCTTGTGATTCAGTTGCTTCTGGTTTGTTTGGGGTCCTTTATTTCTGTTGTCCACCCCTGTCCGCTCTCACATGGCTCTCCTTCTGCCTTTTCCCATCCAGCCCCGCAAACAGGTGGAGGAGACGTCATCTGCCGACCATAACCTGACCCCCAGCTGCGTGGTCACCACCTCGGAGCTCAGCGGTGCCCCTGTGCTGTTGAAACCGTCCCTGGGGGGCGAGAGCCAGCCGCCCCCCTATCAGCTCCATGCGCCCCAACTCCACCAGCACAATGGCTACACCGAGTATTTTAGCATGCACACGACGGGTGCCCGGCCCGTCTAGGCTTCTCCTTGACTGTCCTGATCCTTTATGGCTTCCTACGCTTCCTTTCTCAACATTTTTCGGGGGGGGGCTGCCTCAACCCCCAACCCCGGTTTCTCCTCTGGGCCCCCTCCTCCTCGCTCCATCTTCTGCCATCTTCTATTCCAATTTGTGTCCTACCATATCAGAGGGCTATTTTATCCTGTTGTCTCCCTGGAATGCCAGAGTTTAGTGAGAGTACGGGGACACTGGATGCTTGGCATGGGGTAGAATTGGGGTTCCCCCCACTCCCCCCTTCTTCCTGCCCCCCCACCTCGGTACGACAGAGGGCGTGACTCCCCTCCTCACCTAATTAATTGCCTAAAAGACATCTATCTGTACGATACATCCCTGTCCTTCCTCAAGCTATGGTTGTACGCTGCCTGCCACTGGGAGAAGCCAGGAACTGGATTAACATGACCAGCGCGTGATTTTCTTCCACCCCTCTTTCAGTCAGAGTGACAGGCCAATCGTTGGCTGCCTTCTCCCCTGTAGACAGTTTGACCCCAAAGGGAGGTCACCATAGCCTTCTCACAGCCGCCATTGTGGTTGAACGACTCTCCTGCCTGGATGCAGATGGGAGGGACTGCAGACATCCCGGCTCAGGCTGGCCTTGTAACAATGTTCTCCTGTATTATTGCTCCCTTCCGATGCTACCCCTTTCCTGCTACTGTACAGTGGTAGCAGGCATCCCCTTTTTCCCGTTTCCTTGACACCCCACCCCCGGGTGACGGCGTTTGCCCTCTTCCCCTTCCCCGTGACGGTGCTGTGGGTTCTGCTCCCTGATGACGGTGAATTTCTGAAATCCACCAGAGTGGGCTTTTTTTTGCCAAAATAAAGAGGATTCTTGTGTTTTTATCTCACTGTGAAGGCATGTGGCTCTTTGGGGGGGAACAGGTGGCCATGAAAGGAGGAAGAGGAAACCGGGCATGGAAAACTTTAATCATCGCCGTGTATACAAAAAGGCTGATGGTCACATTAAGCTCTTTGCTCTCTCAGGGCACATCTGCAGTACTGCCAGTCCCAAACATGTTTTTTTGAAGTGACACGGCTTCTGAAGAAGGAACCCTAGGAACTCGAGCTCTTTGAAAGGACTAGGGAATACAGGTCATGTTGGTTTAAAGTAGGTTGGAATTTGTGGCTTAGATGTGCTGTTTAGACTGCATCTACAGCACTTTTTTCATCGTGGGGCTGCTAACTTTGGAACTAGGTTGTGGACACAAACTGTACCTTTAAAGTACACCTGATGCACCTTTTCCCCCTTGAAGTGTCATGGGCACTGTAGTCTGTTAAGGATTGCTAAAGACTGTAACTCCTTGAGAAGTAAACTACAGTGCCCAAAATTTGTTGAGGGAAAGAAGGTGCTTCGAAGGTGCTTTAAAGATAGAGCACATTCACAACATATCCCTTGTAGCTGATCCTTCAACAGGAACAGATTCTGTTTATCTCCGTGCTGTGAAAGGCTTCTGCAGATCAAGCTGCATGAGCAGCCAAACTATTTTTTTCCTGGTTGGCTGGCATCTGTATATGATCCATAGCTATGCCTAGTGGGGGACAGGGATAGGATATATTTAACTCTTTTCTTCAGGGTTCCCTCAAAATTCAACACAACCATCTTTCTCTTTCTTTCTTTGGTGATCACTCGTAGTCGAATAAGATTGTCTCCCATAAACACGGTTTTAACAATGAGTCCGTAAGTGACTGGGGAACCAATTCTGGAACCACACATCCTTCCACAGTAACCTTCCACTGATGGCCAGTTCCACATTTGCTTATTTTTCTCTGCCCTTGGTTGCAACAAGTCCGTGATTGTATGAAGGTTCCTCCACACCCTGTATTTGTGGCTGGGCAAACATTGGCATCCCAAAGTGGCTCGACCACCATCTAATCTCCATGGTGTAAGCTTCATCCTTCTACTTCATTATGAGCAAAATCTAACACAGGCTAGAGGGGCAAGTTAAGAGACCCACCAAGCTGAACACATCCTGCCAACGACTAGTGATGGTTCTACCAGAAGCACTTGTCTGTGAAACCTCCTCCTCTTTGGAGTGACTTTCCAGGCCGACAAAACACAGGGAGTGGGGTGTCAATCACTTGGGTGGCAGCCACTGTGTGTGACTGGTGCCCTTCATTCATCTTGGTGAGTCACAATGGCGTGGATCTCTGTTGAGTGAAACGGGAACTGACTTGTCTGTTTTGACTGTCGGACCCATCTTCAGAAAATGCAATGGCGCCCAACGCTTTCTCTGCACGGTGCTGAGTCATTCCGCTTCTCCTGGCTACAGCGGAGTTTCTTCAGCAGTCGTGTGCCTGTGTGTAAGGATTTATCAGCACTGGAGTAAAACTCTCGTACACAGCTTCTTCTATTCTACGAAGCTTTAAACAATAAATCAGCCATGAGAGAGCAACGACATGTTGCCTCTTCTTTGCAGCCAAAATGGAAAGTAAAAGTAAGTTCACATTCATAAGTGAAACACACTGCGGGGGGGGGGGGGGGACTGGATGTCATTTCCCTTGAACTATTAACCCTGTAAGCTCTGGGACTCCTCACAATCTCAAGTGTGACTGCAATTGTCCCAGTTATTGTGAGTGCCTCCTCTTGGGTGTGGAAGATGCAGAAGAAGCCAGATTCCTGCAGATAGCACACATAGTTTCCGTCGTTCTTGTTGAAAATGCATTGAAGCATCCAGGTCTAGAACAAACTCCTTCAAACTTCAACAAGACCCATGGTTCTGCATTGCTTGCAACTGAACAGCATCTTGAACAGGAGGCGGTTACCACTGCTATTGGCAAATCTGTTGTTGGGGAAATCCCCTGGGAGCTGATTTGCAGCAATAAATAGAAATGTATCTGTTGAGACTTGGGCACAAATAGCTCCCCTTCTCAAGTTGAGCTGCTTTTTATTGCATCTGTTCGATTCGTTATCCACACTTGGATTCTCGCAACTTTTGTCAAGCACTGTGCTTGTGGGTTGAATGTTGCAGGGAGCTCTGCAGTGATTGCATGAAGGTAAGGAATGGTCCTCTTGGTGGTACAGCTCGTGTTTTGCTTGTAGAAGGTCAGGTCCTAGGTTCAATTTCCCACATCTTCACCTAGAAAGATCTTGAGTAGTTGAGGTGGAAATGGCTCAACTACTATCTGGATATTTGAAAGGTTTCTTCCAGTAACAATTCTGTGATAGGTTGACCAGTGTTCTGACTTGGTGTAAGTCAGATTTGTGTGTTCTTCCATGGTTGGGTGGGATGGGGGTGAAAAGCATTAGGAGGGTTGAGTAGCAGAGAGTTTGGTTGTTAAATCCCTGCAGTTTATACTGACTTGGATAGCAGAGGAATAGTTTTAATGTTGTGGTAGCCAACGTCTGAAGAGTACCATATTTGTAATGAGTGCACTGCACACGACTATCAGTGAATTCCAGAGTCACACACACACACTCCCGTAGACAAAGGATGGTGAATGGAAACATATTTTAAAAATATCATTCGTATATAAATATGAAACAACAACAAAACAGATACCAAGAGACAACTTATATAATTGTGAGTAAGGTAAAGGTAAAGGGACCCCTGACCATTAGGTCCAGTCGTGGCCCACTCTGGGGTTGCGGCTCTCATCTCGCTTTACTGGCCGAGGGAGCCAGCATACAGCTTCCGGGTCATGTGGCCAGCATGACTAAGCCGCTTCTGGCGAACCAGAGCAGTGCACGGAAACGCCGTTTACCTTCCCGCCGGAGCGGTACCTATTTATCTACTTGCACTTTGACATGCTTTTGAACTGCTAGGTTGGCAGCAGCAGGGACCAAGCAACGGGAGCTCACCCTGTTGCAGGGATTCGAACCGCCGACCTTCTGATCAGCAAGTCCTAGGCTCTGTGGTTTAACCCACAGCACCACCTTTTCCCCTAATTGTCAGTCAGAATGGCTAAATAAAGAAAACAGTTATTCCTAGGAGAAGGCATTCTGCAACAGATGTTCCAATACTGGACAATGGATTCTTGCCTTTTTACCTTTCAGAATTACTCCGTTCCATATATGTGCCAAGCCCATCAGCTTGTCCCTTGCATTGATCAACCAAACAGTTTTTCTCGTGATGGGTGCAGACACCTGTTCGAAATAAAGGGTTGTTGTTTCCTCTATTTCCAAAAATAAGTATCCCCAGATTCCTGAATTCCTGGAGGGCATTCAGAAGCATAACAACCCACAAGCCTGTTAATATCAGTCTATTTCATTCAGCCATTAATAAATAGCAATACAATGACCAATAACTAACAATACATTTGTGGATCAACGGTCTAGCGCAAGAGTGCATTGCTGAACTTACAACTCGCAACCATCTCTGACTATTGGCCATGCTTGCAGGGGCTGTTGGGAGTTGTAGTTCAGCAACATCCAGAGGGCCAAAGGTTCCCTTCTCATGGTTTAGCACCGTACACACACACACACGCTCACGTGGGCATTCAATCTGGATGTGAACATAGATCACAAAAAAATAATTTTGCACATGTTCATGTCCCATTTTTGCATTGGTAGTGTGGGATGCACAATCTTTGAGGAGAGAGAGAGGCATTCTTGGTAAGCTCCTTCCAACCGAAGGATTAGCAAATATTGTGTCCCGCTGCCCCACAGCCGTTTGGTAGGGTGGGTGGGTGGGTTTCTCCATCCCTTCCGCGTAGGCTTCGGGAGGAGCCTCCTCACCGCCTTCGCAGAAGTCTGTGCCGGCGTCTGTGCGCCTGCCACTGTACTCACGGCTTCTGATCCCCCTTGGGGATCTTCCCCCTACAGTATGGCCAAACTTGGCCCTCCAGCTGTTTTGGGACTACAACTCCCATCATCCCTAGCTAACAGGACCAGTGGTCAGGGATGATGGGAATTGTAGTCCCAAAACAGCTGGAGGGCCAAGTTTGGCCATGCCTTTGTTAACGGAGAAATCCGAGGGCTCCCTTGGACAAAAAGCAAAGACACCAACCAGGACAACTGGAGCAAAACAGCAGCCAGTAGGATTGGTCTTTATTGAGACTATTGCAACAGGACTCCAGCTCACCCCAGGATGAAGCAAGATGGAAGCCCTGAACAAAAAAAGACCCCAACTTTTATTAGCTACTAATCCCTCATGCTACACCCCTAAGACTACATCATAACTACATCATTGACACATCACAAAGAAGGGGTTCAGGGAGGAGTTGTGGTGGTAACCTGAGTGTCTTGTCACCTGTCCCGTTCCTCCTTCCCCTCTCCCCATGATTACATTCCTGAGGACAAAGAGGAGTTCACTGTTTCCTGCCCCCAGAGGGAAAGGCTGGTCACTGTCCTTTGTTTCAGTCCGTACTGAATCCACTTCCATATGCAGGTGCTTTGTGAGTGTAATGATTTTCTGTCTAGGACCATCAAGGTTGGCATGCTAACTGGGTAGGGCTCCCTGCGGACGTGTTGGCTGCCTTGTGTCAAGTCTCTCCCCTTTGATAGTCCTTCCTTCATGGTGTAAAATAAAAGTGGAACGGTACAGATCCGATGTACGGGTGATTTTCTATGAATTTATAACAGAAGCGTCGCGTATGCTGTGTGTGAGTGTGTCGAGTTGGTACAAACTGAATGATTGGGGAGGGGGTTTCCTGCAACACCTTGCGCCTACGCTGTCCACGCGCTAAATAATGAGCTTCACAAGCCTTTGCGGGTGCGGGTGAAAAACCTACAAAATCCACCCCCCACCCCAAACTCAGGACAACGGCACTCTGCTCATGCTCCCCACCCCAAATTCAGGAGAACGGCACTCTGCACATGCTTGGTGCTGCTGCTCTCGGAAGACAGGGCTGCCTAAATCTAACAACAGCAGCAATCCCAACTCGCTATTTTCATTGTAAACGGTATTTTTTTCATTATTAAAAACAACTATTATAAAAATAACAATTATTAATCACTACACATAATCAAATGAGCGGGTGTATTAAATTTCATGGTAATAAAGAAACATCCTGCCTCCGGTCCCTCCAGTTGCCATGACAACGGTCCTTGGCGGCCTCTACACACTCACACCGGCCTAGAGCTTGCCGCTCTAGCCTCTCGCTTCCCCCTGCGGCCTCTATGGTTCTTCAATCGCCCGTTGCCTTTCCATAGAAATCAGGGAACGTCCGCGTTCCGGTTCCCCTCTATCCCTCTCCTCCATTCTCTATGCGCCGCGCTCCTCCCGCGGGCCGCTCTGGCCCCGTCGTCTCGCTGCGCCTCATCGGTCCCGGGCTGCGCCTCTCTATGGGCCGCGGGGGCAGCGGAGTCGGCGGCAGGTGGGTCTTCGCGGGGGGGGGGGAGATGGGTCTTCTCCTTTCCCGCATTCTCCCCCTCATTGCACGCCCCCGCATGGTCCCCCCCTTTGTAGGCCACCCTGATAGACCTCACCTGATAGAACCCCCCCCTTGACCCTCACCTTCGTCCCCCAGAGAGTCCCCTGGCTGCAAAGTCACCCGTTTGCAGGATTTATCCCTTTCCCGGCCCCCACGTTCGCCCCACTCATCATTTGTTATTGTTATTATTAATTATGTATACCGCCCTGAGATTTACTGGTGAAGGGTGACAGTATAGAAATACAAGATAAAAAACCCCCACGAAATTCACAATAAATGGAAGGACAAAACAAAAACAATAAGCCCTCTCCTCTCCCACAAACACACGTCGCCTGCTGGACTCTCCTCATGAACCTCCCTTTCTATATATACACACACAGTGTAGGCGCATTTCTGTTCCATGCTGCAGCCCCTCTGGGCATCTCGATGGTATGATTCTCACAACCCCAAAGACTTAGCAGGGACACCCCCCACCTTTAGGGTTACAGGTCCATCTCCAGAAGTAATGCTTAAAAGGAAAAAGGAAAAAAAACCCTGCTCTGGACCTAAGTTTCCTCCTAGGAAACTTGTTTTGATTCCCCAGCTGGGACCAGTTCCAGGGAATTTCTTCCCTTCTGTTTATGGGTTTCTCTTCCTTCTCCCATAAAGCCTTTTTTTGGGGTGGGTGGGGGGATACTAAACACACACGTGACACATACACAGTGCTTTTTTCTAAAAAAAATGTTTAGGGGTACTGTCATTTTGACGCAAGAAAATCACCATTTTATAATTCAAATCGGGAAAATATATACAGAAAATGGACAGAAGTACAAAGAGTCACAAAATGTTTAGGGGTTTACGTACCCCTGTGTCCCCCCCAGAAAAACAGCACTGCATGTACACACCCGGTTTGCTTTACGGGGAGTGGGTTTGTTATTGGTGTAAGGCAGCCTTTGCCAAGCCGGCGCCCTCTGTGGGAGTTGTCCGAAACATCTGGAGGGCGCCTGCTTGGCAATGGCTGCTTTAAGGCCTGAAATTTAAGCTGGTTGTGAGAAAGGATTGGAAAGCCCTGACTGCAGTTTAGAGGCACAGTCCCCTTTACGCCACATCTTTCTTTATTCTGTCTACATCCTGTCCTGTCCTATACCTATTACTTGAATTCAGCATTCGTAACAAGTTGTGGATCTGAGCCCTGTCTACGTTCCGGGAATGGGAAGTTTGTCAAAAGTTACCTTTCGTTGACTTGGTGCCCTCCAGATGCTGGAGCTGGGGCTGATGGGAGCTGTAGTCAAAAAACATCTGGAGGGAACTGGGTTGGTGAAAGCTGCTCTGTTGTGCTAAACAGCTCCCTGCCTTTCTCCTTGTGTCCCCAAAATCTCTCTGGCCATCTTGGCTGTTCCACTGCTCTCAGAAGCTTTGGTGGGATGGTGGTTCGGGAGAGGGCGTTTTCTCCGGCAGCCCCTAAGTTGTGGAACTCCCTCCCCACAGAAATGTACCTGGCACACAGTCAGATGGGCAGGGTATAAATAATACAATTATTATTATTATTATTATTATTATTATTATTAGTTTGGCACTTGAGGTGTATGTTTTTAGGATCCACCTATTTTTTTGTGATTTTAAATTGCAACGGGCAGTGAGGATGATGGCGATGATAAAAATGAAAATAAACAGTATACAGTGGTACCTCTGGTTACGTACTTAATTTGTTCTGGAGGCCCGTTCTTAACCTGAAACTGTTCTTAACCTGAAGCACCACTTTAGCTAATGGGGCCTCCTGCTGCCACACGATTTCTGTTCTCATCCTGAAGCAAAGTTCTTAACCTGATGTACTATTTCTGGGTTAACGGAGTCTGTAACCTGAAGCGTATGTAACCTGAATGTATGTAACCACTGTACTCTGCTCGACCTCTGAAGTTCTTCTCTGCTCTTTCAGGCTGGACTATGGCATTCCCTTCACCTTTTGGACTGTGCTGAGCAGCCTCCGAATTGTGGGGAGATCCAAACCCCATCATGGACTCCTTATTGGACGGCTGCCTGAGGTTGCTGGTAACGCTGCTTTTAGCCCTGTGTGGGATCCGCTGGGCCAGCGGGGGCGACTGTAAGGGGCACCGCCAGGTCCTGCGCAGTGCGTCAGGCTATGTGACGGACGGGCCGGGCAACTATTCTGTCAACGGAAACTGCGAGTGGCTAGTGGAAGGTAGGAATTTGGGGAGGCTGCTTTATTTATTATTGGAAGTATATAAATCTACCTCCTTTATCCGAAAGTCCTATGGTGGCTGTCTGCAACAACCTAAACTAAAAATAAAAAGTAGGATAGAACAGAGACTTTAAATTACAAACAAAACCAGCAACCAAAGTCCTGGACCCTGAGATCAGCTTCTGAGGCCCTTCTTCTTGTGCCTCCTCCATGAGAGCCTGGAGGGTGGCAACATGAGAACAGGGACTTTTCTGCAGTGGCTCCCCGTTTGTGGAATGCTCTCCCCAGGGAGGCTTGCCTGGCGCCTTCATTGAACACCATTAGGCGCCAGGCAAAAACATTCCTCTTCAACCAGGCCTTTAGCTGATTAATATTCTACAGCCTTTTAAATGTGTCTGTAGGAAGGGTTTTTTTATTTTGCTGTTTCGTTTTACTTAGTTACTTGTTTTTAGCTTGCATTTTATTCTGTGAACTTCCTTGAGATCTTACGATGAAGGGTGGTGTATAAATCTAATAAATAAATAAAGATAATGATAATAATAAAACATTTTCCCTCCACCCATTTGTCTCTACCTTTAAATATAAATCAGCTGGTTAATGATACATTTGAGAAGTCCTGCCAAATATATCAGTCGTGAGTGTGATCAGAAGAAAGGTGGTGGAGGGGTTCTGTGCCTCCCAGCAGTTGCATGGTGGACAGAAATCCCGCAAGTGCCCATTTTTCCTGCTGCAGAAATGGGAATGGCCCCTTCTTGAATGCCTGCCTATCACACAGCTGTTGGCGGCGCAGAACCTTGTTCCCATAGAGGTGAAAGAGGAAGTGAGAAAGAGCGCCCTTCCTCAAACTTCCTCCTTCAGTTCTGTGCACTTTTCACAGGACAAAAGGTGACCCCACTCAGTGCCTCTTGGACCAAGGGGGCTAAGAAGCTTAGTGGGCTCTAGGGGAAGACCCTCCAGGGCTCGTGGGAACCATGTTGGTACCCCCTGCCTTACAGGAGTCAGGAAATGATGAAAGCCCATTCTTGGTCCTGTGCCTGGTATTCTAACCCTCCCGCCCCACTTTTCCACCCTGTTCAGCTCCCAGCAGCAGCTACCGCATCCTCTTGACGTTCATGTTCATGGACACTGAATGCACCTATGACTACCTGTTCATCTACGATGGAGATTCTCCCAGCAGCCCTTTGCTGGCCAGCCTCAGCGGTAGCACCCTGCCCCCCACCATTGAGGCCACCTCTGGCAAGGTACTGACCCCGGAGGTTGGATGGGCTCAAGTTGCAACCAATAGACATAGGCCTGGACCCATGGGCTTGGAAGGGCTCCGTGGCCTGGAGGTTTTGCTCTGGGGTTCGGGAGGTGGCCATTCATGAGTTTTTGTTGAGATGAGGTTGGAGATTGCTGCATCCTGGGGAGAGGAGTGGAGACTCTGAGGGGCACACGGGGCACGTAGCTGTGGTCTCTTAAGGGACACGTGAGTCGTGTAATTGTGATCTTGGGTTACATGTGGGGCATGTAGCTGCGATCTTGGCACCATCCCGCCCTCTTAACTCCTTGGCAGATGCTGCTGCACCTGTTCAGTGACGCCAACTACAACCTCCTGGGCTTCAATGCCACCTACACGGTCTCGCTGTGCCCAATGGGCTGCTCCGGACACGGGATCTGCGACAACGACGGGCACTGCACATGCTTCCAAGGTTGGGGCGGCGAGGGCTGCTCCATGCCTGACTGCGTCACCTACTGCCAGAGCCATGGCAGCTGCAGCCAGGTAAGTCTTGAGACTTTCCGGATCTCCCCGTGCTTGCCCCATAAAGAGTATTTGTAGCAGCCAAGTGTGTGTGTGTGGTGGGGGATGGTCACCCCAAACTTCTTGCCCTAGACACAGCTTTCTCCTGTCTTTCTCCGGTAGCCTCCATCTTGTATTTCTCGAGTGGGGGCACACTTTTTGCAAAATAAAAAAACTGGAGAGACAATCCGAATTCAGTTCCAGGAACAACTGAGTTCTGCACAGCTCTGTGTTCTGGACTGTCTCGCCAGAGTGGTGCATGCTCTGGTTATCTCCCGCTTGGACTTCAATGCGCTCTGGGTGGGGCTACCTTTGAAGGTGACCTAGAAACTACAACTAATCCAGAATGCAACAGCTAGACTGGTGACTGGGAGTGGCTGCCAAGACCACATAACACCGGTCTTGGAAGACTTACATTGGCTCCCAGTATCTTTCCTAGCACAATTCAAAGTGTTGGTGTTGACCTTTAAAGCCCTAAATGGCCTCGGTCCTGTATACCTGAAGGAGCGTCTCCACCTCCATTGTTCAGCCCGGACACTGAGGTCCAGCTCCAAGGGCCTTCTGGTGGTTCCCTCACTGTGAGAAGCGAAGTTACAGGGAACCAGGCAGAGGGCCTTCTCGGCAGTGGCGCCCACCCTGTGGAATGCCCTCCTACCAGATGTTAAAAAACAACTATCTGACTTTTAGAAGACATCTGAAGACAGACTTATTTAGGGAAGCTTTTAATATTTGATGTTTTATTGTATTTTAATATTTTGCTGGAAGCCGCCCAGAGTGGCTGAGGAAACCCAGCCAGATGAGCGGGGAATAATAATAATAATAATAATAATAATAATAATAATAATAATAATAACATTGCCTAATCTCTGCTACTTTGTGTAATCTTATTCTGCAGTTTTTGTTATTTTGCCTCATTTTTCCCCTGGTTTTTGCTTCTCTTGGAGAACTCTTTGCAAGCACCAGATCTTGGCCTGCTCCATGTCTCTAATCTTGGAAATCTCATTCAGACGTCTCTCGGATACCTGCAGTTTTGCTTTCAAGCCTAGACTCCTAGGCACAAGAGCTACCTTTCCCCCTTGAGATGAGTTTCTCCTCCCTGCCTGCGGGCCAGTGGCGCTTTGCAGGGAGCCTTAGGTTTTGTTATCCTGACAGGGTGTACTGCTTCTCCACAGGGCTCAGATCATTGCCGGTGCGAACCTGGCTTTGTGGGCCGGGCCTGTGACTTAGCCCTGAGCGAGAACCAAGGAGCCGGCAAGTGGTACAACGTCAGCGCTCGGGATCCTAGTTTCCGGCCCCGCACGGCAGCGGCTGGTGCCTTCTTGCCCTCCACTGGAGGACTGTACATCTTTGGAGGTCAGAAATTAATCCAGTTATCTACTCCTGTGGGGTGGAAGGAAGGGAGCCGCTCTGGGCATTTGGGGTCTACAGTAGGGTTACCAGACGTCCCCAGATTTGTAAATCTGTCCCCGGGAAATGTGGCAGCGGCAGCCTTAGCAGCCTGGAGCCAGCCTGTTAGCGCAGTTGGTTCTGGCTGGCTTCAGGAGCTTCTTGCTGCTCTCTGCCATGGCGCCCACCATTTTTCCTGCACCACGGCAGCGAGCAGCTCCTGAAACCAGCCAGAGCCAACTGCACTACCAGACTGGCCCCTCCTGGGCAACAGCCGCCCACCCATGACTCCCAAGCCTCCCCCTGATCTGTCAAAACGAAGGGGGAAGGAGGTCAGGGAAGGCTCAGGAGTCACTGGCGTGCGGCATGCTGTTGCCCAGTTTTTTTTTAAAACTGCGCATTTATCTTTCACAGGGTGCGAAAGAAGGACTTTGCACCTTTATACAATATGCATGTGTCCTTGGGCCCAGGGTCTTTTGCCTCTCCATCCCCACTACTGACTCCCTGTTGCTATTCAGCTTAAAAAAGGGGGGGGTGTCCCTGGATTCATTGGAAAAAAATCTGGTAACCATAGAACAGTCCTGGGGTGCTTCCTTTCCCTCCTGCAGTCCCAGGGGGCACTTCCTTCCTGTTCTGTAGCCCCATGGCTTTTCTGCTTCCTTCTCCAGGTTTGGATCTGAACACGGCCCTGGGGGACCTCGTCTTCTATAACTTCACCACTAACGTCTGGCATCGGCGAGTGCTCAACCCCTCTCCGGTAAGCGTCTTCTTTCCTTTGTCGCCAAGCAGCGATTTATGTGGCACTTGAAAATTCTGTTTATTTAGAAAATATATAAACCACTTGGTCAGGGGGGGAAATATCAAGCAGTGTATAAATGAAATGATAACCAAAACATGACTAAAACCCATAAACCAATTAGAAACAAGTACAGTACAGTACACTGGAACCTCGTGTTATGTACCACCCCCCTTACGAATGCTTCGGGTAACGTGCTCTGCTTAGCCGGAAGTAGATGCCCCTAGTTGTGACTTTTGCCCCAGGATGTGAGAGGAAGTCGTGCGTCAGTGGCATGGCAGCAGCAAGAGGCTCCATTAGCGAAAGCGCGCCTCATGTTAAGAACAGTTTTGGCTTAAGAACGGACCTCTGCAACGAATTAAGTTCGTAACCAGAGGTACCACTGTATTTCTAAAATTGTCATAATTTCTTTTAAAAGATGAAGGGTCTTTTTTAAAAAAACACACCTATTAAAAATAAATATAGATTAAAAAAATCTAAATAAGGCCCTTTAGGGCCCATGAACCTGAGATGTTTATAGCATCCTCATAAAAATGTAATGTGTGACTCCATCATCATTAATGTGTGTCTGCACGCATCCGACCTGGTGGAATGCTCTGCCCCATGAGACCAGGGCCCTGCAGGATTTAACTTCCTTCCGCAATGCCTGTAAGACAGAGCTATTCCGCCTGGCTTTCAATTTGAACTTAGCCTGATCTTTTATTCCACTTCCTTCCTTTCCTCCCCCTCCCCTTTTTATGAAGGGGATCCCACAGCTAATTCTCCCCTGGTCTCCTCGCTGGCCCAAATAGGACTAATTTAGCCAGCTAGCCCTGGCGATCATCTAACGTTTATTGGATGGATTTCCCCCCTAAATTGATTTTTGAATTCTGAATTTATTGTTATTCACGTTTTATACTGTATTTTATGCTTTTTTTTGTTGCATCAATTAAGTGTTTTAAATTTGTTGTTAGCTGCCCTGAGCCTGGTTTTCTGAACCGGGAAGGGTGGGATATAAATAAAAATGTATTATTATTATTATTATTATTATTATTATTATTATTATTATTATTAATACTATTACTATTATTATCTCAGAGCCAGGAGGCTGCCCCTTGAGCCTTCCATGCAGCTGCGTCATGAATGAAATGGCCCTGAGGAGGGGGCAAATCTGCCCCACTGTGCCTTGATCCCATACCTCCCACTTGTCTAACTCCTTTGTCCTCCCCCTTTTACAGTCGGCCCGCCACTCCCACGTCGCCGTGGCATGGGAGGGCTTCCTGGTCCTCTTTGGGGGCGAGCTGGCCAGCGGCTTTCTTACAAACGACGTCTGGATGTACCTGCCCTGGGAAGGCCGTTGGCAGGAGCTGGTGCCCCTCAACACCACCTGGTTTCCTCCACCTCCCGGGCTGGCCGGCCACGCCTCTGCCGTGGTGAATGAATGGCTTTACATATTTGGAGGTGAGAACAAGAATCACAGAATCGTAGTCCAACCCCCCTGCAATGCAAGAATCTCAACTAAAGCATCCATAGCCATCCAACCTCTGCCTAAAAGCCTCCAATAACCTGAAGGGCAGCGACTTGTGCGGGAGGTGGAATACTTTGCCTCACCCACTAATGATAATGATAATAATAGGATTCCTTAGCTACCTGTCACCATAAATTTCCGGGCGGGTGGCAACAGTATAAAAACACAGGATTAAAATCAGTCAAAATAATCTGAAACCAGAAGACTAGGGTGGGTCCTGAAAGTATCTATCTGAGTTGTCAGAAGCCAGAGGTAAATAAGTGCAGCTTCAACACGTGACAGAAAGGGTACAATGGAAGTGCCTGTTATGGCTTGTGGGGAGGGACTTTCATAGTTTAGGGCAGGCATAGGCAAACTCCGGTCCTCCAGGTGTTTGGGACTACAACCCCCATCATCCCTGACCATTGGTCCTGTTAGCTAGGGATGATGGGAATTGTAGTCCCAAACATCTGGAGGGCTGAAGTTTCCCTATGACTGGTTTAGGGGCTCTTACAGAGATGGCTGTCTCCCGGGCTGCCACCCCCTGAGCTTCTGAGGGCAGCGAAACTACCAGGAGGGCCCCCTCTGCCAACACCCGAGAGGGTATGTAGGAAAGGAGCTGATTGCCCAGATATTCACGTGCTAAGTCATTCAGGGCTCTAACCACTCATGTGAACCCCCTGAATTGGACCTGGACACAAACTGGTGACCGGTTCAGCTGTTTTAGGGTTAGGGATTGCTGTGTGAATTCTGTATGGAACCCCAGTCAAGTAACCTGGCTGCTGCGCTTCGGAGCAGTTGATGTTTCCGAGATGTCTTCAAGGGCAGCCCCATGCGGCGCACATTGCAGCAGTCCAGCCCGGCAGTCACATGAGCGTGGAGCTTGGTGGCCGAGTCACTTCTTTCCAAAAGGGGTCTGTAGCCGGTGAACCAGCCAGAGCTGAAAATAGGCGCTCTTAGCCCTGCTAACTTGTTTCCCTTCCTTTACGCAGGCCGCACCTCGGTGGATGTCTTTTCCTCACAGATGTACCGCTTCCATCTGAGGATGTGGCGCTGGGAGTTGGTGGTGCCTTCAGGGGGCAAGGCTCCCGCAGCCGCAGGCCACTCCATGGTGTTCCACGCAGCCTCCCGCACTCTCCTGGTTTACGGCGGGCACCGACCCTCAACTGCTCGGTAAAGAGAAAACTGGGAGTACTGTGGGCATACATACCAGGGGCTGCCACCCCTGCTCACTCCACCAACCAACCCCACCTATCTGCCCTACAAGTGGCCAGCCCCTCCTCCCTTTACGCCCCACCCACCCCTGCACACTCCTCTGTGAAACGCCCCCCATCCTGCTCCTTTGAACAGCTTCCCTTGGCTGCTTGCTACCCAGTCATAGCTTTCTATTGGTGGCCATTCAGACTGCAGCGTGACGGCAGCCTTACAATTTTATGTATATAGGAAGATATGTATATAGCAGAAGTAGATCTTTTTGTTGTTCAGAACATTGAGGAAAACTGGAGCAAAAGGCCTTTGGGGGTTTGATTTACAACTTCCTCTGCCCTATTGATGCAGGAAGTTGCCTTGGTTGGTACAGCTGGCATATAGACAAGGGATGGGGAACCTGTGGCCCTACAGGTGGCATTGGACTACGACTCCCATCAGCCCTAGCTGTTGGCCATGCTGGCTGGGCTTGATGGGAGTTGTAGTCCAGTAACCCTGGGAGAGCCATGTGTTCCCCATTCCTGATATAGGCTAAGTTCCCACCTTCTTCTCAGGTTATTGAGTCAATGTTTGTGGGTGCAATTGCTTCCTTGAAAATCTATTTTTATTGCAAATATAACAGGAAGGAAAAAGGAAGAGACCATATCAACTCACATTAACTATAAGAAAAACCCAGCAATTCTAATTTAAACATATGTGTTAAAATAAACAGTCCCTCTGGGCCAAATGAGATTGACGCTTACACTATGGGCAGACTTGAGATGATGGAAACATGAAGGGGGTGATTAGAATCATAGAATCATAGGATTTGTAGAGCTGGAATTGTATAGTTGGAATCTGAACTAAAGCATCCATGGCAGATGGCCACCTAACCTCAGCTTAAAAACCTCCTGTGGAGGAGAGTCTACAACATTCCAGTGGAGTCTGTACCACTGTCAAACAGCTCTTACTGTCAGAAAGATCTTCCTGATGTTTAGTCAGAATCTCCTTTCTTGTACCTTCAGTCCATTGGTTTGGGTCCTAGCCTCTGGAGCAGGAGAAACCAAGTTTGCTCCATCCTGTGTGTGACAACTCTTTAGATGTTTGAAGGTGCCTATCGTATCTCCTCTCAACCTCCAGGCTAAACATACCCATCTCCCTCAACCGTTCCTCATAAGGCTTGGTTTCCAGACCCTTGATCACCTTGGTTGTCCTCCTCTGCACACGTTTCGGCTTGTCACTATCCTCCTTCAGTTGTGGCGCCCAGAACTGGACACAGGATTCCATAATAATAATATTATAATAATTTATTATTTATACCCTGCCTGTCTGGCTGGGTTTCCCAAGCCACTCTGGGCGGCTTCCAACAGAATATTAAAATACAATAACCTATTAAACATTAAAAGCTTCCTTAAACAGGGCTGCCTTCAGATGTCTTCTAAAAGTCTGGTAGTTGTTTTTCTCTTTGTCATCTGGTGGGAGGGCGTTCCACAGGGCAGGCGCCACTACCAAAAAGACCCTCTGCCTGGTTCCCTGTAACTTGGCTTCTCGCAGCGAGGGAACCACCAGAAGGCCCTCGGCGCTGGACCTCAGTGTCCGGGCTGAATGATGGGGGTGGAGATGCTCCTTCGGGTATACTGGACCGAGGCCGTTTAGGGCTTTAAAGGTCAGCACCTACACTTTGAATTGTGCTCGGAAACGTACTGGGAGCCAATGCAGATCTCTCAGGACCGGTGTTATGTGGTCTCGGCAGCCACTCCCAGTCACCAGTCTAGCGGCCCCATTCTGGATTAGTTGTAGTTTCTGGGTCACCTTCAAAGGTAGCCCCACAGGTGCGGTCTGACCAAGGCAGGAAGAAAAGCTTACCTGAAACTCTCCTGCCCTCAGCTTCAGCGTGCGAGTGAACACCACCGACCTCTTCCACGTGGACCTGCGCTATTGGAGCACGTTGCGCGCGAAGGACTCGCACCGGGGCCCTCGAGAGCGGGCCTTTCACTCTGCCACAGTCATTGGCAACTACATGGTTGTGTATGGTGAGTATGGCCTCTCCAACCAGAGGGTAGGGGTGCGTGGAGGAATGTGAGAATTGGGGTGGGGGTCAAATCTTTCCTTCCTCTTCCAATACTGAATATTTGGGAGTTTGGGGAAGGGCTGTAGCTTAGTGGCACAGCATCTGCCTGACATGCAGAAGTTCTCAGGTTCAGTCCCCATCAACATCTCCAGGTAAGGCTGGCAGACAATCCTTTCTGAAATCCTTGAGAGCTGCTGCCAGTCTGTGTAGACACTATTGAGCTAAATGGATTCATGTTCTGACTCAGTATCTTCCTCTGTTCCTAATCATTTTTGTTGCAGATAATACAAACCAGTTTTCCACCATTCCCCAAACCCCTGCCCTCCTTGCATTGACCCTTTTCCTCCGGAGACACAGAACCTTGGCTCCCCAGGCCGTTTTATTTGCATGCCAGGCAAAGTTTCGTGTGCTAAATTGCTGCATATCCAGGTTGGTGCTAAAGGCGCAGGAGCAGAGCCAGGAAAAAGAACTGGCGACCCTGTTACTGTTGGTACTAAAGGGTTAAGAGGTAACAAGTCGCTCTAATCACTGAGCAGCTGGAAGTCATTAAGCATCCAAGAATGTGAGTTAGTTTGTATAAATAGTCAGTTCACCCGTGTGTCTTCCCCCTGGGCGTGTGGGCTGATATGAGTTAAGTTTAGAGTAAAGTTTTCTTTATGCCGGAGATAAAAGCATGTGTGCTTTATCGCCAGGGTTTTTTCTTTTGTAAATAAAGTTTTTTCCTGAGTTCCAAAGTGCTTGCTCCAGGATTCTTCATTGAAAGGTACTGACTCTCCTGCCTTCTTCACCGCTGCACGAAATTCTCTGCTGAGATAAGATTTATGGCGTTGGAAGCGCACTGGACGTTTACTTAACATTAAACTAATTAAAGTTTAATGGACAGTTACCAAGTTTAGTACTGTATTGTTAAATTAATATTGCCAAAGCTTCCATTTCCTGTAAAAATTTCTGTTGTCTCAGTAAGGGAAAAGCCTGTATTGAAGGAAGGGAATAAGTACAGTCGTACCTTGGTTTTCGAACAGCTTAGTTCTTGAACACTGTGGCTCCCGAATGCCACAAACCAGGAAGTGAGTGTTGCGGTTTGTGAACTGTTTTTGGAAGCCGAATGACTGACGGGGATTCCATGGCTTCTGATTGTCTGCATGAGCTTCCTGCAGCCAATCAGAAGCAGCGCTTTGGTTTCCGAACATTTTGGAAGTCGGAACGGATTCCATTCGACTTCTAAGGTACGACTGTATTGCCCCCACCCAGCCACCCATCCCCATATCCCCTATCAGTTGCTATCAGTGGCTACTAGCCATAATGGCTATGTACTGCCTCCGCAATCAGGCAGCAATGATTTTGAATGCCAGTTCCTGGAAACCGCAGGAAGGGAGAGGGCTCTTGGGCACAAATCCTGTTTCCCCGTTTCCCACAGACATCTGGTTGGAGAACAGGACCAGATGGGCCATTGGCCTGATCCAGCAGGCTTTCCTTGTGTTCTTAGGCACTGGAAATAGCTGGACATTTTACTGCACCATTGTATATATATATATATTTTTCATCATCATCATCAAACCTTATATTAGTATCACATACAAACATCCATAGCAAATCAATACAGAATTCCCGCCTCTTTCATTTGTCAAATGAAAGAGTCAAAGCAGTCTAACATTACATCTCTAGGTCTCCAGGAAGATCAGACATCTGCAATGCGTTTCGACGACAAAAAACCAGAAAAATATATTTAGCCACTAACTTGGTGAGCTCCTGATTATTCCCCAATAATAGAAAATGTATGACCTCTAGCTCTGGTTTCAGTTTGGGGATGCAGAGTTGATCCTAGGAACTGCTGGCGGAGATCAACATATAGTTTACATTTAAGAACCATATGTGTAAGAGTTTCCACCTGATGGTCTTCACATGGGCAAATTTTTTCTCCTTCCACCATTCCCGAGAACCTTCCCCATAGGAGATTTGAAGGATTTGAATTAAACCTGGACAGCGAAAATGCCCTTCTTTCCTGAGGATTAAGCAAAAATTCAAGATAATTGTGGTTAATTTCATATGCCCAAGAAAGTTGAAGGTTAAGAGGGGAACATGTTTTCTCTGCTGCTGCTGCTGTTAGTTCCTGGTGTTCAGTGTCCCACAACCTAGTTTTTATTATAATATATATTTTTGCTTTGCTTCCCCTTCCTCTCCAGGGGGAAACGTCCACATCCACTACCATGAGGAGAAATGTTACGAGGACGAAATCTTCTTCTACCACCTGGGCTGCCATCAGTGGGTGTCCAGTCATGATCTGGCACCTCCACTCTCCCACGGTGAGGGAAGGCTCTGATTCTAGGAAATTGCACTCGCCCTCTTAGTTTGCTGCAGGGTCCTGATGGTGCCATAAACTCACAGAATCTCCAGTGGTCAACTTCCCTATAGAAAGAGCACTTCTGTATCAAGTACTCTGGGGAGGAGAGAAGTTCCACAGGTCCAGCTTCTCTCATTGCAGCGTTGAAAGGAAAGGGGGCACACGAGCTTGCTGTGCATCCTTTTGCCACAGAGCTCGTAAAGCAGGAGCCCGTATCCCTCTTATATCTCTCCTGGTACTCCAGCTCCCATCAGCCTCATCCAGCCCTGCCAATGGTTGGGACTGATGGGAGTTGTAGTCCAACATCATCTGAACCAGATCACAGATTGCTCATTCCTCTTGCAAAGGAACAAACAAACAAAAAAAGGTTTGGTGTTTTTTTTAAATGGATAGTGTAATCGGTGAGTTTTGATCTGTCACACCAAAAATCACAGTACAGTGGTACCTAGGGTTACATACGCTTCAGGTTACAGACTCCGCTAACCCAGAAATCGTACCTCGGGTTAAGAACTTTGCTTCAGGATGAGAACAGAAATTGCTCGGCGGCAGCAGGAGGCCCCATTAGCTAAAGTGGTGCTTCAGGTTAAGAACAGTTTCAGGTTAAGAACGGACCTCCGGAACGAATTAAGTACTTAACCCGAGATAGCACTGTAAAATCAAGTCAAAGTTAAATTTTGGTCTGCCATCTTGATTCAAAGTGGCTCCCAAATATTGATGAAGACCCCCTCCACCCCACCTCAGGAACTCTCATGCAGAGTTTGGTGATGATATCTCAAGAGATGGACGAACTTACACCAAAAACCGGGCAAGGTCATGCCAAAGTCACATTTTGGTCCATCTGCTGGTAACCCAGTGACCAGTTGGTGACAAAGACTGCTGCCCCCACCTCAGAACACTCACACCAAGTTTGTCAATGATATCTCGAGAGGTGCTAAGCCCACAGAGAACAGATAGACAGACAAACCCTTTTCCAAAATGTATAGTTTTATATGGCGCCCTATTTCTCCCGGGCCCCAATTCCCGCGCTTTGTTGTGACACCTCAATAGGCTGCCCTTGACCTGGTCTCTTTCTCCTTCCCTCAGAACACGAGGCCAAGACTCAGGCCCAGGCGCGAGGCCGCTACTCCCATGTGGCTGCGGTCATGAACGGGAACGTGCTGGTTGTGGCTGGCGGCTACAGTGGGGTGCCGCGGGGAGACCTCCTGGCGTACAAGGTGCCCACTTTTGTCTTCCAGGTGCCTTCTCAGATGGTAAGTGACTCTGCCTCCCTTAACCCCTTCCCTTTGCCTGCTTCCGATGGGCTTGGCTGACTGTCGGCCCATCAAAACCTCTGCATCCTAAGAGCTGGCCTGTCACCTGTGCTCAAGCAGAGGGCCTTCTGGTCTTAACCAGGCCAACCACGTACACCCCAACTAGGGTCTCTCAGGTGTGTCCTTTCAACTGTAAAATCATAAAACTGGGAAATTTTACAAATAAATGGGGCAGCATGAGACTTGTTATGTAGAGAATTAGGTTGGTTAACTTGCTCCAGGAAGTAATGGTCTCTCCTGAGGTGTTCATGTACGCAATTCCTTTCTTCCCTCTGTTCTGTGCTTTATACACCTGTTGAAAACCCTTATTTTTCTCCAAGCTTTCTCCAGATGAACTGTTGTTTTAGTTTGCAACTGATAGTCTATGCAATGGAGGAATTTTAATTAGGCTTTGAAATTTTGTTTTATGATTTATGTGTTATGTTCCCCTCCCTCAGTACTCTTATTCACCACTTAAGATTATTTATTTATTTATTTATTGCTTTATTTATAACCAGCGGGGGTGCCTGGTGATTTGTGGAAACAAACAAAAAAACAAAAAACTGCTTTTAAAATGGACAGCGCAGTTTGTGATTTTGGACCTGCTTCCCAAAAATCAGGAGAAGTCATGCCAAAAGTGTTAGTCCGCCATCTTGATTCAAAATGGTGCCTGGTGCCCCAAACGTCAACAGAGTCTGCTAGCCCCCATGTTGGAAACCCCCATGCCAAGTTTGGAAACGTGCTTATCATTGTCACTTTATTCTATATCAAGCTGTCTGTAACACCTTAAAATGGATACATTAAAAAATAAAGAATGTGTGTTGTTGCAGAGACAGTCTTTGCATTCTGCTGGAGGGCAGGGTGTGGGGGGCAGGAGCTACACACCCTCCCTTTGTGTGGGGCACTTTGTAAGGCAGCTGAGTGCCTTTCTGGATGCAGGACTGACTTGAGGGGTCACTAACTCACACCTTTGCTTCTCCCCCCACGGCCTCAGTACCACTTGGACTACTGCTCCATTTACACTGAAAAAGCCACATGTGCCAAGGACCCAGAATGTGCCTGGTGTATGAGAGGCTGCCAGAGTACCCAGCCCCACAGCACTGTGAGTAACTCTGGGGGTTCGGCGGTTTAGAACACAGCAGCGTCTCTTGGGCTTGCCGATTGGAAGGTTGGCGGTTCAAATCCCTGTGACGGAGTGAACTCCCGTTGCTCTGTCCCAGCTCCTGCCAACCTAGCAGTTCGAAAGCACACCAGTGCAAGTAGATAAATAGGTATCACTGTGGCGGGAAGGCAAACGGCCGAGGGAGCTGGTATTTGTCCACAGACAGCTTTCCGGGTCATGTGGCCAGCATGACTAAACCGCTTCTGGTGCTTCCTCGGCCTGAAAGCGAGATGAGCACCCCATAGTCACCTTTGACTGGACTTAACCGTCCAGGGGTCCTTTACCTTTTTTTACCTTTAACTCTGGGGGTGTGGGGTGCATGACGATCCAGAGACGAGTAGCTGCACATGGACAGAAGTGGAAATCTCACTGGTTGTCCACTGTGAGATGGTGGGAGTTGTAATTTGACAATATCTGTAGCGCACCATGCTGGCTACTGCGAGTGCAGGATTTTAGGGCTCATTAGTGTCTTCCCCCTCCTTCTCCTCAGTGCCCCAATACTGGCTGCCTGGGCTTGGCCCGCCTCTTAGTTGACTGCCAGTCCTGCCTGGCTTTCGGCGGCACCAACGCTTCTCTGCCTCGTGCCCCGGGACCCTTTGGCTGGTGTGTGCAGAATGAGACCTGCATGCCTCTCTCAGGTAAGTGAGCCAAGCCGGGCCATTCCTCCTGTTGCCAGAAACCCGCGTTTACGAGGCCCACTTCTTAAAGTGACATTACAAATACTGCTCTTGGGGGCTACAGGCTCGCCACAAGCCTGGGAGCAAGTTGACAGGAATGAACACTGTATTCCTCATTGTTGTTTTTAAAGAGATTAAAAATAATGATAAATAATAGAAGTTGTATATCGCCTTTGATTTCAAGAAGGAAAACCAAGGCAGTTCACTGCCTCAGTGAGGGAGAATGGGAAACCGGGACTCACTTAATCTACTTTGCTGACGGGAGCTCCATTAGGCAGGCACCCCGACCTCTGAACTGTTGCAGCTGGGCATTAGAAGAACCTCTGTTTAAGAGCTGGGGCGCTTGAGTTTTATTTTTTCCTCTTCCCTCCCTTTCTTTTCCCCTTGTGTGCCTTTCTTTAAAGGACCGTAAGCTTGCAGGCAGGAACCGTCTTCTCTTAACTGAGTGCATGTGAGGCACTTTGAGACTCTTTTTGGCTGAAGAATGGGTTGCAGATGCTCTTAATAATAATAATAATTTAAATACACCCTGAAGCAATTTATTCAAAACGCTGAAACATCTGTAATTGAAATGCATAATAAACAAGCCCATTAAAGCAGCATAGCAGTGAAAATCAAAAATAAAAACAGGAGATTCAGATCAGGAGAATGCTTGTCCAAACAGGTGTGTCGTAAGGAGCCGGCGCCTTTCATATTTCAACAGAAACCGTGTGCTGAAGAAATCCACTCTCTGACACTCCTGTTTCCTTTTCCTCCACAGAGCAGGGCAGGTGCCAAGTGGGGAAAATCTCTGGGACCTATGGCTGGTGGGGTCCTCAGCCCTTCTTTGTCACTTCCTTGGCGCAATGTCAGCATGAAAACTTCCTCCCCGGCCTTCACCTCATCACCTACCAGCAGCCACGCAATGATTCTCAGCCTGATAAGGTAAGGGAGCAGCTTGGCAAGCGTGGGACTCCAGATTCATAAACACAATCAGCTGATTGATTGATCCATTGCATTTCTTTGCTGCTTTCCAGTCAAATGAATCCCAAAGCAATAATAATAATAATAATAATAAATTTTATTTATATCCCGCCCTCCCCAGCCGAAGCCGGGCTCAGGGCGGCTAACAACAATAAAACAATACAAAAGTACAACACAAACAACACTCTAAAATCATTCATTATAAAATTAATTAAATTCAAGCCACTGGCCACCATTGGGCCAGAGCTCCGCGAAGATTGCCGAGGGAGGGAGTCAGGCTGTGCCGTGGCCAAAGGCCTGGCGGAACAGCTCTGTCTTGCAGGCCCTGCGGAAAGATGTCAAGTCCCGCAGGGCCCTAGTCTCTTGTGACAGAGTGTTCCACCAGGTCGGAGCCACAGCCTCTAGTTGAGGCCAGCCTAACTTCTCTGTGGCCTGGGACACATCACAAGTACAGCATAAATCATATAATTAACAAATTGTCTGTAAACCAACTGCAGTCTATAAAACACAATTAACAAACAGGTAATTAAAATATAAGCTAAACATCACAATTACAGCATAAGTCGTACCATGCAATTAACAAATCGATAAGGCATTTATAATCTGTAAAACGATATTAACAAGATAGCAACTAAAAAGTAAGCTAAACGCTGTTAAGTTCATACACAACAACCCCCTCCCTCCCTGCAATGACTCATAATATTTCACTCTGCTGTGTTCATAAAAAGACATACGCATCCATCACACGGGAGGGTCGTGATCTGAATACAGTGCAATGTGCAATTTAATTTAACTCGACTCCATAATAGGTTATCTGTAATTAAAACATTCAGAAAAGTAACCTATTCAAAATAGGTTTTTTAAAAAAATAAAATAATAATAATTATGATACACTTGGGAAGAAAAAATACGAAATAAAATAATGTCCAATTTGTTGGTTGATTTACTGATTGATTGATTGATTTACACATCTTTCCCCACAATTCTTCAGGAAGTTGGATGCCACAGATATTTTATTTTTCATTTATGACTGCGTTCATACCCCCTCTTTCCTTCAAGGAGATCAAGGTGGCATATACGGTTCACCCCCTCCCCATTTTATCCTCCACACAACCCTGCGAGGTAGGTGAGGCTGAGAGGCGACAGCAGGCCCAAGGTTACCCAATGAACATCACGGCTGAGAGAGGATTTGAACCCTGGTCTCCCGGATCCTAGTCCAACACTCTTAACCATCATGCTAAGCCTCTTAATGCCATTAGGTCTCTGGCAGATAACATAAAACTGGGAGCTGGGCAGGGACAGTGTTGGTTCCGCCGGACCTCTCAGCAGCTTTCGATAACATCAATTACAGTAATCCTTCTTGACTGCTTGTTCTGGATGGGACTCTGGGGTACTGTTTTGCCTTTTCTCTTGCCCTATCTGAAGAGCAAACCCTCTTATTTCTTTCCCCGAAACAGTAATTTAATAATGCCCTAATTTGCCATTTCTCCCAACTTTCTCTGAGTACGCAGTGGCTATTGAACTGATGGCCTGAGTGGTGCCAAGTGGGCGATGCCACCCAGCTCTGGGCAATGGAGAGAAGCGGCAGGGAGACCAGCCCTATCAAGGTGGTCTTACCCCGCCCTGGACTCTGCAGGAGATCAGCCTGTGACATCTGTCCCTCTGCCTAGGTCTCCATCGTCCGCAGCACCACGATCACCCTCAACCCCAGCACAGAGATGGACGTCTCCCTGGTCTACAAGGGCTTCATTCACCCGCTGGTCAGCAGCTCCGGACCTGCCGAAGACATCTCAATCTGGGCACGCATCCAGCGCCTCTTTGTGATTGCCAAGCTGGCCCGGGCCCCTGGCGCGTCTGAGCTGGTAAGGGTACAACAGTCCGGGGGCAGAACTCGGGTTTGAAGCATACGACAGGGAGATAAGGTGCCGCAGGGTACGGAATATATATATCTTAATATCAGCAAGACAAAGGAGATGGTGTTGGACTTTCGGAGGAAGAGAGGAGAACTAGCCCCGCTGTACATCGGGGAGGGCTGTGTGGAGAGAGTCTCTTCCTTTAAATTCCTAGGAGTTTATCTCAGTGAAGACCTTACTTGGAAAATCAATACAACCCAGGTGGTTAAGAAAGCCCAAAAGAGACTCCATCTCCTCAGAGTATTGCGAAAGAAGGATGTCAATCGACATTTGATGATCTCCTTCTACTGGTGCACAATAGAAAGTGTCCTTTCATACTGCATCACGGTGTGGTACGTTTGACATCAACTGATAGGAAGTGCCTACAGAGGGTGGTGAATACAGCACAAGATATTATGGGCTGTCCCGTGAATCCACTGGATGATCGCGGAAGAACGTTGCCTCAGGAGAGTGAGGAAAATTCTCAGGGATGATTCACACCCTGGCCAGCACTTTCTTGATCTCCTGCCCTCGGGCAGAAGATATAGAAGCACCAACAGGGTACAGAACAGCTTCTATCCGTGGGCTGTTCCGATTCATAGCATTTGGTGACCATAATCAAACATAGGCAGCGGCCCAGTCACCAGAAACCCCCCTTTTTAAAAGGAGAGTAAAGGGGGGGCTGGTGGGGGAGACCAGCTCACCTGCAGGAGACTCTTACACTTAAAGGCAGGCGAGCAAGTAAGTAAGTAAGTGGATCTTTGTAAAACTGCCCCAACTTCTGACTGGCTTAGAAGGCCACTCTAGGCTGCAGAACTTGCTCTTCCTAGCCCTCCCGCCTTCCCTTCCAGGAGGAGGTGGGCCGCTGGGCAGTGCAGCAGGAGAAAGAGAAGCGGCTACTGCAGCGCCCCGGGGCCGAGCGCCTCTTCCCCAGCACCGAGAGGGGCAATAAGTACACCGTCCTGGTCGAAGGCCACCTCAACAACTCTGGCAACGGGCAGACGAGCGAGCTGACGCTCACGTGGGATCGCACAGGAGTGCCTGGGGGCAGCGTGAGTATCTCACCCTCTCCGTGAGAGAGCCAGTGTGGTGTAGTGGTTAAGAGCGGTAGTCTCGTAATCTGGGGAACTGGGTTCGATTCCCTGCTCCTCCACCTGCAGCTGCTGGGTGACCTTGGGCCAGTCACACTTCTCTGAAGGCTCTCAGCCCCACTCACCTCACAGAGTGTTTGTTGTGGGGGAGGAAGGGAAAGGAGAATGTTAGCCGCTTTGGGACTCCTGAAGGGGAGTGATAAAGCGGGGTATCAAATCCAAACTCTTCTTCTTCCGTGGGGAGAGGTCCACAGCCTCGCTCGTCTTCAGGGACTTCGAGCGCAGAACCCACTGATTTCTGGTTCACGTTGCTGCGACCGCAGACTGCTGCCATTGACAAGGGAGGAGGTTCAGCAGCTTTTGAGGAATATTTAGGATCCGAGAGGAACAGGATGCGAGGGAGCGAAGGATATCTGCAGGCTGGGGCAGTCGTGCTTCCGAATACCAGTTGTTGGGAGGAACAGGAGGAGGGGATAGGGCTCTTGTGCTTTTGGGCTTCCCATGGGCTTTTTTTTTAGTGTGGCACTTTGGAACTCCCTGCCGATTGAAACCAGCTGAACTCTTTCCTGCACCTGCTGAAACATTTTTGTCTATGTAGAATGTTGACATGTTTTTTTAGTATATCGCTGATATTAGGTATTTTTTATCGTATTTTTATTAAGTTTTCCAAAAATTGAACACATGCATAGTACATAGTAAAACATTTTTTCTTTGTTATTTTTTTGTCAACTTCCCACCCCCTTTTCCACTGTGTTTTTATTACCCTCCCTCTGCTGCGCCCTGTCTCCTGTCTCTTTTATCATAACAACACTGCTATAATCTTCAAGTTCTTCTGTTTCTCGTAGTTCAAATCCTGCTCACGTATTCATCATATAATAATATTTCTTTAAATTGTCCGAAAAAGATATTAATTATTATCTTTTCTATAATTTTTATTAAATTTTCTGTTTTACGTTTTAAAATATTCATTTAAACCACCTTAAAATATCACTGACTTCCCTTCTTCTCTTTCCATGGTTCATTTTGCGTAACATAAATCCCTGCATATATTGTATAAACTAAACCATTCAGTATTCCGTTATTACATCCATCAAAACTTATTTACACGGTTGAATTTATCTTAATGCTAACATCAAGATGTTAATTATTTTTTTGAAGCTTTGCAATTGTTGTTTTTTACTGGTTATTTCCATGTTTTCTTCTTGTAAGCTGCTTTGAGGTTGGTTGGTTTCTTAAACAATCAAGTGGTATATAAATTTTAAGAAATCAAATAGAGATAAAGGAAGTGAACCTCGCTCGCTGCATCCCCTCCGACACAGAGAGATGCAGTGATGTTTATACCAGGTGATGCTTATCTTTGTTTCTCTTCTTATACCTGTCTTTACCTGCCAGGAGATCTCTTACTTCTTCCTGGAGCCTTATCGCTCAGAGCTGTGTGCCACCTACCGCTCCTGCCTGGCTTGCCTGGCCGACCAGGGTTGTGGCTGGTGCCCGGTCAGTGCCACCTGCCACCGTCGGCTGGCGCATAAGGACGATGCCGGCGGCTGTGGCGCTGGCAGCGTGCGCCTCATCCTGGCCCCCGGCAACTGCATCCTGTGTGAGGACTACCGAGACTGCCACGCCTGCAGCAAGGTGTGAGGGATATGGCTTGCGGGTTTGTGTGTTCCTTGGGGCAGAGCCTTTTTTGGAGAAGGGGAGGCAGGCGCAGTTCAGTGCAGCAGGCAGGACCATTGTATTTTCAACAATATCTGTGTACGGAGAACGATGGGTCTGATCTGTCTAGGGTAAGTTGTTGTCAATGAAACCCATTTCTCTGCTAAGGGATAAAATCTTAAAGGCATAGGAGCGATGGAGATGGATTGTCGACACTGCGTTGCAGCGCAGTTACATCAGAACCCTTTCTTTCTTTCCCCCACATTTATATTTTATTAAATTTCACATATACACCCCAATACAAAAAACTTTTTTTTGTTTGTTGACTTCCCACTCCGTTTTCCATGGTGTTTTTTGAGTTTTTTTTATTCTCCCCCTTACTGCTCCCTATCTTCTCTCTCTTATATCATAACATCAGTCTCTTAATTCCTTCTGTTGCTCATAATTCAAACAGGGTGGATTTGATTTAAATCAAATCGATTTAAGTCACTAGTCAGACTCATTCTTTCTGGTATAATCTTTTATATTTACAATATTTAATAGTTATATAATATTTATTTGGAGGAAAAATCTTTCTAAAGATAGTTTTCTATTTAAGTTACATTATAGTCCAAAAGCTATTCATCAGGAAATAAGGATTTGTTTTAAGTTTTTTCATGTGTGCTAAAACTCAGACTAGATTTTTTTTTTAATTGTTTAACCACATCAGTTAACGAACATGGATATATATGCTATAATGTTATTGCTTTACTTAATAAATTGTTTAAATTGTTATTACGGAAATGATTATTTTTCTCCTTCCAATAAAGTACAGCAGAAAAGTTGTCCAAATATAAACAGTTACGGTATTAAACCTCACAATAATTTCATAATTACCTATCTATGTATTTCTAATAGTATAACCAAATCAGCAATTTTCGATATAACTGTAAAAACTACTCTGAAAATTTATTATTCCAAAAATAAACCTTCATCTGGTTGTAAATATTAAAGATTATACCAGCAAGAATGGGGGACGCGGGTGGCACTGTGGGTTAAACCACAGAGCCTAGGACCTGCCGATCGAAAGGTCGGCGGTTCGAATCCCCGCGGCGGGGTGAGCTCCCGTCGTTCGGTCCCAGCTCCTGCCCACCTAGCAGTTCTAAAGCACCCCCAAGTGCAAGTAGATAAATAGGGACCGCTTTCTAGCGGGAAGGTAAACGGCGTTTCCGTGTGCGGCGCTGGTGCTGGCTCGTCAGATGCCGCTTAGTCACGCTGGCCACATGACCCGGAAGTGTCTTCGGACAGCGCCGGCTCCCAGCCTCTTGAGCGAGATGAGCGCGCAACCCTAGAGTCGGACACGACTGACCCGTATGGGCAGGGGTACCTTTACCTTTACTAGCAAGAATGAGTCCTTCTGTAAAAAAAATATTTAAATCTTACTGACCAGTGATTTAAATAAAGTCTTACTGACCACTGATTTAAATCATGATTTAAATCAATTTGATTTAAATCAAATCCACCCTGGAAATAAATAAATGGTAACAACAGAACACATCTATGTGTTTGCTGCACCTTCCCACAACCTGATTATGATGGTGATAATAAAGAGCATTTGGACCTCACTCTTCAGTCCAAAAGTCTCCCAGAGTGGTTTACATACAACTAGTTAGAACAAGGCAGTCCTTGCCCACATGCCTGCAAATCTAAAAGAACATGACAAACAAGGGAAAATGGGGAAAACCCCCAAAATGGAGACCAGTTCTTAAATAGTGGTTCTCATAATGCCCAGTTCTGGGGTAAGAGGTACCCGATGGAGCTGGCCTTTGGCAGGGCTGACGGAGCGAGTGTTGGCTTGATCTCTTCCACTGATTTGAGTGTCTGATCCCAGAACAGATTTAGCGGGGGTGGGATGGGGAGCAGAATGGGGGAGAGTTCTCTTGCACAAGTGTAAATCCTTGCATTTACGGAACGAGAGACTTGGCATTCGTTTGGATGCAAGCCCCACGCTTCCTCTTTCGTTCCCCTGCTCCAGGACCCGTTCTGCGAGTGGCAAGTGAACAGCAGCAAGAAGGGGGACTTCCTCTGCAGCCGCCGGGGCCGCCTCCCCACTGCGATCCGCTCTCCGAAGGACTGCCCCAAACTCTGCAACCAGTGAGTGACCAAACAAACCCCTGTGTTGCAAACAGTTATCAGTAATATCCAAGGCAACACAATGACCAAGTACAACAATGCAATGTCAATATAAACTCTTTATATAATCTACAGTGGTACAATTTAAGTTAAGTACTTAATTCGTTCCGGAGGTCTGTTCTTAACCTGAAATTGTTCTTAACCTGAAGCACCACTTTGGCTAATGGGGCCTCCTGCTGCCGTCGCGCTGCCGGAGCACGATTTCTGTTCTCATCCTGAAGCAAAGTTCTTAACCTGAAGCACTATTTCTGGGTTAGCAGAGTCTGTAACCTGAAGCGTATGTAACCTGAAGCGTATGTAACCCAAGGAACCACTGTATTCAGAACATTGAACAGTATGAAATATATGAAATATGCACTCTCTGCATATGTTTATGTTTATTTGGTTGTATGTTTTCAAGAGAATCCATCAAGAGTGCATATTTTGTGACTTTCAGAGATTTATAAGATTTCTGTTTATTTGGTTTTGCAGAGAGTGCATATTTCATATATTTCGTACTGTTCAGTGTTCTGTATAGATTATATAAAGAGTTTATATTGACATTGCATTGTTGTTCTTGGTCATAGTGTTGCCTTGGATATTACTTATCCACCAGTAAGTGAGCCAGGGGGGCGGCGGGAAGGTTTGGGACAAGGCCGCGGTGGAAAGGAACCTCGGTCAGACTCTGCCCTCCCGAGCACGAAGGCCACAAACAGAAGTGGACAAGAGCCAGGTCAGGAGAGCGAGGGGCAGTCCGTGGCTGGGGCTGAGGTGCCAGCCAGCAGATGGGAGACGTGTGGCCTTGCAGGGAAGAAGGCAGCAGGGAAAACTAGAAAAGGGAAGCTTGGAATTTATTTGGGAGGTCCTCTGGTTGCTCAGGTCAGAAAGCTCGCTCTGATCCAGCATCTAATGCCCGCTCTTCGCCAGTGGGGAAGCAGCAGCACTGTCTTATCTTCAAGAAGCCTGAGATCATGGAATTGTAGAAGTGGAAGGGACCCTGACGGTCATCTAGTCTGACCCCTTGCAATGCAGGAATCAAAGATGCTGGATTCCTAGCACAGCCTGGACCTGGGAAGCCCTGGTTCAAGCAGCGGCGGCACCAGGGGGAAAAAATCAGGAGGTGGGGTGCCAGGGCTGGATTAACCATTAGGCAAAGTAATGCTTAGGGCATCAAGGGGACACCACAGAAATTTTCCATTGTTGGATTTCTAACATTAATGGTCTCAAATTGCTCGTTTTCTCAGTTGGAGCATATTAAAAATCCCAACTGAACAACTATGCAACAAGACAGGCTGGATTCCTTATCTCTGCCAAGTATAGAGGCAGATATGTTATGTAAGATTAGTTTTGAGGATCTGACTATGCAATTAGAAAAACTATGCAAGACTATGCAATTAGAAAAAAGCAGGAGGGGAAAAAATCAGATATAAAGCAGAAGTATACAAAAATAAACATTCATTTTCCATTGTACCATAGGTTTTGTTTCATTTTGAGTTTTAATTTACAGTTTATTGTTGTTTATAGTTTGAATTAGATATAAATGGGGGCACCAAAGTGTTTTAAAATGTTTAGGGCCTCTAAAGGTCTTAATCCAGCCCTGGAAGGTGCAGAAGGGGCAAAGTAGTTCTGAGAGCAGGTCTTGAAAGTGTTGGTTTCTCCTCTCTTCTTCCAGGCGCAATACCTGCTCCGAGTGCCTCTCCAACTCCAGCCAGTGTGCTTGGTGCCAGTCCACACGTAGCTGCTTCTTCTTCGCTGCCTACCTGGCCAAATACCCCTATGGAGACTGCCGTGGTTGGTATGACAGGTACGTTGGCCATGCAGCAGGAAGACTCGGGGCATGAAGAGGCTGCAGTTTGGAAGAGCAACACTCCTGGCTCATAAAAATGCTAATACAGTGGTACCTCGGATTACAAATGCTTCGGGTTACAAACATTTCGGGTTACAAACTCTGCTAATCCGGAAGTAGTACCTCGGGTTGAGAACTTTGCCCCAGGATGAGAACGGAAATTGCGCTCCGGCGGCAGCGGGAGGCCCCATTAGCGAAAGCGCACCTCAGGTTAAGAACAGTTTCAGGTTAAGAACGGACCTCCGGAACAAATTAAGTTCGTAACCCGAGGTACCACTGTAATAGGGAAATCTCCGGTTTCCACAAGGAATTTTGGGCGAGCCCCAGCCCAAGTTATGGTATTTTTCGCTCTATAGGACGCACCGGACCATAGGACGCACCTTGTTTTAGAGGGGGAGAACAAGAAAAAAAAATTCTCCCCCTCTCTGCTCAGCGCCCCTTCAGCAAAGCGGCAGGAGAAACGGAGCCCCTTCCATTTCTCCTCCCGCTTGGCTGAAGGGGCGCTGCGTAGCTCTCCCTCTCTGCTGAAGCCAGGAGAGTCTTGCTCAGTGCGCACCGACCCCTCTCGCTCTCCTGGCTTCAGCGAAAGCAACGCGAAGCCTC